>NW_017731467.1:1919949-1960747 GCF_001890085.2 Hipposideros armiger | reverse complement strand
GTGAGGGAGTTTTTAGCCAGTAAACAAATAACTGTATTGGAACACCCTCCCTACTCACCTGATCTGGCTCCCAATGACTTCTTTCTTTACCCGAAATAAAGGAAATATTGAAAGGAAGACATTTTGATGACATTCAGGACATCAAGGGTAATACGACTATAACAGCTCTGATGGCCATTCCAGAAAGAGTTCCAAAATTGCTTTGAAAAGTGGAGCAGGTGCTGGCATGGGTGCATAGGTTCCCAAGGGGAGTCCTTCGAAGGTGACCGTAGTGATATTCAGCAATGAGGTATGTAGCACTTTTTCTAGGATGAGTTAGCGAACTTAATTGTCCAACCTCATACATGTACTTGTAAGTGAGAAGCAGATGGGTGAAGCATCTATCTATCTGTCCTTACAGTAACGTGCAACTTCCTGAACTTAATTATACTTCTGTGATTTAGGTGATTAGTTCAGTAACACATCCCACCAGTATTGAGCAATGTCTGGGACACAACCGCACATGACAACCACAGATTGTATAGATTTCCTCTTGTATTGTCGATGAGTTGATGAACATCAAATAGCAGTTCTACTATGACATTTTGTTTTTGGTTAACTCTGCCTAAGAACAACTTGTCTAATAGTTACCTTTTGTATTAATCATGACTTTTATTTTCTATATTTTATAATGCTTTGACATCTTTGGCGGGGGGGGGTGGGGGTGCCTTGCTAGCTGGGGAGAGACTGCTCCTCCCAGGCTTAGCTGATTCCTAGATAGCAAATCACTCCCCTGTGAGCACATCCCCTATATGCAAATCAACCAATCCAGAGCCCAGATCCCCAACCACCTCCTTTATTTAATTCTCACACTCCAAACCAATATTTCTCCTGCCCTAAATCAGGTACCAGGCAACTGGCAACCACGCCCACAGCCCATCATCTCACAACATTATTCAGACGATTTAATCCTAAACTTTCTCAAAACGGTTTTCCCATTCTTCTCTGGAAAACCACTATAAAGTCTCTGGGCTATACTTTCTCCTTTGCTTTCCTCCATCCTGATAAAAGACCTTGGGGCTTTCCCAAGTGGCCGTGTGTGGTGTAGCCTGCCCCCTTCTCTTGGGTAATGTAAGTAACAAACGCTTCTTTCAAAGGCAGTTGTCTTGTGTCTGTCACCTCACCATTCCTGATTAAAACATTTTAGAACACCTGCCTTCTCTCCTTATCATAAACATTCTAAAGCTCCCGGGGTCCCAATTCTATGCCCATCCTTAGCGTGCTTTCCCAGTTTTAGCAGTATCCATGCAGGGCCAGTGTTCATCAGAGGCTTTAGGATTGCCCAAGCCCTGAGGCTGTGTACACTGCATGGACAAGGGTTTTTTTTTCTTATAGTACTGAATGCCTTTGGGCGTTGCAATTTGTTTTTTATTTTTCTTGTTTTTTAACTTGGGTTTTCATGTTTTTTCCTTGTTCAGAAGAAGAAGAGAACAACTCATTATTTTGCCTCATTGTCTTTGAATAGCTGCATGAAACAAAGAGGCTCCCTGGATTTTATGTGATGAAAGTATGTCTACGCTACCCAAATGTAAATTTTATACAATGTGACTCTTTACCCAAAGCCCAGTAACTGGACATGTGAAAGATGGGTAACCAAAGCCTCTGCTTGATCTCCATAGTGATGGCAGCTTAAAAAGAACTGTTGAGAAATAGAAATATCCTTGCTCACGAGACTAGGAAACGGAGGGACTTATAAGAAAATAAGTGATTCACTAGGAGAGGATAAATCAAATAGAAATAGAACCCAAGGGATTAAGGACATAGTAAAAATCATTTTTACCTTCAAAATAAGCTTGGTAGATCTTCTAAAAAATGACTTACTTGATAAAATTTTGATTTCAGAAAATATAGGAAATTGAATCAAACACTAAACGATTGCTGAGTAACAACATCTACACACTTCAGGATCAGAACAAAAATCTCAAAAGTTCTTAACATAATGTATGATACACAATAACACGTATCATACTGAGGAATGAGAGTGACGATACCTGGGTACTTGGCTTGGCTTTATTTGGTGGCAATGGACTTACATTTCCAGTCCTTCCATCCATGAAATGAAAGGATTGAACTGGCTGAATTCTTCCACTTCTGATATTCTAACATGTTAATAATTTACTTGGGATTCTTTCTATAACCATTCCAAGCCCATCTTTAGGTTTTCAAATAGAATCCTCCAGCCCCCAACCCCTATCGAGACCTTTCCTCTTAATTTACTAGCAGTACCTTAAATTTTTGATATCTGTCAAAATATAGATGCATACACTTACATTTTATAATAAATGAATAGAAGATTAATGGCTAAAATGGAAAACTCTTTGACATTGATTTCTCAAAGCAAGGGGGGTAGCTGGTGCTCAGCATGGTTATGGAGTAAGGGAGCCCATCATGTAGGTAGGCAAATGTTGGCTCAGAGTTGTTCTCCATTATGGGAGTGACAGTTGACATGGGCAAGTTCAACCCTTGTTTTGGTTGAATCCAAACCCATTGTTTTGCCTGTGGAATATTCCTTAGGAATATGGGCTTTAAAGTTAAACAACTTGGTTCAGATCTCAGCCTTGTCACATATTACCAGTGCAACTGCAGACAAATTATTCCTTTTTTTTAAAAGATTTTATTGGGGAATTGGGGGATGGGAACAGCACTGGGGAATTGGGGGAAGGGGAACAGACAAGTTGCTGTTGTTTTGTTCTTCAGTCTAGTTGTGGAGGATGTTGCTTCACTGGCCCAAGGTGGCACCATTATTATGCTCTTCCCGGGCGAGGCAGATCAGTCACCAGCCTCTGGACGGCCGCTCACGGCGGCTGCTGGCCGCTCCCACTGGCTGCCGGCCGCTCACGCTGGCTGCCGGCTACACATGGTAGCTTATGGAAGCCCACTGCAGCAGGGGACTGCAGCCTACGCCGACGCTGGCGACCCACACCAGCCCAGCTCCTGGTCAAGCTGTTGTTCAGCATCTTAGCTGTAGAGGGCAGTGTCACTGGCCCTCATATGTGGGATCCGAACCGGGGCCCTCTGGCATCCCAAGCCAGTTCTTAACCAACGCGCCACTCGACCGGCCCAAATTATTCCATTTTTTTGAAGTTTCAGTTTCATCGTCTCTAAAATGGAGCTGATAATAATGCTGATGTTAGAGTTACAGTAAGGATTAAGTGAGATAATGCATGCAGAGCACCTAATGCCCTGTTCTTACCGAGCTGTCCTCAGAAGTAGTAGTGATTCATTTGCTATATTGCCTCTTGGATCTCAGCTCTGTGCCCTAATGGTCTTGTTAGATTAGGAAAATTAAAGAAAAAATGAGATATAATTTACAAGTGATATAGAGGAAGTTGGGGAAAAGCAGAGTGTCTAGTATAAGAGAAAGATGAACTATTTTGCAAATGTAGAAAGCAGATCACAAGTGAGTTTACAACTTAAGAAATGACAGGTAACAAAAAAATCAGTATCAGATTGGGAAGGAACATAACATTTGGACTCCTGTGAACTTTTAATGCCACAGACATCTTGATAAGCAGAGGGCAAGCAAAGGTCTGATTGTCATTTTGATGGGTAATGACAGGAAACAGTTGATTTCACACCCTCTTCATGACCCTGGAGAATAAAATGAAATAGACATGAGGCGAAATAGGTCTTTTTCTACTTGGAGTGGACAGTTGCTTTTTTAAAATTTTTTTATTTGTTTGTCTTTGGAGAGCCCAGCCCTTCTTCACAATAGTATCGAGCTCATGTTACAGGTCTTGCTGGGTGGCAGCACTCGCCTCCCACCTTGGAATCCAAAGGGAATGTTTTCTCTTTCCAGCCTGCACTCTCAGGCAGGCCTTGACTTGTGCTCTGCAAACTGGACTCATCTCTCCGATTTTGGCTCTTCCGTGAGGGATACAGTGACGCGTGGCTGGGGTCTTCAGCTGCAGGTCCTTGCCAGTCCTACCCCTCCTCAGCTCCTTGGATTATCTATTTCCTAGGCCTGGTTGTGAGCTCTCTCTCTTCTCAATACTTTGAGGCTCCAATAGCCTTCCAGTGAAATCCCTTTTTGCCAAAGAGAACCTGTTTAGCTTGGTTTCTCCCAGAAGCAGAGGCCAAGAAAGGAATTTGAATGCAGGTAGTTTGTCTGGCTGGCGCGGGAAACTCTGGTTAGGAGAGTGGAGAAGTGAGATGGGGAAGAGAAGGCAGCTAAGGGTGTGAAACCACAGCTGCCTCTGTGGGCTCCTGCATGGGTCCCACAGAGGAACTCTGGGAAACCGTGGGAACAGGGGTCTTAGCGTTATCTTGCTCAGCTAGGGCGGGCACTGGGGTATTTGTACACCGACTTCTGTTGGTCCTAGCCTCAGGGCTGCTCCTGGGGGTGCTCACTGTCCGGCCTTTCTGGCTGCCATTAGCACAGGCAGTGTCGCCTTCTCCTGCTTCGGGGAAAGCCTCCAAAGCGAGGTAGGTACTTGCAGTTGATTCTGGGCTGGAGCACACAGAGGTGGTAAGGTCTGGGTGACACAGGCAAGGTGCTGATAGCATCTGCTACAGGGCCAGAGCCACTTGCAGTTGTTTGAGAACCAGAACCAGGACTAAGACATGCCATAAGCAGACTGCAGCCAGGCTGGCCGCTCCCAGATAAATGATGCCACCATCACCTGCCTACCTGACATATCCATGTTTTCCCAATGGTCTCAGATGCCCAGGTGTCCTCCTTTCAGATTCCTGGTCTTGGGCAAGAACAGGCCAGATAGCTGTGTGCTGGCTGCCAGGAAGTAGAGAGAAGAAAGGCTCTGTCTGATTGGATTTCCACAGTGGGAGGCAGAGCACTAAATCCCACTGATAGCACCCTAAAACTGGGAAGGGTAAGGAAGGCTGTGGGGGAAACAAATTTGATAAATATTCATTGCAGCCCTCACTTTGGCATCTCAAGTTCCAGCCTAAATAGTATCCCCTACTGCACAGCCAAACCAGAGGATCAGCTGCCTAACATGATGACTTATTCCTCATGTAACTAAAAATGCACTCACTCTTTCTCCTAAGGAAGAACAACTGAAATCACATTGGTTATGGTAACCTGCTTTTGGATCAGGATTTTGTGATAGGGTCCATTATTTCTCCAATTCTGTGGTGACCCCATCTCAATATTTCACAACTGGTGGACCACATTGTAACGTTATCAACACAACACACCTTAAATATGACAGTGGATTATACAGAGAGAGAGAAAAAAAGAAGACAGGTAATATATATAATCATACATGGGATAGAGTGAGGATGGAAACAGGTGAAGAGATTAGAACCCTCATATCTGTAGCAAATCAGGAGGCTGTACTTGGGTTTAGGGGACTTCACCATGGCATGGTCCCTTTGTCTTTAGCCAGTATCTCAGTTGGTTGGTGTTCTTTACCCACGGAGTTGACACAAGACCTTTAATCCACGGGATCTGAGCACCCCCATGGCTCAGATATACTGCCTGTGTTCCAGGGGTTCTGGTAGTCATCCACTGTCTTCTTACCATCATGTGAGGAGCACCTTGTGGAACCCCTGGATTTCCTCCACATTTCTTCCTGCTCCTGCTGTGTTTCAGCATGCCTAATTCCCCTTGATAGTCAGGATCAACATTTCTAGAAAACTTAGCACCAACTTAGGACTCACCTGTTTTTGCTTGTTTGAACAATGGCATGAATTTCTGATGGTTTTTGTAAAGAAAGTTTTATTGGAACACAGCGATTTTGTCTATGGCTGCTTTCATGCTACAGTGGCAAAGTAGTTGAGACAGATGCTGAATGGCCTGCAAAGTCTAAACTATTTACGATCTGAACTTTTTCTGTAAAGGAAATGTTTGCTAACTCCTGGGTTGGAAAAATAACTTGCTAGTCAATAATTACATAACAGTTTCCAGAGGCTGCGGGGTTTGCCAACATCTGTTTAGACAACTACAAATGCTGTCTCACCTGATTAAACATCAAATAATTCATTGTTATTTTTTTCAAGGTTAATCTCTTCATTTCAGCCAAATTGGACATAGAAGCGAACATGTGATAGGGATCACCCTCTTTCCTCACATATAAACAATATTTCCTTCCATGTGGGTCAGACTACTTTGAACATGATGATGGCTTTACTGATAGCGGGAATGGGAGGAAAGTCGGGCAAGCAAGGTGAGTAGGATACAAAATTTAAGGCGGTGCTCACTCTCAGGGGAACTTGAGAGCTAAGCCCTTCACTGGCACAAACTTGAGAGTCAATGTCTCCCTAGGTGCCCTGGTTGCCTCAGCCTAGTCCGGGTCCTGTATAATAGTCATTACATGTTTCTACTTTACCTCTGATTGTTAAGTACTGATTCTTCAACTCCAACATCTCTAACATATTGCATTCTTTCATTTTTGTCGCTATGGAAGAGATTATTTCAACTGCAGTATCTCCCTGTCTCTAGTGAACGTGTGTTGTGCTGTCCAGACCTTGCTTTAGGACAGAGGCACTTATTCCACCAGTTGCTGGGAATGTTGGGAGCTGAGGGTTGTCCACTGAGTTGCTCTCCAGGAATTGCATGCAGCTGAAGAAAGCTACCTCATCCAAGATCACGGCCATCCCTAGTGTCAGCCTTCAGGGTGGAGCTGGACACCTTGCTTCAATATTGGGCATCCCAGCTCCAGAGTTCTTGGTGGGATTGTATTGCAGTTCACCTGCCACCCACTGCCTAATTCTCCTGCCTTCACGCCCCGACAGATGTTGATCATGAGGACATTTACCAATAAACTTCCTGCATGCAAAGCTCCTCTCAGAGTGCGTTTCCTGGTGAACCACATCTATGACAGTTGGTGCCAGGTGTGGTACGAGGAGGCTGACCCTACAGTGAGATTTTGGAGCAGGGCCACCTGCCAGCTGACTGGCACTTGAGGACAGCATCACTGGTGGCAGGTGGAACAATGATCGCCTTGGCTTATGGTAGCAATGCATTCGTTAAAACTTTCACTGCTGTTGTATCGGAATGGGGTACCTATGGAAAGGAATTTATTGGTGAATTCAGGAAAGGAACGCTGAGGTAAGGGCAATGCCACAGGTGTTCAAGAAGTTTGGTGGAAGTAGTAATTATAAGAACTGTGGAACTGGATGGCTATTTCTGGGGACAATTAATAAAACAGAGTAAGACAATGAAACACTGAGGGGTATTAATCATTAATTAAAGTATAAAAGACAGGGGACCTCTTTGGCAGCATATAAGTAGACTCCTGCAGCTGGAGGGCAGAAAAACCAAAGGATAAGGCCTAGTGCATAATTATAAGAATGCCAGTGCTCCAGAGATGGTTGAATTCTCATTATAAAGTCTGTGGCACTAAGTCTGGGCCCTGATTGGGAAACAGTGGTACCCTATGACATGGGGTGGGGACACTGGGTCAATGCATTAAAAAATCTTGAATCCTCACATTCCTCTGAGCCTCCTGAGCTAGTAGGAAGGGCACCCTACTTGTTAAAGGACCGTGCTCCCCCTTGCTTGAAAACAATGCAGAGCCTCTGCCACTCGAGACAATAAGAAGCCCCCTTAGGACCGACACCCATCTCATACCCTGACTAAATCACAATAAAACTCAGCTGTGGAAGTTCTAGGCCTGCTAAGGAAGGATAGGAACTCCGAAGAAGCAACTGCGGGGACTCACCAACATAGTAACAGCAGCTGGGAGGATACAGTCTAATGAGGCTGAGCCCTGAGGGTGCTGAATGAAGAGACGTTAGAACATAATAAAGGAGAGTTTATCATGGGAGCATTCT
The DNA here is from genome assembly GCF_001890085.2 of Hipposideros armiger. NCBI lineage: Eukaryota > Metazoa > Chordata > Mammalia > Chiroptera > Hipposideridae > Hipposideros > Hipposideros armiger. The sequence continues at coordinate 1,952,971 of NW_017731467.1, read as the reverse complement.
TCCGTGATACATGACTTAACACCTTTGGCAGTGACCCTGGGAAAGGATAGCTCTGGGAAGTTTGAAGAAAGAGAAGGTCCACTCAATGTGAAATAGGAATTCCAGGACTGCTGTGGCAGACAGTGGAGAAATAGATCAGAAGGCTAAGTGAAGAGGGCATGCTACCATAGACATACAGTTTCAGGCCAGAAAGCCCACAAGCTGGGGAGGGCCCAGAGGACAGTCTATTCATCAGCATATTAAAGAATGCTCTGGTGAGAGGGCTCCAGTCACTGAGATTCTCACTGGTATTTGTCCCTGTAGGACAGGGCTGATGATGGCAGAAGCTGATTTAGAACTGTGCTTCCCGATTACAAGGAGATAATAGCATTCCAAAATAATATAACCCAGCTGGTCTTTAATCATCAGAAGCAATAAGGCTACAGAATGGGAGTGGCATGGGGATGAGTGGGTCTGGCCTCTAAGAAGGCTACAGAGTTGGTTAATAGAAAATGTCCAGGAGCAAGACAGGTGGCAGGCCATAAGGGGATTGCTTCATTTGTGCAATCAAGAGAAATCAAGGATAGAAGATAAAAAGGCTGAATGCAGCCAGACCAAAAAGTCATGATACCTTGTTCCATTTCTAGACCTGAGATGTTTGAAGACCCAGGATCACTGAATTATGGAGAGGCCATGTTTCCAGGAGGAAGGACCCCACAATATCATGGCAACTGTATATGGTAACGATTCCCCTAGTCCTTTCCCAGAGAGCTTTATGGCCATTTACTAAGATAACCAATCACTGGAGAAGAGGGAATACTCAAACATTTCAAGGACTGCTGGACACAGAGTACAAGCTAACATTGCTCTCTGGGCATCCAAAGCATTTTGGTGGACCACATTTATAGTGGAAGCAAATGGGAGACCAGATGATAAATAGAGTCCTGACTCTGGTCCATTTCATAGTTGGTCTGCTGGGTCTATAGACTCACCAGTGAAAAAAGGCTTCAACAGACTTTCCTGTATAATAGGAGACAACAAAAGGAAAATACATACCAAGTTTCAGAAGCCACAAACAGCCCAAGTTACATGTTACAAGTTAATCAAGCAAGCTTGATGTACTAGTTAGGATTAGTGCAGATGTATTGACCAAAACTCAAAGAAGGGCATAAAAATATGTGAGTTTGTTCACTCTTGTAAAAGAAGCCTGCAGGTCTATGATTGGGGATTCAGGCACTGATTTTTCTACTCTATACCACCCTTAGCATGAAGGCTCCATTCTCACAGTCATTTCATAGTCTAATATGGCTGCTGGCACTGCAGCCATCATGTACGATTTCCGGAAGGTAGAAGAGAAAGTGCCAAGGGTCTCAGTATATGTTCTCCCTTTAAAGAGCCTTCCTGGACTCTTTTTAATCAACAACTTCCACTTTGATTAGCTATACTTAATTTCAGATGGCCATGCTTACTGTCAAGGGAAGATAATCAATATTGCCGGTATTTTGTCTGTACCTTGAGCATCTCTCCAGTTTCCATATGGAGGTGTCATCTTAGAACTCATTATTTCAGTGCTTTCTCAGCCTCCTGGGCTGACTCAAGCCAGAAGAGCCAAGTATTTCTCCGGGCTTGTCCTACTCGGTTTCAGTTTTGGGTCAGAGAGTAATAACTCTCTTCCCCAGGTGACTCAAAAACTCACCATTTTAGTGTAGTATGCTCTGGGTGCTCTTACCAAAAGGATAAGAGATAACAAAGAGCAAGGGTGTGGAGAAAAGGGAACCCTTACACACCGTGGGTGGGAATGTAAATTGGTGCAGCTATCATGAAAAAGAGTATGGTGGCTCCTCAAAAGTTAAGCACAGAACTACCATACGATCCTCCAATTCTACTCCTGAGTATATATCTAAAGGAAATGAAATCAGTATCTCAAAGAGATACCTGCATGCCATGTTCGTTCCAGTATTATTCACAATAGCAAAGATATGAAAGTGACCTAAATGTCCTTCAGTGGATGAGTGGATAATGAAAAGGTGAAACACACACACACACACACACACTAATATTACACAAATATACCATGGAATATTATTCAGTCACAAAAAAGAAGGAAATCCTGACATTTGCCACAACATGGGGGAAACTAGAGGGTATTATGCTAAGTGAAATAAGCCAGACAGAGAAAGACAAATACTGCATGATATCACTTGTATGTGGAATGAAGAAAACCTGATTCCATAGAAACAGAGCATAGAATGGTAGTTGTCAGGTACTAGGGGAGGGGAAATAGGGAGATATAAGTCAGACCTTCAGTTAAGAGAAATTCTTAGGATCAAATGTGCAGCATGCAGCATGGTGATTATAATTAATAATATGGTATTGTACCCTTGAAAGTTGCTGAGAGTGGATTTTAAGCATCCCAACAACAAACACACACAAAGAGTTAACTATATGAAGTGATGTATGTGCTAATCATCTTGATCTTGGTAACTCTTCCACAGTGTATATCACAGCACCAAACTGTACAATTTAAATATGTGGAATTGTATTTGTCAATTATTCCTCAATAAAGTTGGAATAAAGATTACCAGTTCTAAAAATTAAACAAAACTAAAGTAATGATGTAGATTTTTCATTTAATAGTTAAGATCTATCCATGTTACTCTGTAAAAATATGAAACAGCATAACACAATCTCTATATTGGAATAACACATGCATGCACAAGCAACATTCTATTTCAACAATATAGAGCTATCTACAGCATATATTAAACACAAAAACAGAGTCTTATAGATTAAAAGGAATGTAAAGAGGGCAATGATGGGGAGAAATTAAAATAAGACAGGAAACTTGCAGGTTGATACTGAATATACCAAAGATTGAGGATATGGTTAATTAAAAAAATTGTACCTGAGGTTAAAAAAACCAAAACAAAGTGATTCACTGGAACATGAATGATTTGCAATTTGAGATAATTTGTGCACTTATATACACTTGAATATGAGAAATTGCCCAAGTAGAAAGTCATTTCCATGTCATACCTCAAGACTTACAAGAGTCTGCAAAGTAATGGATTAGGTTAAAATAATACTTATCATCTTTTCTCCAGGCAGTTAGTAAAGGAAAAAAGAACATAAAGGCTGAAAAAAATATTTTTGTAGGATGGATGAAGAGCAAAGAACATTTAATGTCAAAGGAGTTACCAACAATTGAAATGTAACAATGTTAGCTTGATGAAACAATTTTCTCCACTAATGTCAGGGTGAAATTTAATGTTACAAGATGATCACTAAAAACACGAGAGGGCAAGTGTCAAGAATTTTCCTGATGTTTTCCTCATGGCATTCTATTCTATTTTAGCCTCATGCATCAGCTATCCAAGATTTAATACTAATGGAATGTACTTGCTGGAAAGAAATAAAAAACATATATCTCACAACATTGCACATGGCGGTAACAAAATGTTTTCTTTATCACCTTTAATTTTTGTTCATAGCATTACAAACATAATGTAACTGATTTTTTTTTTTTGGAGATGGTATTTAGGATGTTTGGCTTTTTATATTGTTTGCATAATCAGAAATCTAACATGATAACATCTGAATATTCTGAAAATTATTTTATAAGTTTATATATATGAATTTACATATATATGCTAACTTCTTTTTGGATTATCATCTTTTTTCTTTCATTGCTGCATTATTTCTCATCTAAACTCTGTTTTAGGGCTGGCCGAGTGGTGCATTGGTTGAGTTGGCTTGGGACACCAGCTCTGAGCATCAGGGCCCCGGTTCAGATCCCACATTACGGCCAGTGATGCTGTGCCCTCTACAGCTAAGATGATGAACAATAGCTCAATCTGGAGCTGGGCTGTTGTGAGTTGCTTGCCATGGCGTAGGCTGCAGTGGGCTGCTGTGAGCTACCGTGAGAGGCCGGCAGCCAGCGTGAGCTGCCAAGAGCCGCAGTGAGCGGTTGCCCAGTGGCCGGCGACTGATCTGCCTCAGCTGGGAAGAGCACAATAATAATACCAACATGGGCCATGAAGCGACATCCTCCACTAGACTGAAGAACAAAAGGACAGCAACTTGTCTGTTCCCCTTCCCCGATTCCACAATGCTGTTGCCTTCCCCCAATTCTCCAATAAAATCTTTTTTTTTTTAAAGATTTTTATTGGGGAATTGGGGGGATGGGAACAGCGATGGGGAATTGGGGGAAGGGGAACAGACAAGTTGCTGTCGTTTTGGTCTTCAGTCTAGTTGTGGAGGACGTCGCTTCACTGGCCCATGTTGGTATGATCATTGTGCTCTTCCTGGGTGAGGCAATCGGTCGCTGGTCATTGGTCAGCCGCTCACGGCGGCTCACAGCAGCTCATGCTGGCTGCCAGCTACTCACGTAGCTCATGGCAGCCCACTGCAGCCTACCGCAGCCTACTGTAGCCTACGCCAAGGCTGGTGACTCACAGCAGCCCAGCTCCAGGTTGAGCTGTTGTTCATCATCTTAGCTGTAGAGGGCGCAGCATCACTGGCCCTCAATGTGGGATCTGAACCGCAGCCCTGCTGCTCAGAGCTGGCGCTCCCAAGCGAGCTCTTAACCAGCTGAGCCACTAGGCCTGCCCGTATATCATTCTTGAAGGAGGGAATGCAGGATTAAAGAAAAAGAAAATCCCAGCCCTCATGGAGTTTATATTCTAATAGATTAATGCGGCTAATTTAGAGCATAAACTGTTCAATATTGTGATGTAATAACATCAGGAAAATGATTTTTATAAGATATTTTTGACATTGGATGCATTTTTGTCCTGATACTGTTTCTCTTAAACATAGCTCATTTGGCTGTTATAACGTGATTGACTATCACACAGATTTAAATATAATTTGGGTCAAATCACATCCCCAAGCAAAACAAATGTATGTCTGGTCCAACAGGTTTAAACTAGAACACCATAGTCCTTGACATCCTGTGGATGTTTTTTAAAAGGTTGAATTGAACAAGAGCATTAAAGCCCCTGGCCTGACATTTTTGTAGCCTGTGTATTTAGTACATTAAGATACATTTGACTCTTTTCTTGTTACTTATAACCCTTATCTAGAAATTAAATACATTCCTTCCAGTATAATCCTCTTTTGCTTCCTTACAATCTCCATATTCCCCCCTCTCATCCTCAGCATCCTGCCCCTCTGCACAGCCACTTCTGTCTTTTCCCTTAAAAAAAAAAAAACCCGCTCTCTGATGTATCCCTGTCTCCTCTCGCTCCCTTTAGTTCTCTAAGGCTGGAGGCAGCCTGAGTTCCTAGAGGAGCCTTACAGCTGTTAAGGGCAGCTCTGGAGCAGCAAACACCAGCTCCTGCTCTCTGCCACACTGTGTAGAAGAAGGGATATTGAACAAGCTCCTGTCTCAAACTTACCAGGAAATATCTAAGGCTGGGAATACAGGGCCAATATCAAAGTGATCGCCAAAGGGCTCCCCTCAGGGAAGCCACTGTCACCAAACCAGCATTATTAAATAAGGTCTGTTGTGATCAGTCAATAGATAATTCCAAACAAGTTACACGTAAGCCATATTATTTTGGATTTTGAATTCATTCTTTCATAGGCATTTATTGAACACTTACTTGGTATGATACTCTCTACCAGTCATTGAAGGGAATGTAATACCAAGAGGTGCCATTTATTAGTTTCCTACAGTATTGGAAGCACTTTGCATTTATTGTTTCTGATCAACACCAGGACCATATCATTATCTCCATGTTAGGCGTGAGGGCATTGAGGAAAATGAGAAAACTGAAGTTCAGAAAGGTTAGGTTATAACTAACCTCTGGCCATGTCTGTGAGGCTTCTAAATGCCTGCTGTTTCCATGGGATACAGCTCCGAAGGCTGGATGCCAACCGAGACATATCTCTCTGTCAGTGGAAAGAAAATTGAGTGTGATTAGGAACTCTGTGGACACTCAGATGGGGAGGAAAATGTTGCTGAGGCTTGGGGGCCGCTAGTAAAGGCTTAAGGAACCAAGTAGGATCCAAGAGCGTAGGTCCCAATGGCTGTGAATTTTGCTCTGAGGAAATTTTCTAAGACTCCATGTTTTTTATGTGCTTTCTCAAATCCTTTCTGGAATAATGCAATGTACAACTAAATAAACCAATTAAGTATTGGTGTGCATGAAGTTGAGGCACATCCACTGTTTTGTTTGTTTGTTTGTTGGCTTAAACAACCGAAATTTATTTCTCACAGATCTGGAGGCTGGGAGTCTGAGATCAGGGTGCCAGCAGGGTCGGGTTCTGGTGAGGACTCTCTTCTGACTTGGAGACAGCTGCCTTCTTGCTGTACCTTCACATGGCAGTCACATCCACTGTTCTTGTGAATGTAATAATCTACATGAAATAACTTGTCTATAAGTCAGCGATATGAGAATTCTTCATGTGGCTTGCAAATCCTAGAAAACCCATGACAGTCCTCAGGTTAAATCACAGACCAGCTCTATATTTTCTGGAAGTCTTTATAATGTCATTTTGTCTCAGAAGACAAAGAAATCTCCAAAGAAATGAAAAAAAGTTTGTAGTTGATGGGAACCCAAGAGGACAGTAATACAGAAACAAATCTGACCAGAAGGAGATAAATCTGTCAGAGTAGTGTTTTTAAAAGCATTCCTCCAGGCCACATGTAACTGTAGTTTCTGATGAAATTGAGTCGTAAATTTCAATAGAAAAAAATATATAATCACTATTATTTATAGTGCTGGCAAAAAAAAATGTAGGTTTGTATAATAGAAGAAAAAGGGTCAATTAACAGAGTCTCTGCTAAGGAAAGCTAAGACCTAGAGGCAGTTTTAATTTTTTTGACGTTCATTGATTTTCCTCCCACATCTTGAAGGGTTCCCTCTAAAACATCAACTATATGTTAAAAATAAAATCTCTATACTCATTGAATTACAGAAATGTTCCTGAATTAAGTGTAATATTCTTTCATCTTTTCTGCCTCTAGGGGGAAGTGTGTTTTCAACAATTCGAAAATACAGAAGGCATTTTCTTTTTGGGCTACGTATGGGTTTCACAGGGACATTCTTCAATGTGACTTCAGGGCTGGCTTAACCAAGAAGAGATTCTGTTTGAAAGCCAGGAAAGAGCTCTGTTTTAGAGGTTGCCTTCAGGTTTCTGAGAGAGAACGTCATACAGATTATTAAAACTGGTGGAGAAAACTTCTCTCTGATAGCATTTCTAACACATTTTAATGCTGTCTTTCCTGGTAGCAGAGGAATATGTAGAGACACTGGTTTCATTTCACAGAACTGAAAACAAATAGTTGAATACTTCATAGAAAACTTGCCAACTTATTTTAGCAACTTAAAGTTAAAAAGTATGGTTTGTGGACATTGATGAAAACATTTCTAAATCCTATAAAAAGTCTCTTCGTTTCTGTCACATCATGTTTAGGGTTAACATTGTCCTTAGGTATTCACTTGGCTAATTTTATTTTATTTTGCAGCATTTCCTTGTAACTTTCTTTTGTTTTCATTCAGCACTTGTGGCCTGAAAGAACGCACTCAATGAAGGCTGGCAATTCTTTGAGTGTTAAAAAAAGTGCTTTTTTTTTTTTTTCCATTTCAGTGTTTTACAGAAGAAGAACAATATTTAAAAATTGAGTCTAAGGGCTGAATTATTTCCATTCCACCCCCCCCTTCTTTCTGGGTTTATCTTCCTGATTAGAAAGCTGTAAAAATGCTATGATAAATTACCTTATTGTGCTTATATTCTCAAAACTTAGCTACACACGAAGAAAAATTTTGACATAAAGAATGTTATTTCTTAATGTGAAAGTTAGCTTTGTTCCCTCTTTCACATGGTGTAATGGATGGTAGGTATATGCTTTATTTTGAATCCAACTCCACATGAAAATATTCTCAGGGGATGAAGAGGTATTTAAGTGTGCCATTTACATTCTTTGGGCCTCAGTTCTTCATCTGGAGAGTGCTGGGTGTCAGGCTGAGTGACTTCTAAAGTCCTTTCCAGTCCTAAGATTGGAGAACTCCATGACACCCATAACATTTACACAAACTTTCAGATGCTTGGGAAAAATCTAATTTGATGGAAAGTAAACAAACTGGTAAGATTAAAATCCGTATACTTAAATTACTTGGAGGGTCTTCCTATACCCTCATGCCTATTTTCACTTGAAACACCTTTTAAAAATCCTAATTTCTGCTCTTTGGAAAAATGGAAGGACTTGTCTGGTTTTGCTGTTCAGTGCAGGGGCTCTTCCTGTCTACAGCCTGGTTTGTCGGTGCTCTTGAGTGACAAGCTGGAAGTTGAAAGCTCTGATCCAAAGGCCACCGGGAGGCCGAAACTCACCCAAACGTAAACTTACTGCCCGGTGCGTGACCCTCGGCCCGGCTGGGCAGCGCCTGGGAGAGCAGAGACGTTCACGCCCGGTGCCACTGAAACCCCAGACACTCCGAATAAGCCCACGCTACACAGTGTGCAGGATCATATCGCCATTGGCTGGTGTTCCCCAGACACACGGCATAGCGAACAGTAATAGGAAACCCTGGTTCCTTGACGTTTCCTGGCAACCAGTTTGGAAATCCATTAAAACCCTCGGATTAAGCCGTTGTTCTCTTTCTTCCTTCTTTCTTTCTGTTTCCCACCCTCCCTCCCTCCCTTCCCAGGAGTTCAGGGAGGATTTAATTGCTGCGAAGCGCTAAATCTCAGTATCCAGTGTTGTGTGGATTACCGTTTGTAGAATTAAACTTTGTACACATGCTTCTTTTCCTACTGGTTAGCAGCTCTAATTAAACAAATCAAAGTTCTCGCAGAAGTTAGAAGCTGCTACGTGAAGATTCAGGGATAGTAGTGCATAACCTGAAATCTAAATGACCCAGAGGATGAAACGTTACCCATACACTACTACTGGTGCCAGAAACAGCGATAAGGAGGGTACTATCAAGGCGGCGAGCGCTGATGCCTGAAGTTGCCACATCTCCGGAAACCCTAATTTGCATTTTCACGGTCACAAACGAGAGCGATTGCTCTTTCGGGCCTCTGCATTAAAACAACCAACAAAACAAAACAAAACAAAACAAAAAACAAAACAAACACGCAGAGCCTGGGTCCGCCGCACTCTGTATACCAGTCGGCTGCAAGTTTCTGCCGAAAGAGGGCGTTTAGTCTAAGACTAATAGAAATTTGTGGACACGACGCCCAGTCAAATGGAAGACCATTTTAAAACATTTCCAATTTATTTTAATTTGCGGGACTTAAGTGTCAGAATTCTCCCGCCCAATGTGACACGTTCACATTGCAAGTGACCTCGACGTGCTATCACGTTCAGAGGGTCAAGTTCCATTCGGACCTGCTCTGCAGCGCCGCGGACTCCCGCGAGGCTCCTCTGGCCACGAACTTCTCTGCGGCCTTTTCCATCCTTGTCTCCATTGCTGTTGTGGCTGTGACCAGCGGCCCGACTGGGTCTCCCAGGCAGGACCTTTTTCGGCATTGCAGGACTCAGAGCACAGTGTCTCGCACGCCCCGGAGGAGAGCGGTTGGATTTCCGAGCGCTCAGGTTGGAGCGCAGAGCGCGCCTGCACCCACCCAGGGGACCCTCGGGGTAACGAAATGGGGAGAAGGTCTCTTTATTTAGTTACCTGGCTTAGCAAACAACCCCGGAGGACGCCTTGGAGATGCTTCTCAAGCTTTTTGCCACCTCCAGAAGCCGAAGCATTCGCTTGTCTTTGGGAGCAACAAGTTTCGCTTTCCTGCTCGCTGCGCGGCGACAGAGGGTCTGTGCGCGGGATCCTGGTGATCCTCGAGACGCTACGACTCCTGCGCGAACCTGCGCTGCCCAGAGGGAGGGGTCCGGTGCTGGGATGCGGAAGGAGGGGTGCGACTAACGCGTTTCAGGTCCGCTATGGAGCCGCCTGCACTGGGTCCTTAGTCCTGGTTCCCTTACCTAGCGCCAGGGGACCGGGAAGGTCGTATGCTCGCTGGGAGTTGGCGCGTCATGAGGGAATGTGGCCGGAGTGAGAAAGAGGTGAGAGCGAGCGGGACCTACGGAGTTTTGCACCGAAACTACCCGTTTCTAGGACCACTCCTTTCTCTAATCCTGTTGTTTATTTTTGCACGTTGTATTTGTGCCTGCGCGCATCTCTTTACTTTCAAAAGCATTTCTTTTTTTAAAGTCCAAGGCTGGAGAGCGCTGCCTCGAGCGGGGCCAGGGAGAGGCGGGGACCCTGGAGGCGGTGCGGTGCGGCGGGGGCTCCTGCGGGTGCGGACGTGGGCGACTGCGGCTTTAAGGAAAAGGTTGAGAGCTGGCGGGGAGTGGGGGTTAGGGAAAGGGGAGTGGTGGGAAGGGAAGGGGTGCGGGGTGGAGCCCTGATGTAAGAATGTTAATGAGAGGCTCCCCCAGCCCAGCCCCCACTACTCCCCACCCTCACCTCCCCCACCCGCTGGAAATACAAGGCCGGCCTCGGCGCGCCTTGTGTGGTAACGCGCTCCGCCACTGCCACGCTATTTAAACGCCGGTTATGGATCCAGGAACCGGCGCGAATCAATGAGATCAAACGCGAAGGAGATGCACCGTCAATTACAAGCACTTGGACAAGTCTACTTTTTTTTTCTTTTACAAATATGCTTTCAAAAGCAACCTTAGCAACGCCCAAATAGAAGCCACTCTAAGCAAAATAGTATATATAAAAGGAGGGCGAATAGATATATTTATAATAAGTATATGTATATATAAATATATTACAGGCGTACAGGTTTACACCCGGTGAACTTTTTCTTCTTTTTCTTTCTTTCTTTTTTTTTTTTTTAAACGAGTGACACTGCAAAGAAGGACTCTTCCTCTCTATCTTTTGGCGAGTTAGTAAAGGGGGTATTCTCTTTTCTTAGAGCGCCCAAGGGGGCGCAGGGACCTTGGAGAGAAGAGTGGGGAGGAAAGAAGAAGGATGGGTGGGGGGCAGAGGGCGAGCCGGCAGCGAGGGCCGGCGCTTTCCTGCGGCACGATGCTGTCCCTACCGGTGCTCACTTTCTCTGCGTTCGTCCTGCTCAGCTGGGTGTTGCTGGCCGGCAGCACGGGTGGCGGTGGCAGCGGGGGCGAGGGCCCGGGCGGCGGGCGCCGGGAGAGAGAGGCGCTGCCGCCCCAGAAGATCGAGGTGCTGGTGCTATTGCCCCAGGACGACTCGTACCTGTTCTCCCTGGCCCGGGTGCGGCCGGCCATCGAATACGCGCTGCGCAGCGTGGAGGGCAACGGGACCGGGCAGCGTCTTCTGCTCCCCGGCACTCGCTTCCAGGTGGCCTATGAAGACTCAGACTGCGGTAACCGTGCACTCTTCAGCCTGGTGGACCGCGTGGCCGCGGCGCGGGGCGCCAAGCCGGACCTCATCCTGGGGCCCGTGTGCGAGTACGCGGCGGCGCCGGTGGCCCGGCTTGCGTCGCACTGGGACCTGCCCATGCTGTCCGCCGGGGCACTGGCCGCCGGCTTTCAGCACAAGGACACGGAGTACTCGCACCTCACGCGCGTGTCCCCCGCGTACGCCAAGATGGGCGAGATGATGCTCGCCCTGTTCCGCCACCACCAGTGGAGCCGCGCCACGCTGCTTTACAGCGACGACAAGCTGGAGCGGAACTGCTACTTCACCCTCGAGGGCGTCCACGAAGTCTTCCAGGAGGAGGGTTTGCACACGTCCGCCTACAGTTTCGATGAAACCAAAGACTTGGACATGGACGACATCGTGCGCTACATCCAGGCCAGTGAGCGAGGTGAGCGAGAGCGCACCCCGAGCCCCCGCGGTAACCCAACCACTCCCCGCGTCTCTCCCTACACACCCATCCGATCCTCTGCGGACCCCACTATCCCCTGCAGTACTAAGGACTAGGAGAGAGCGCGCGTTTGGGAATGCGCTGTCTGGCAGCGACAACCTTTAATCATTGCCCATCGCGGTCGCGGGGTGTAAGTAGAGGGTCCGGGGGAGGTGGTGGAGCCTGGGGGAGGGGCGTCTGAGTCCGCAGCTCCCGCGTGCCCAGGTCCGACAGGTGCTGTCAAACTGCCTGGGTTTTTCCTTCCTCGGTCCCCCTTCGCCGGCGCCTGGCTGGAGATTAGGGGTGCGCTCTCGGTGCCCTGCTCCAGAAAACGTGCGGAGGCCAAAGGAACTGGTCACCCAGTCCTTTTCGGACGTGCGCCCCCTCCTAGGGCTGAAGCGTGTGAAGACGCTCTAAAGCCCGCACGCCGATACATGGCTAGCTCAGGTCTCCCGGTTTCCCGGCGGCTCCTTCCACAGACCCCAGCTTTCTTTTAAAGGCTCATTTATCGCCCTTCTCATTCCTTCCACGGCCCCTCCAGCCCCTTATAAACGAGCTTATGTGGTTTCCACCAAAAATGCCTCTCTGTGTCTGGACTCAGGCGACACTCACTTCCCCCGCCGCGTTGGGCATCGCGGTCTCTAAACCTCCCGCAGTGAGGATTTGCAGGCGCGCGCGCTGGAGAAGTGGGCGCTGAACCTCCTTTCCATGTGTTCCCCTTCCCCCGTCCTACCCCACCCCCCGTTTTCTTCGCGGGTCTGTGGTGGTCTGAATAAGCACCAAACTGGACGAAGAGCTCAAGGCTGAGGATGGTGGCTATGGCTACAGGGAGCGGGTGGTCGCGGATACCCCCACAATGTGGCTCATTTTACTGCAGAGTAAACTGCGGGAAGGCTGGCTGAGATCCCAGCATAATGCATTTCCCTCCCTCCCGGTGTCAGGTTTGGGGTGCACAGCGCTGGGGGAATCCCGCCTCTTCTCCCGCTAGGCGCGCACGCGCCTGGATTATTAGTGGTGCAATCCCAGCAAAGCTCCCCACGACCCAACGCCGGGAGACCCAAGGGGAGAGGGGCTGAGCCAGGCGTCAGGCTAGTCCACGACTTGGCACCGCCGGGCACCTGAGACAGCGCAACCGGAGACTGGAGGTCTCAGGAACAGGTGAGAGTGGGCGGAGGAGCCGTGGAGGACGGGGCTGCGGCCACCCCCTTCCCAATGTGGCCACCTCCGACTCATAGCGAATGCACTCTTTAGAGCGAGGAGGCGGGAGGTGTTGACAGTGGGGATGCATGGCCAAGTTTTGAGCGTTCGAACCTCCAGGCTGTCTGCGCCGAATCCCTGCCAGCCAAGCGGGCGGGGCGCGGGCTTTGCTGATTATGAAAAAGGGTACTTGTATTCAACGGCTGCGGACTCGTCACGCCCGGTCGAGAAACCCACTTCTACTTCTCTCCCCACTCCCAGTCCCCAGGTTACTGCAGACCCCTGTAGACCCCGGGCTGCCCTGGCTCCCGATCCATGAGCCTTCAGCTCTCAGCTCTCGAGGTCCGGGAGCTAGTAGGAGTTGGAGACTTCCCAGGAAGGGCTAGGGTTGGAGGTGGGTCCCTACCCGTGGGATCCAAGCTTTGCCAAACGCGTCTGTGCTACCATTGCCCTGAAGGTCTTAACACCAGCAGTGACCCCTTCGCACGTGGCCTGGGATTCATGGCGGAAGGGATGTCAGCCCAGATGAAGGCAGATCGCGGCCACTGGGCCCCTCAGCCTAACAAAGGTAGTTGAAGCCAGGGAGGGAGGTCGTCAGTGCCCTGGTGGGCCTGGGGGCGTCAGAGAGCTTGGGCTACCGTCTGCTACTGCTGATTATTTTTAATTCAAAAGCCTCGTAGATGTATCTTCTCCTGTTTTTTTTTTTTTCTCTTCCAAGTTTGAAATTCCATGGTGAACGTTTGCTCGGCTGAATCGTATATTTTACAGGTGATAAGGTTACCATTCCTACTCTAAAATGTATTTCCAACAGTGACTTGGCAGATGTTCAGAAATACAAAATAGTTTGTCCCCTAAGTCCCCCTCCCTCTCCAAAAAATTCCCTACTCTCAGGAGAGAAAGTTGCTTGACAACAAAGCTACCTCTGGGGATCTTTTTTACCTTTTGCTAATCACAATTACTTCACCATAAGCAGTTAAAGGGTTAAATTAGGGGTCCAGTGGAGTTTGACTTCCAGAGAGTCTGTCCTGGCTCAGCTTTTCATTGGTGGGGGAGCTTGGGCCGCTTCCAAACCTCTGTACCTCAGGCTCCTCAAGTAAAGTGGGGTTAGTGGGGGCACCCCCATCTTGGGGATGCTGGGAGGATTAGATGAACTGAAACAGTGCCAGGTGCATACTAAGTGCTCAGTAAACATGAGGTCTTATTATAGTTGTTATTATTTTGTACATATGATGATAATCACCTTTACCAGAAGGTGAGGCTATGCCCTGGGCAAAGAACCCTGGAGTGAGAAGCAGATGCTTTGGATTGGGCGTCTCCACGCAGGAACCACGTGGTCTGGGCAAGTCATTTACCTTCTCTGAGGCTGAATTTCCTCCTCTGTGAAACAGTGAAGGCCCATGAGAGTCAGGCCTCTGCAAACTGATGTTCCATGGTCCTGATTTGTGCTCACTTGAGTGTAAAAATGTAACTGGTCTTGTTTTTGTCTTTGAAAATCCTATATTAAACATCACAGAACTAGAGAATTCCCCCCTCCATGCCCCATGGAGATAATATTTTTTAGCACTTTTTTTCGACTTAAGTTCATCTTTAAAATCAGATCATAAATGTTTGAATCTCTTAAAGGGTAAAAACTGACAATACCATCATCTTAAATAATAAGACTAAAATTTCATTGGGCTATATGCTGTACTGTAAAAAGAAAAACTAAGGGATATTAATTCTTTCATTTTAGAGATTTACCATTGAAGTCAATAATTAAAATTTTTTTCTCTCATGCCTTTATCCAACATATAATACCAGGAAATACACATACAGGAGTATATATTATTTAAAAAAAGATATTTATTTAAAACTGATTCAATTATACAGTCAACTACTGCCCTCAATATTCTACACTCAATGATAAATTTATCTTTAAAAGGCAAGTTTAAAAATAAATATTTTTCCAAGCAGTAAAATCCAGTAGTTGTTTTGTCTACATATCTGATAAGATACAGAACTAGAAGTATTATATACACAAACATTTTTGTATGAAGAACTATAGTTTCATCCCATTAGTTGTTAATGTCATTAATCTGGGCCTCCATAACTACTGTAGAGATAACAGTGTTTAATCAGTATCAGAGTCATTTATTTTTAGAATTAGGCTGGGGTAAATGACCAAGTGGTTGATCAGCAGAATTTTTAAGCAAAGAACCCATGCTAAGCATAAAATAAGTAACACACAACAGCGGGGAAAGAAACATTATAGGCTGCTCCGTGGCTATTCTGTAAGCCTTTGGAGTAGATGGAGCTTTGTGAACTACAAAAATAAAGATGCAATCTCTATTTTGCAAATGAAACCAATTGCTGTGTAATGTTGGGGGTAAAAAAAGCCGGAGAGAAATCCTTTTTTTTTTTTTAAAAAAAAGAATTTATTTTTATGAAAGTTAGTTGTACAGCTGTATAGTTTAAAAAGTTAGAACATTACACAAGTCTTATTAGGAACAAGAGCTTCCTGTCTCCTACTCTCCAGTTCTCACTTCCCAGAGGCAACTATTTTCAACTCTTGTAGCTGTTTCTGTATTTGACTTCATACCTCTAAATAAAATGTCACTTTTGATTTTTTTTCAGTTTTAGGTTTTATCCCTTGCCATCCATTTAATTATCTTCTACTACCTGTTAACCACACACTCAAGCCTACCTTCCAGTCATCCTTCCAATATGATTGTGCTAAAATTTTTGGTTAGCTCAGTAGTGTTCAGTGTCTACATTATTATTACCTGCTAAATGCTATTTGTAGCTGAGCCATATAGGCTACTGCAGTGACATTTCCTTTCTTGCCCTACTTGTTTTCCTTGGGGTTTAAAAAAAAAGTCTATTTTTGTTTGTTTACTTAGTTTCCTATGGACATATAACTACCAGTTCTCTATTTTAAGTCTCCTGAGCTGCTCCAGTCTAGGTATTTTCTAAACATGCCCCACCGTTGTCACTCTGGGTTCTTTCAACATCCCCTTCCAACTCCCATCACCTCGCTCTCTGGCTAGGTCCTTGTGTGTTCTTCTTTCTTGGTTTATATTATTGTTTTGGTGGAGCACATTCTCTAGGAGCTTTCTGAGAAAGGATGGATGAGAGGTAAAGTTTGAGACCTTTCATGACTGAAAATTTCTTCATCCTACCATTATATATAATTACAGAATTATAGGTTGGAAATTATTTTCCCTCAAAATTTGAAGGATTGTCTTTTAAATTCCAATGTTGTTATGAGGAAGCTTGAATTGATTCAGCTTCTTTACCTATTGTTTGTTGTAATTTCCCCCCCAAGAAATTAGAGTATTTTTGCTGCTCCCAATGTTTTAACATTTCATTATGATGTACTTTTATGCCAGTATTTTGTCCTGTGCACTTGAAGGTATTGAAGGGTAGGCTTCTTCAATCCAGAAATTCATGTCTCTTACTTCTGGGAAAATTTATAAATTATTTTTTTGATAATTTTATCCTCTTCCTTTTCTCTTTTTAGAATTTGTTTTATTTAGATATTAGATCGCCTGGATTGATACCCTACTTTTCTTTTTCCTCTTCGCCTATTTACCACATGTCTTAAAAAAAATTCCTCTTGCTTTGCTATTTCATTGACTACCCCCAAAGTGACTACTGAGTTTTGGTTTTTCATTTCTGCTATCATATTTTAAATTTGCAGCATACGGCACATCTTGCTTTGCTTCCACGCAGTAGCATCCTTTCCCCCTTCTAAGTTTAGTTAAATGGAAGATGGATGCAGGAGTCAGATGGAAAATATAAAAATATCATTTTTATTATTGACACAACTTTTTGGAGAACATGGATTTAGATCTGCCGCCAGAATGGCTGCTTGTTATTACTTTCCCTCAGAATTAGGCAGGGTCATCCACTAAATCAGATAGCGTTATTCAGGGGCAGAGCCCCTCCAGGACAGGCCCCCTTACCTCTTGACAAAAGTCACCCATAATGTGTGCAAGGAGACACATATCAAAGAGGAAGGAAGAAAGGGCTGAGCCCAGTGTGCCAAAATTTTAATTCCAGGCTCACTGATCTGACAAGTCACTCCTTTTCCTCTGGGAGTTGGGGAAGAGAGGCAAATGAAGGCAGGTTCAGGAGAGATGAGGAGTGTCACCCTATTAAAGGTCACTCTAAACAGAAACCTGAGATTGGGAGAAGGATGCATACCCCACTAATCAGTTATGCTACCTGGAATGTTTTTGGTTCTCTGAATTGACTTCTGTAGCCACCCCTTTGCACTTCTTTCTGCGTTCTTAGAGTGATTGCAAGAGCATGCTGTAGTAGTGAGAAACTTCTTATAGAACATGCTGTAGAAATCAAGTGGTGGAGGATGACATAGAACATTGCAAAGTCTTTGGCAAGCTGGAGGAAATAGAGCAGAATGATGAAAAGTCTATCCAGAAACTTAGAATCACACCATCACTCCCTGCTTTTTAGAATTGTAACAATTTGACCAAAAAATTAGTATTAACATATTTAAGTATACTTAAATACACTTAAGCAGCTTTCAAGATTAGCTGATATTCTCTTTTCCCCTATAAATCTCATTGACTGTTGGTGAGTGCTGGCAGCTAATACACTTCTGAGTATGCCTGCACACTTCTCACACTTGTCCATATACTTTTCAGGAGCTGTCCCCAAATCTGTTTATGCCAGTTATACTTATTATTTTAAATATGTAATTTAAATAGTTATATAAGTGATTAGATGTGAGTAGGAAGAGAAAGCTATTTTAATGAAAATATTTTAATGTTCTGATAGATTGTATAAAGGCAAGTTGCTAAAAATACATGCTGTTGAATTAGGCTTGAATGAAACAACCATAAGAGATTAGTGAAGATCTAACAAATCTAGAAGGATTCTGCCCAATGACTACTTTGCCAGAATCTTCAACTGGATGATAATGTGTATTATAGGTTTGCTTTTTGCAAGAAAAACAATACCCTGCTCATGAAGTTGGAAGTTAGGGGTTCTTTTTGAGTTAAACCATATGGTCAACACACAATGAATGAGATCTAAAATACTCGAAGTTTGCTCAGTTAGACAAAATGCCACTTGTGTCACTCTTGCTCAGTCCAAGTAGGTACTGCCATTTAAAGGAAGAATGTTTCCATCAGAAGGGCTTGGTCTTGATGGTGATGGGGATAGAGAGAAGGAAATGGTCCAGGATTGTAAAAATAGAAAAAGAAGTGATAGAGAGGCCCACTGGGCAGAGCCCAGCCAGGACTTAGGGAAGCGTGTGCTCTGGCCTGAGGACCCGGCCTGTTTGGTCCTAGACCAGGTTAGATGGACACTTAGAGTTATCAAGCCCTGATGCCTTTGGATGCCTGAATCCTCCAACTGACTCCCCTGGTTCTGGTTTCATCCTCACTAACATCATACTGCTTATAATTTTGCTCCCCAGTTAGCATGCCTAGGTATATGTTGACACTGACATGCTCATGACCATGTTGGTCCTCGCTGAAGTTAAGCAATCTGCATTTCAGATTATCTAAAAATATCTGAGTTGGGTGATTGGGACTCTGTCCTCAAGCCATGACTCTATTCTTTATGTGCTGACAGTATCAGATTTTGCATCTTGGGGTTTAGAGGCAGACTCCCGACTATGATTAATTGGTAAAAAATGATCAGGGTTGCCCAGTGGACAGTTTGCCCGAGCCTACTGCACCCTCTTGGAGATGGCCACTGTTGGAATCCACACTCTTTCAACTTGTGCAGCCTCAGCCCCTTATTGGCTGTTTTGTGGAGCACCTTGGCTCTTTTTCTTCATTTCAGGGACTAGAATTGAATCAGACCTAAAACAAGGGTCTAAGTCATAATGAATCATGAGGAGTTTCTTCGAAAGCTCCCTTGCTGAGGCACCTTGGAATTTGACTATGTATCTCAAATATATAACTATATCCAGGCACAAACAACACCGACTCCTACAGTTACCACTCTTTAGGAGTTACAGTATTATTTAAAAAACTCGTTCTCCAGAGTTTTGAGCCTGTACTCCGAGCCTCCTTGCAATAAGAAATGTCAGAGTCATGATCTAGCACTCTGAATGAATGTCGCAGTAAACGAAATATCAACAAGCGCCTAACCTGTGCAGGTTGCCAAGGCAGCTTTGGCACTGCCTGAAGTTTGTTTTACGTCTTTCAGCACCCATGCTTTTACAAAGAACATACACATCTCTGTGTGCTGGCATGCACGGTGATAACGCACCCAGGCTCTCCAGTTCTCTCCTGTCCCCCTGTGTATGAAACACAGTGGTCCCTGTCATGGAACCAAGGGTCAGCAACAGTGACCAAATTAACTGGGCAACGGCCAGATCTGCACTTCACGCTAGCCTGTTGTAGCTCTTATGAGGTAGGCAGCAACACTCTGGAGCAGCTTAAAGCCTCTGAAATCTGACAGTGTGGGTACAAAGTGAGACAATACAGGGAGAGACCTGAAATCTTGTTAACTATTTCCTATATATGACGACACAACCCGAGAAAAATGTTACAAGATTCAGACAGCAGAAAGCCGTGCCACTCACTGCATCCTTTGATTTGCCAAATGAAGGTCCTCCCTGAAACCGTTCCCTTTGTTTTCTCAGGAAAATGTATTTACCATGTTAATAAATATAAAAAGCAGTTGGCATTCCTCACTGTCTTATATTGGGCAAATCTGGTGATTCATTTGAAATATTTTTCAAAGCTTTTTCTGGAAATAATTTTACATTTTTGGAAAAGATGTAAGAAAGTATAAAAAAAACTCTGTTATAGACTTCACCTAGATTTTTACCAATTGTTAATATTTTGCCACATACGCTTTATTTATTTATTTATTTATTTATTTATTTATTTATTTATTTATTCTCCTTCCACTCCCCTTCCCTCCTTTCCACCAATCAAATATGTACACATATACATCATACACAAATATTATTATTTTTTATGAATTACTTGAGAGTAAGTACAGCCATTACGCTCCTTTACCTCTAAATATTTAAGTGAATGTTTCCAAAGAACAAGGACATTCACTTACATATCCACAGTGGAATTATGAAAAGCAAGAACACAAATGCAATACTATTACCTAATTCTCAGACCTTATTCATATTTTTCCAGTTGTCTCAATAATGCCCTTTATAGCAAAACTTTTATTATTAACTGTTTTTTTAAGGTCCAGGATCCAATCCAGGATCACACCTTGCATTTAGTTTTCTGTTCCTCTACATGTCTCAGTCTAGAACATTCTTCAGCCTGTCTTTATTTTTCATGAAACTGGCCATTTTAATGAGCATAGGCCAACTCTTCAATAAAGTGTCCCCCAAGCTGGCCTCGTGGCTGCTTCCTCCCGATTAGAGTCAGGCTGCCCATTTTGACGGTTTTGGTCCTGGGTGTGTTACATCAGAAGGCTTTAGAGTCTGTTCCCATGGTTGGTGACCTTGGCTTCCATCCCTTCCTTGGTTATGGTGGCATCTGCTAGGTTTCTTCACTGTAAAGTTACCATTCTTTCCCTTTGTAATTAATACGCAATTTGTGAGGAGATACTTTCGGACTATATAAGTACCCAGTTCTTTGTGAGATGTCCCCCACTGGACACAGCAAGTGTCCTTGCTGTGCTCTGTGGAGGGGCATTTCACGTGTGCTGTTTGTTCTTCCCTCCGCAGTGGTCATCATGTGTGCGAGCAGCGACACCATCCGGGGCATCATGCTGGCCGCGCACCGGCACGGGATGACCAGCGGGGACTACGCCTTCTTCAACATCGAGCTCTTCAACAGTTCTTCCTACGGTAACGCTGCGTCCAGTCTCCCCACTCGCTACTAGGGGTCAGAAAGGGGTTGTGAGAGAGAGCCGAGGACATGAGTTACGCCGACAGATTTGATTTCCCTAAATAAGATTTTAGAAACTTGTGATTCTGAACACCCCCAGTTCTCAATCTTTTCTTCTCTGAGAACTCAATTAGAACCAAAAGATATCACTGTACCCGTGATGCCAAGGGACTTGTCTCCATATGATCATAAATCCAGGCCCTGAAGACCCCTCTCCAGTGCGTTTCCAACTGCAGGTTGCCACCATGATGGATTGTTGGAATAATTGTAGTGAAATTTGGGCAGGTTTTATTTATTTTATTTATTTATTTATTTATTTATTTTTTTAGCTGAGCCATCCCGCCACCTGTTGGCAGCTCACGGCTGCTCAGCTCGGGCTGACTCGAACCGCTGTTGCTCAGAGCTCAAACTCTTGAGCGAGCTCTTAACCAACTGAGCCACTCAGCCGGCCCGGTTTTATTTATTTATTTTATTTATTTTTTATTTTTTTAAATTCTGAGCTTAGATCAAGTGCAGAAACCTTCATGGTTATAAAGGTCAGTAGTACAACCTTTTCATCATTGCTCAGAACTTATTAGCCTTTCATACACATGTATTTCCCACCCCCAATTCTCATTCATCCATCAGCAAGTCCTCAGTTATCTGCTGCCACCTTTATACACAAACACACACACACCCTTATTGTTTATACTTTTGCTTCTCAGAACTGGAGAGATCATGCATCAGGTAGACCAGAAGAACCTTCTGATGCTCAGATTTGGCTATTTTCATCATTTATCCACTTAAGTAATGGGCAGAACTTTTAATAGAATGGAACAGACTAAACATATTAATAGAATAGAATAGAACCTGTCAAAGTGTGTCACGTGTAGCATATGTATTGTTTCATAAAACTTTTATTTTAGTAATATGATTGTATGTGTGTATATATTTATGCATGTTACACAGCAATAGGCTGCAATGTGAAATAAATAAAATAACCATCACTGTAAACTATGGTAAAATATTTTGAAAGTCACTGCTCCCAGACCCCCTTCCTTTCAGGTTACTGCCCTTTAAGCTTCTCCCATATAGAAGTTCAGAAGTCATCAACGCACGTATATGATTGAAAGCATTTAATTTCTTAAAATGGATTTGGGGAGGTTTCCAGGGTTCCTGTGATGGAGGGTGTCTCAGGAGGTCATCAAGATCAAAGGTACAAAACATTTTTCCCAAATGTGGTTAGGGCTGTCTCTGAAGTAGACACTGTCAGGCTATGTATGGGACATCTTTTTAGATACTACGCATTGGCAGTTTAGGGGGACTCTAAGTGTGCATGTCACAACTGGCAAATTTATGCTGAGCTCCACTTCCCAGTTCTTGTGGTTGAGATACAGTTAGACAGAATCTAAACCTTACAGCATACCCCTCAGTTTCCTGCTCTGATATCCTGGCTTACTTAAACAATAGGTCACTGTGCATAAACAGATGGTAAAACACACTTCTCATGGGGATAAAGAAAAGTTGATGAAACAAAAGTAGCCACCGCTTCCTTGTAGTGGATAAAATTGGAGATTTGAGGCTTGCAGGATCAACACTCAGTGTTTTCCTCCTTGCTGCCATGATCGTCTTTCCCCCTCTCTTTTCACAAGCAGAGTGGCAGTTTCACCACTTGACCAAAGATCAGAATGAAATTACGTTATTGGCTGCAATACGAGCTTGTTGAAATAGTGGTAGAGACTGGTGAAAATGAAAAACATTTATTCTGAATTTTGCAACTTGCAACCATAGAACTTGGAGACAATGCATGTGAATGCACATTATAAATGGGCAAGTGCAATACAAATATTAGGTACTGGAATTCCTTTCATCCACAGATAAAGCTTGTTTTCCTTTTCCCTGGTCATTACAGTACACGAGTATTACAGAAAATTTGAGAAACATAGAAAAGCACAGGGAAGAAAATAGGTTACCATAATTCTGTAACCCAGATAAAGATACACTGATAATATTTAAAAGTACTACATCTTGTCTATTGAAACAGAGAATCCTCTGTTCCAATAGCTTTCCTGGGTAGAGTAATCTTGGTTGTAGTTCCTTGCTTTGCATCACTTGGAATGTTACCTGCCAGTCCCTTCTGGCCTGCAAAGTTTCTGTTGAGAAATCAGCTGACAGTCTTATGTGGGCTCCCTTGTAAGTAACTAACTGCTTTTCTCTTGCTGCTTTTAAGATTCTCTCTTTGTATTTACCTTTGACATTTTAATTATGATGGGTCTTGGTGTTGGCCTCTTTGGGTTCATCTTGTTTGGGACTTTCTGTGCTTCCTGGGCTTGTATATCTATTTCCTTTGCCAGGTTAGGGAAGTTTTCTGTCATTATTTCTTAAAACAGATTTTCAATTCCTTGCTCTCTCCCTTCTCCTTCTGGTATCCCTATAATGCCAATGTTGGCACGCTTGGTGTTGTCCTAGAGGCCCCTTAAACTATCTTCAATTTTTTGGATTCTTTTTTCATTTTGCTGTTCTGGTTGGGTGTTTTCTGCTACTTTATATTCTACATTGCTGGCTTGATCCTCTGCTTCATCTAATCCACTATTGATTCCCTGTAATGTATTCCTCATTTTCGTTATTGTACTCTTCGTTTCTGACAGGTTCCTTTTCATGTTTTCTATCTCTGTTTTTATGTTTCCTATCTCTTTGTTGAAGTTCTCCCTGAGATCATTGACATCCTTATAACCAGTGTTTGGAACTCTGTGTCTGGTAGGTTGCTTGTCTCCATTTTGTTTAGTTCTTTTTCTGGACTTTTGTTCTGTTCTTTGTCTCCCCATTTTGGCTGCCTCTCTGTGTTTGTTTCTATGTATTACAAAATACATAGTAAAGTCTTAGTAAAGAGGACTTACATAGTAGGTGTGCTGTGGAGCTCAGTGGCACAGCCTTCCTGGTCACTTGAGCTGTGCACTCCAGATGTGTCCCTTGTGTGTGCCCCCCTGTTGTAGATAAGCCTTGGTTACTAATTGCATATCAGTGGGAGGGACTGGTCCTCGGGCTCATTGGTGGTGAGGACTGACCATGACTACGGTGGAGGAGTTGTGGCACAGGGGCTGACCCTACAGAGCAGGACCTGCCTCAGCAGGGCTCTGGTGCCTGCCCAATCTGCCCCTTGGGTGTGTTGTTCTTGGAGGCAGCTGGGTGATGGTCCAGCTCTTTTTGAAGCTGGCCACTGGGAGCACGAGCCCCAGGACCACCTTGGAGGGGGTCTGCTGCAGGTCAAGTTCAGCTGCAGTCCATGCTTCACCAGGGGCCACCTGGCAGGAGCCACAAAGAAATCCACAGATGGGTGCTGCCTGTGCTGTGCTTGTTAGTGCCTCAAGAGGCCAAACTGCGAACCAAGGTTGGCTGTCACTAGTACCAGGCTTAGGGCTGCTCAGCTGGAGGTACAGGACACGCTCAAGTCAGATGCTACTTGTCTGGGTTTTGCAAACTTAGGAAAGTTCAGAGACCATAGGAAAGTCTGCAGCATAAGCTAAGGCAGCTGGTTTGTATGAAAAAGCCCCCGGAAGCGGCATGAGTGTGCCCGAAAGTTGGGTGGGGCAGGGTCTCGAATCACCAAGGCGTGGTAAATGAATGGCATTAGCCAGCTTGATGGAGACTCAGATATGGTGGCAGACACTGGGAGGAGGGAGGATTCAACGAGAAACAATGGCCTCCACCAGTTCCTCTGACCAAGAGAAAGCTGCCCCTCCAGCCCCATCCCAAGCCAGACAACTCAGTTCCCCACCATATGTCCCTGCTGCCTTTCCAGCTGCTGCCCCAGCACTGGAGCTCAGAGCAAGTGATTCTGTTGGTGGGTAAGTCTGCACACAGTCCCTTTAAGAGGAGCGCCTGGGACTCCAGTCGCCCTCCATCTCACTCAGTCACAATCTCTGCTGGTTTTCACAGCCAGAAATTATGGGGACTTCTCTCCCTGGCATTGGAACCTTGGTTTGGGGTGGGGCTGGGACCTCTCGGTCCTCTAGGGTGGGGCGGACCTCCACAGCCGAGATGTTCCTCCTAATTTTTAATGGTCACACATAGGTGTGGGACTAACCCATTCTGCATCTCTGCCCCTCCTACTAGTCTGAAGGTGGCTTCTTCTGCATGTCCTTAGTTGTATGGCTTCGGTTCAGCAAGATTTTAGGCGATTTTCAATGATGGTTGTTTTGTAATTTAATTGTAATTTTGATATGGTCATAAGAGAAGATAAGCACAGTGTTTATCCTGACCAGACTTCAAAGTAGATATTAAAGCATCCTTTTATTCCTAGTTTACTGGCATGGTTTTAAAAATCAGAAATTAGTGATGAATGTTGTCAAATACATTTGACCTATAGTTTTAATAAATTTCCTAATATTGAGCCATTATAGTATTCTTGGAACTAAGTATACTTTGTCATGATTTTGTTAAAGATGCATTTCTGATTTTAAGTTTTTAATATATTTTTTTAGGATTTTTGAATCCACATTCATGAGTAAGATTGGACAGTAGTTTTCTTGCTTTTAGGTGGTGTCTCCAGATTTTAACATCAGGTTTATATTAGTTTTATAAAATTAATTGGGATACTTTCCATTTTTTATGCTCTAGACCAGTTTATATACCATAAGAATATTTCTGGAAAGATGGAAACAATTTGACTCTATAAATTCTTTTTAGAGATAATTTTTGGAAAACTTAAAACAATTTTATTTTTGAAATAATTTTAGACTTACAGAAAACTTTCAAAAATAATATAGAGTTCATGTATACCTTTTACCTAGATTCTTCTGTGTTAACAATTTAAATGACCATAGTACAGTAATCAAAATAACAAAATTAAAATTAGTACAATACTACTAACTAAACTATAGACCTTATTTGAAATTTACCACTGTTCCTCCTAATATGAGTTTTTGTTTTTTGCCTTTTTTTGGTTCCAGGATCCAATCCATTCAGCTGCTGTATCTTTTTTTTTTTTTTTTTAAGCTGAGCCACCCTGCTACCTGTTGGCAGCTCAGTGGCAGCTCAGCTCGGGCCAGGACTCGAACTGCTGTTGCTCAGAGCTCGCACTCTTGAGCGAGCTCTTAATCAACTGAGCCATTCGGCCAGCTCTTGCTGTATCTTCTTAATCTCCTTTAATCTGTAATAGTTCTTCAATGTTTCCTTGTCTTTTATGACCTAACACATATGATGACTCTGTTATTTTGTAGAATGTCTCTTAATTTGGATTTACCTGGTGTTTTTATATGATAAGATTGAGTTTATACATTTTTTTTTTGGCAAGAATACTATAAAAGTGATGTGTCTTCATTGCATAATATCAGTGCATAAGAAGTCACACACACACACACACAACTTATTGTTGGTGATTTTGGGACTTTTTAAAACTTATTTTTCTAAGTTCAGTTTTTCTGTTTCTTGAAAATTTAATTACATAGTTATGCAGTGTGCTTTTATACAATCTACAAAGTATCCGTGATGTTTCCGATTAGATCCCCTTTCTTTTCCTTTTTACAGCCTGTGCTCAGGTTTTCAGCTCAGGTGTGTCTGCTTGAGAGGCTGTGCCACGCACTAGCTGTTGGCAAATTGAGCTCATCTTGCCCTCCCTTACGAGCCTTAGTTTCCTCTAATGATAATAATAGCATTTAGCATTTACCTCATGGCATCAGGCCGAGTAATAAATGAGATGATGTATGTGAGATACATAGCAAACTTCTTGAATATATAATACATGTTAGTTATGCTATTATTAGTCTTGGTTTACTTTGACCATTTCACATAGTACTTTAAAAATAAGTTAAATCTGTATGTTTTTCTGTGGTGTAGTTTTTTTTTTTTTTAAACGCTAAGCCATCCTGCCACCTGTTGGCAGCTCAGCGGCTGCTCAGCTTGGGCTGGGAATCGAACCGCAGTTGCTCAGAGCTCAAACTCTTGAGCAAGCTCTTAACCAACTGAGCCACTGGACTGGCCCTGTGGTGTAGTTTTATAGATTGATTTAGGCCCTACATTTTTACCAAATTAACCGTCTTTTATCTAGTACATCCTAAGGACCTGGGTGCAGTGGGAATTACATCCTGCATGCAAATAACCAAGGCTCCCAACAATAGTGATTTAAACAAATGTAGAGGTTTATTCTCTTACCTGTGAGAAGTCTAGATGTGGGCAGTCCTGGGCAGGGACGATGGCTATAAATGTCATCAGGGATCCAAGCCTCTTCCGATTTTCAGCTCCCTCAATCTTAGTGAATGGCGCCCATCCTTAAAATCACAAGATGGCAGCTAGGGCTCCAGGAATTGTGTCATAATTCTAGGAAAGACGAAGGGAGGAAGATGAGAGGCAAAACAAGATCACCTCAGTTGACTCAATTTGGTTTGAAGAGCTCTCTGGAAGCCCCACTTATTAACTTCTGCTTACATGTCAGTGCCTACTCCTAGTTGCAAGGGAAACCAGGAAACGGGTGCTGGAGTTACTGCTACCCCACATCAACTTGGGGATCTGTTACTCGGGAAGAAGCGAGAATGGGTGCCGGGCGTACACTGTCCACGTTTGCCACAGACCCTGGAGCCACCTCTCCTCCTCAGAGTAGGAGTAGTAAACAGAATCCTATGCCAGTCAGCGTGACTTTGAGGATGGTTCTGGTGTCCATCATTAGTGAAGGGCCTTTTCTGAGATTTTGTGCCTGAAGAATCAGATATGTGTTCATTCTTCAACATTCTTGTCGTGCTGTGCTTCCTCACACCAAACTCTATACCCATTCTAGAAAAAGGCTCTATTTTAATTCTTACTTGATATTTGATTAAGAAAGAAAAACCAGTTATTGACAGTGTGTCCATATTAACTGATTGTTTGGTTTTGGTGAGCACTCAAAAATATTCTCAGGTCTGCCCAAATTATATTGTTACAGAAGTTCAGAATATATTATGGCAGAATTCAAGGGATGGGAAATAAAGTTGAAAGGATAGGTTTTAAAAAAATTTAGAGAGAAGATTATATAGAGTGCCATGGAGAGTTTTCAATAGCACCTATTGGCATTCTCATTCACTAGTATGGTCGTCTTTGGGTGTAAGTGAGGTGGAAAGTTATTTGGGCAATCCCATCTGGGACTGTTAAGATTATTGTAGAGCTTTGCTGCCTTCTTGAGAGCTCAGAGGACCCAAATTAAGGTGAGGATGGAAGTGTAGTAGAGCTACGTGATGCACATAAATTATTTGACTTGCTAAAAGTGGAAAAATAGCAGAAAAATTGGGGAGGGATTAGATTTACTATGTTTTGCTATAAAAGTGATACATGCACATTAAAGTCAGTTTGGGAAAATGAGAAAAGGAAAATCAGACACGGCCTTTCAACTGTAACAGTTGTTAAACCACATTTAGACACTTCCTCTTCCAATCTTTTGTCCACTGTTACTTTTGCTTTTAACATTTTTGTCATCCCACTGCAACTGCAGTTTAAAATCTTGCAACACCTCAAATTCTGATGAAATGTGTGTGGAGCAGGCATGGCACCAGTGTTGGGACTCTGGCTTGCATTTGCATCCTACTTCTGTTGTTTATTACCTAAGTGACTTTGGGCACAGTAATCTCTCGAGCCTCAGTTTCCTCATATGTGAGATGGGGAGCATACTTAAATCTACCTCGTAGAATTTTTATGAGGATTAAAGAACGAAATGCTACAGGCAAAGCTGTTCACAATGGCATTACCCAGTAAGTGGTGCTGTTTTTACAGGTGGAGTAACTGCACCAACCTAGATCATGGCATGCATGTAACCCCTAGACATTTGGAGAGGCAAGGAGGCCAGTGTGTTTCTCTCATTTATATGGCCGCCAGAGGTTAAGAGCCATGCATAGTGCTATGCAACCAGCCCAGGTAAACTTCAGGCATCCATTTCTTGGACATATTCTGTGATGTCTCAGCTAGTCATTCATCCCACATTTATTGAAGGCCTACTATGTGCTGGGTCCTTGGTAAGTACTGAGAGCTACAGGATGGCACGGTTGTCCCAATGTGGGTACCAGCCCTTACCAGCGCCAGCTCCCTGGCCACAGGGTTGCTGAGCACGGGGCTTGGTGCTGAGCTGGTTATCTCTTCTTTCACAAATATTCTGTATCCTTCTCACTCTAAATGCAAACTTGGGACTCCATGATGTTTAAAACAACAAAACAGAACAAAGCAAAGCAAATTCGCTTTCCCTTATTACTGAGCAACTGTTCAGAATCATCTCCTCTGCTCTACTTTTCACTAGCAGACTTCTTTCTGCTCTTCTTCATCCCTTTTTCAGGACCACTGTGAGAGTATGACCTTAGTACCCACCACTCCTCTGAAAGTGCTATCTTTAAGGTTACTGGTGACGTCCTCATTACCAGAGCCATTAGCCTTACCTCAGACCAGGCCTCCACACCTCTAAAGCAGAAAGCAGTGCTGTCCAATGGAACTTTCTGCTGTGTTCTATTCTGTGTTGAAATGTGGCAAGTGCAATTGGGAAACTGAATTTTTAGTTTTATTGAATTTTAATTAATTTAAATTTAAATAGTCACACATGTGGCTAATGACTACTATATTAGACAGCATAAGCTCTAGAACATTCAATACTGTTTCCACCCGTTTCTTTCTGGAAATCCTGTTTTTCTTAGCTTTAGTGTCACAGCATTCTTCTGGTTCCCTGTCAGCTCCTCTCTGTCTGCTCCTCTTACTCCTGCTGCCCACTAAAAACACCATCCCCAAATTGTCTGTGCTCAGCCCTTCTCCCTTCCCTGCACTCTCTTATCCAGTGCGGTCAGCCCCTGGGTTCTAACTATAAGCCACATGGAATGTCAATTCAACACGCTCTTGAGCCTTCACTCCCCTTTCTGGCTTTAGACCAGTATTTCCAACCCCAGCCTAATGTTGCCACTTGGGCATTCTGTAGTCAGTCACCTTGGACTGATCATGACCCTAAATGAAATCATAATTTCCATGTTCACCTAACCCCTCCTCCTCCACCTGGCTCTGCCCTTTTCTCTAATGACAACCCGTTGTCCTTTCCTCTTTGCATCATTGGTGACGCGCTGCTCTCTCTGTTGTCCCTCACTCCCTAACTCTTGTGGAGTCTTGAGATTCCTCTTGCACAGTCCTTTGCTTTCATTCTCAAGGGCTCTCCCTCTTTTTATGATTATAAAAGCAACAAATATTTATTATTGAAAATTTCCTAGATTATTCAGAAACACACACACATGCACACACAAACACAGGAAAAAAAAAAAAAAAGAAAGGAAAGAAAAGCAAACTTGCCATGATTCTAACCAGGCAGTGAACCATGTTTAATTTTTTTTTTTGGGGGGATATGACTTCCCGCATTTAACCTCTCGTAACCTCTTGCCTGGATTACTATGGCTGTGAACCCTCAGTGTCTCCCCACTCTAATCCACTGCTATTTCTCAAGTCATGATTCTGATTGTGTCATTCCTCTGTTCCACTCATAAATCTCCAGAGGCACCCAGTTGTCTACTGAATTAAATTTGTCCCTACGGATGGGGCGTCATGCCAAGCCGACCTCTGCTTTCCTAGCACTCAACAGCCCCATACGGGAGACATTACTGACACATTACAATGAGAAACACAAAAGCAGGAAGTCATAGTATCAGTTATGTTTATGAATAGATACCTACTTATTTTGGCTTACATTTATTAAGTGCTATTGATTGCATTCTTTTTTTCTAGAAAACAAAACTCCAAAGTTATTATCTTTTAGATTGGAAGACAAGTTTACTGTACTGGATTTCACTTCTTTCAAAATCCCAGTTTTTCCCATTTTAGTAACAGAGATAGTTGCTGTTTCCAGTTGTGTGTATATTTTCTAATTACACAGCATAGCACCTGATAGGGTTAAGTATTTCCTGTCTTATGCCCCTGGAGAGAAGTCTTTTCCAGAGCTGAGAAACTCTGACCCTCTTTGTCTAAGAAACATCACTCTTGCTGAGTCTTGAGAGCTTAAGTCAATTAAAAATGAATCAATAAGTATTGATTGCATGCCTCCAAGAAATGGGTTCCTCCATGGGAAGATGATGCTCTGGACATTCTTAGACTTTGGGGTCTTCCTGGCAAATGGATTTGACCCCTTAACAAAGGCCATGTTGTCTGTCTTGAGCACCCAGGGGGTTTACCCTGGCTGAGGCAGTGACACGCAGCTCACCAGCTCTCATGCTGTGGCCTCCTCAGTGTTTGGGAGGTTTCATATGGGAGGAGGACTTTGTCAAGTTTTGTTTGGTGGCTTGAAATTTAATCTTGTGCTCACTGAGAACAGACCTAGCCCTTAATGAATTCTGTCCTCAGCTCTGTCTTATTTATCTTTTAACAGCTCCCTGGCACATAGTAAGCAATTAATAAATGGCTGCTATTATTAGGATTATGATCATACAGAGGCCTCCACAAACAGATTCTTTGTCTCTGCCTGTTCTCATGCTGCCTGCTGGATGTTGTGCACGTTTTCACCTTCGCCTGTGCCACGGGCTCTGGCGAGCACACTTTCCATCCTCCTGTCCTCCTAGTCACACATTTAGGACCAGGCTGGTCCTCCTCTTCACATGAAACCTTCCCTCATTGGATCTGGTAGCCTCTTCCTCTATACTCTGCATTGTTTCTTTGTTCCCCCAAATTCCTCCCCCCATAGTAAGCTAACCGTTATCCTGTAATCACCTCAGTTGTTTACATGTCCACCTCTAAGTCCTCTCTTGAAAGTGGTGGAGACTGTTTAAGACACTTATGATATTGACTGTGATGGCCGTCATAGACCTTTGGTTATAGTTCAGTTAATCCATATTTGTCTGACTAAGCTGTAAGAGAAATTCCAAGGCCATCAGCTCTTTACTGAACGTTTTCTGTAAGAGTAGAGCAAAGTGCCATGGAGCCCTGGCCTCACACTCCAGCACCGTCCTCACTGCTCGGCCGCTAGCCTCCTGCCACCTGACGTGGACTGGGGGCTCAGCTTGAACAAATGACTTTGGTGTTGGACTCCAGAGGTTGAATTCCTTGTTGTATTTCGAGAGATCTCTAGGGATCATAATGACAATTCATAGAAATAGCAGCTTATTGTCAGAAGTTAGAGGTCCACATTTCCTTTTGGAGCCCTGCAGGCCATGTGTTTTCTCAGAAATGAAAATAAACAGCAGAGTAATGATATTATCCATGTAATTTGCCTTTGCTTTTGTGAAGGGGAGCAGTGGGACAACAGCTTCTCAATGCCTCTGTTTCCTCATCTGTAAAATAGAGAGGGTAATTGTAGCCCTGTCATGGGGTCTTGTGAGGATTGAGTTTCTACGTATGAAGTGCTCAATAAATATAGCTTTTATTATATATTGGCTCAATAAATGTTAGTCATTTTCATTTTGTTACTATTGATGCACCGATGAACATTGTCCAATAAATCATTTTTATGATGTTGCTGGCACTAGAGAAATACAAACTCTCACACCCACCCAAGCTACTTCTCATGCTGAAGAGATCCCAGAAAGATTTCAAGAAATATCAATAATCTCAAACGTTTTTGTTTTAACAGTGCCAACTTTATCACACTTGTGCATATCCGTTGTCATACACAGCCATTCCTGCCACTCCACACCTACATAACATCAGCAACAACGTGTTTGACCGCCACAGTTGACTGTAGGTATAAAAGACTTAAGTGTGAATGAGAAGGAATAAAGCTTACTTCTTACGCCTGCGGTGCTGCAGTTCTTGGGGGCTGAAAATTACAGTCACATGGTTATTATAAGGCAATTAACTCCACAGTGCTTTTCTTTCTCTCCCACTTTTCAAAGGAACACGTGTCCAAAGGGCCTTCTCCTCCTTTGAGGATGGTGACATTGTCACATTATACCCAAGTGCAAAACTATGACAATACCTCTTGCCCCGGCTGCCAGGAATAACATGTCGAGACACATGGCAGTTGAAAAGAGAGAATGGCCCCTTTATGGTGACTGGCTTGGAATTATAAATATTTTTATTTCTCCCGTAGGAGATGGCTCGTGGAAGAGAGGAGACAAACACGACTTTGAAGCTAAGCAGGCATACTCATCCCTCCAAACAGTCACTCTACTGAGGACAGTGAAACCTGAGTTTGAGAAGTTTTCCATGGAGGTGAAAAGTTCTGTTGAGAAACAAGGACTCAATGAGGAGGATTACGTAAGTGCTTGATTATGAGCCTAGACCTTTAGCATTCTGAAAACATTCTAATTAAATCAGAGGTGACAAAGTGTCCCATTCTTAACCATTCAGAAATT
>NW_017731467.1:1880800-1919864 GCF_001890085.2 Hipposideros armiger | reverse complement strand
CCCTCCCTCCCCCACCACACCTCCATCACCCCCACCCTTCACTTACGCTTTTCCAACTGCTGCAGGAAGGAAAATTGCTTTTTGTGGGTACTTGTGGTAACGTTGAGCAGATGTCTGTAGACTTCCATCACTTATTCGGCTAGGAGCGTATTGGGGGAGAAGATGGATGAAAGAATGCCAAAGTTTTGCATACCTAATTTTTCCAAAGCTTGGTGGCAGAAGATATTTTGGGTTTTAGAGGGCTCTTTCTTTTGGCAGTCTGTCTTAGCTTTATGGCGAGTCTGCTTCTCTCTTGTGGCAGTGTCATTGCCCCCTTTGGTTGCAAGCTGTTTCCTACTCAGGTATTCCAGAGCTTCCCACTCAATTAGTGCTGCTGTTATTGATGCATTTTGCAAGAGTGGACCAGAGGCGGAAGGTTAGTCCAGGCGAAGGATTAAACAGAGGGACTCATCTAATTAGTGGCACCGACGACAGCTGACCACACATCACTTGGTGCCATTGTTTTGCTGTCTCTGGCGCACTTGGCTGTGTGGGCCCTCAGACCTCCGTGTCCTTCTTGCAAACGCTTTTTCAGGGGAGGAGGAGCAGTGGGCCCCTCAGGCTGATTGGGTAGGTGTGTTGGTTTTCAAAACTGTTACTACAGTGTCCAGGGCAGACTAGGAGCACCGTCTTAATGACAGATATGTGGCTTGGATAGTCCCTGCCCAAGGTGGGTAATGACGAACTTCCCAAGAGATGGTCATTTCCAAACGGGACCTCTCCCAGCTTCTTTATTTGAGGTACAGGCATTGGCCTCCAAGAGACCTACATTCAGAGCCTAGATCTAGCACTTCCTAGTGCTATCTGGGGCAAATTACTTAGTCTCCTTGATCCAAATTACTCCCCACTATAATAAGTATGTATGGTGTCAGGTGGGTACTGGGTTTATTGGGGTGATAGATGGGAGGGGCAGGGTGAAAAAAGTGAAGAGATTAAGAAGTACAGATTGGTAGTTACAAAATAGTCATGGGGATGTAAAGCATAGGGAATGTAGTCAATGATATAGCAATAACTTGTATGTATAGTCAGGGGCATCAGTCAGGGGCATCAGTTCTTAAATTATATAAATGTCTAACCACTATGCTGTACACCTGAAATTAATATAAAATAATATTGAATGTAAAAAAAAAACCTGGAAAATTACTTCTCCCTGTTGGGAGGATTATAGATAATCTGTCTGAAGCATTAAGCATTATCATGGTCAAAAAGTTGGAACTCAGTGAAAGATGCCTCTTTATACCATTGTTATAACATTATACGTGTCTTTATAGGAA
The DNA here is from genome assembly GCF_001890085.2 of Hipposideros armiger. Classification (NCBI taxonomy): domain Eukaryota; kingdom Metazoa; phylum Chordata; class Mammalia; order Chiroptera; family Hipposideridae; genus Hipposideros; species Hipposideros armiger. The sequence goes on along the minus strand of NW_017731467.1, from coordinate 1,918,551 downwards.
TTTGCTATTAAACGACATAGAAAGGGTCTTATAAACATATTTATTAATGTCTTAAATGTTATATGTATATTATACACACATTATTTAAAATACCGTTTGACTTTCTAAATCAGCACTGTCCAGTAGACATACAATGTGAGTCACAAGTGAGCGACATACTTAATTTAACATTTTCTAGTAGCCAAATTTAAAAAACTTAAAATATCAGGTGAAATGAATTTTAATAAAACATTTAATTTAGCTCACATATAAAAATATTAGTTCAACATTTAATCAGTGTAAAAATTATGAACGAGATTGTGTATTCTTTTGTATTGCACTAAGTCCTTGCAATCCGATATGTATTTTGCCCTTACAGCATATCCTCAGTTCAAGTGCTTGGTAGCCTTGTGACTCATGGCTACTCTATTGGACAGTATGTTCTGAATGATGAAAGAAGTAGTGTTCTGCAATAGAGCCCAAGTTTAAGGAAACCTGTGATAACATTGTCATCACCCAAATCTTTTGCCTCAGGAATATGAATGAACACAAAAGGCATTGAACTTCCTTTAGTAGTGTGGCCCAAGGTGGCCTGTGCCAATAGTGAAAATACCTGTCGTTTACATATGCCACTGTATGATTTTACTTTACTAGGTTCATATTAATTTTATGGCTTAAAAACTCAACAATGGTGTCATTTTTGTCTGGCATCTTTTCTGAGGTTGTTGAAGTTCAAGTATTTCAGTCAAGGTTGTCCAACATAATAACACTCAGTGGGCAAAAGTTGGCATTCCAACACACTACTACAGCATTCTTTTTGGTGATCAGTTTTTCTGTATTCAGAATATTAAATATTATTTTAAGGGTCATCTAAGAGACATCTCACTGGGAAGGTATACCTACTACAAAGGTTCATAATACTTTCCAACCTAAATGTTTTAGAGATTGTTTGTAGTCGTAGATTATAATACCATTTCTCTCCGATGATGGGATCATTTAAAACTAACTTTATAAAAAAATAAAAATGAACGTTTTAAGTAGAACTTAGAGGTCATTATAATGACTTATTGTAGTTCTGTGTATGTGTCTATCTTTCATATTTATGCGTGTTATAGTTGGCTCTTTTGAGTGCCAGTTGCAGATGTTCATCGGGTTCATTTAGACAGGTGGTTGTGATGAGTATTGTGGAAGAAGAGGGAGATATGGGGGCCCAAGAACCAGGAGCTCGTGTGGCTGGGACTCACACATGCTAGACTTAGATCAAATGCAGCAGGAGGTGCTTAACAAGGCTAGCAAGACTTAGTGGTCTTCATTCTAGGGCTCAACTCTTCTCTAGGTCTTTCGCCTTCTCTTATTTGTACTAATGGGTGTCTCATCTGCTTAGTTAGAATGTGACACCTATCATGTGCTCTTCAGCCCTGGATGTTGATCTCAAACCCAGCAACTTTGATGGAATCTCTGATTAGTTCTAAAATTTATTATACATTTTCTAAACAATCACATGACCTGTGAAGAGTGACCAACTTGTTTATTTTCAATTCTTCTAAGTATGCTTAATTAAAAGTATACTTAATTAAGTATATTAAGTTACATTAAGTATAATTAATTAAAACTTTTTTAAAAAAGATTTTATTGGGGATTTGGGGAGGGGAACAGTGTTGGGGAGTTGGGGAAGGGTACCAGCCAAGTTGTTGTTTTTCAATCTTCATTGTGGAGGGCGCCAGTCGCCATCTGGCTGCCCATTGGCAGCTCGTGGCCTCTAAGCTCAAGGTGCTGTGTTCGATCTTAGTTGTGGGTGGGCGTAGCCACCATCCCATGCGGGAGTCGAACCAGCAGCCTTGTTGTTAAGAGCACATGCTCTATCCACTGAGCCATTCAGGCAGCAGCTCAGCTCAAGGCACCGAGTTCAGTCTTATTTGCGGGTGGGCATAGCCCACCATCCAACAGGCAATCTTGTTACATCAGCTGAGCCATTCTGCCACCTATTGGCAGCTCAGCGGCAGCTCAGCTCGGGCACAGCATCATTGGCCCAGGTAGGAATCGAAGTGGTGGCCCTGTTGCTCAGAGCTCTCGCTGTTAAGCTAACTCTTAACCAACTGAGCCACTCGGCTGGCCATTAATTAAAACTTTTGATGGTACTGGCTAGGATCTCAATACAGTATTGAATATAAGCAGTGATAGTGGGCATCCTTACTTTGCTCTTTATTTTATTTTATTTTTCAAGATTTTATTGGGGAATTGGCCAAGTTGTTGTCCTTCAGTCTTAGTTATGGAGGGCAGAGCTAGCTCAGCTCCAGGTCCAGTCGCCATCCGTCTACTCATTGGCAGCTCACAGCAGCTCAGCTCAAGGTGCTGTGTTTAATCTTAGTTGCGGGTGGGCATAGCCCACCATCCCCTGTGGGAGTGGAACCGGCAACCTTGTTAGGAGCACGTGCTTTCACCAGCTGAGCCATCCTGACACCTGTTGGCAGCTCAGCTCAGGCGCAGCTCACTGGCCCATGTGGGAATCGAACCAGCCACCGTGTTGCTCAGTGCTCACACTCTTAACCAACTGAACCACTCGCCTGGCCCCTATTTTATATTTTTAACTTACCAAATTTTGATGGAAAGTGCGATTTTGTTTCCATAAAACCGACCTCTCCCTTTTCTCCCTTCCACCACTCTCTCTTCCTCCATTTCATGTCCTCTGTTTTTAAAACTGACTTTTTAATTGCAATAATTGCAGATTTACATGCAGTTTTAAGATGCAATACAGAGAAATCGCTTGTATACATGCCCAGTTTTCCCCAATGATACCATTTTAGAAAGTTATATATAAGATCACAATACGGATATTGACACATACAATACACTGATCTTACTCAGGTTTCCTCAATTTTATTTCTGTGTGTGTGTGTGTGTTTATTTGTGTGTATATGTTAAGTTCTATGCAATTTTATCACCTGTGTAGGTTGGGGTGTTTGAATTTTATCAAATACTTTTTCTATTGAGATAATCAGATGTTTTTTTCTTTATTCTGTTATAGTATAGTTTGCTGCATTACTAGATTTTTCTTAGTTTAGTTAACAGCCATCACCTCATAGTTACAAAAATATTCTTCTTGTGATGAAACTTTTAAGAGCTATTCTCTTAGCACCTTTCAAATGTACAATATAGTATTGTTAACTATGGTCACCATGCAGTACCTTAGATCCTCAGAACTTACTCATCTTATAAGTGTAAGTTGTACCTTTTGATCGCCTTCTTACTAGATTTTTTCTAATTTTAATAATTTCTGCACTCCTGGAATAACTCTGGTCTTTCTGTACCTCAAGAGTTTGAGCTTCTCTATTTCCAAGGCCATATTTGGGAGATATAATTATGATTGAATCTATACGCATTTGCCTAATTGGAAGTTCCCAGGCTGGGTTGTCTCAAAGGCTATGGCAGCCTGTAGATTAGCATCTCTGGGTCAAATATCTACTCCTGTTTCATTCATTGCTGGTGGGTGGTTGGGTGGATGCATGAGTGTGGTGTGATAGAAAATAAGATTGCTTAGAGCTGGGCTATCTTTGGGGCTGTATGTATTACATGGTCTGCAATGGTCTAGTTATTAGTACATGTATCTTACAACAGTGTCTCCATTTCTATGGATAATATGATAATATTTTTTCAAGTACCCTTGTCCTCTTGATAGTGAGTCAGGTGGAAACTTATTCCATGTTGACATGTCATGTTTTAATAGGGTCTGATGGTTACTGTGGAGATAGTACAGCCTAGTGGTTAAACACGCAGGCTTGGGGTTTCGTATACCTGGCTGTGCCTCTTACTGTTCTTATCTCAGGCACATTTCTGAGTTCTGTGCCTTAGTTTACCGACTATAAAATGGGGATAATAATTTTTTATCTGACAAGGCTGTTGAAAGAACTCAAGAATTTTATGTAGATAATATTTAACACAATGCCAGGCACTTAGTAAATGTTCAATGGATGGTAGCTATTAATCTTATTACCAATGCATATGATGTTCCTGCATGCCTAGTATACCTAGAACTCCTTCTCACCCTTCAGATCTTAACTTAGATACTATACCTTTTCAAGACGGTCTTTCCTGACACTCTGCACTATCTCATGGCACTCTGCTCCTTTCCATCATAGCACGCCTCTCAGGTTGTAACCACACACACATGTGTTGGATTTTCTAATTAACTTGGGCCTCTTCTACCAGACTGTACACTCTGTGAGAGCAAGAAACATGTCTACTTCTGCCCGTTCTTTCATTCCCTTCCTTTATGCGAGACATATAGGAAACAGCCAATAAAAGTAAGCCATTATTACTATGCTTATTATTTTAGTTATGATTAAACCAGAGGACATAGACTCCAACCCACTCCCTGTACAATGGTGGAAACCGAGGCCCAGGGAGATGAGGTGGGCTTTCCAAATGTAACCAGTATACTGCAATCAGTACAACAATGTTGGGTGGTGACGGAACCCTGTGTCTAGACCTTATCAGGTACACAAAGCCAGGAGTTCAGTTTCACTGATATCGTGAGAGACGGTGTTGGGGGATAGTAATGGGTTTTCACAATGGGGGTTCTGAAGACCCTCTGAGGGGCCATCAGAAATCTAAAGTTAGAAGTAAAGCCCCACAAGAAGGGCCCTTACGTATCAGTGGGGCGCCCAGCGTGGCTCAGACAGTGTTTGCCAAGTGCCTGCCTGGGCTTCTCTGGCGGCTCTTGTTGGGTGGCCACATGTGCAGTGGCTTTGACTTAGGGTAACTTAATGGAGGTGTTTGGCCTCCGCTACACAAGTGGTTCCAATTCTAGAGTACTAGGTGTTTGGTTTTAGAATGCGCTGAGTGGTAGCCAAGCCAAGATTAGTTGCATCCCCTGGCTCCTGGCTCAGTGACTTTCTTTTTCCACTACATCAGTCTGACCCTTTTAATAACATTGTGCCCAGTGTGGGGGTAAACCCATGACCCAAAGATTAAGTGTCTCAGGCTCTACAAGTGAGCCTGGCAGGCAACAAAGGCTGTAGTACTTCCTTCCTTTCCCTGCACCCTGCCTGTCCAAATATTCATTTTTAAGATATCAGTTTCTCTTTACTCTTTCATATACCTGACCAGGTCTGGCTAGGACTCTGTCACCTCTCATCTGCAGCGACCTGTTTCTGTTTTCTTCTGAAGTGTAAATTATCATTTCCTAGATCATCAGATGCTGTTTATTGAGTTCCCCAGGGAGCATGGCTGTGAGCTTGATTCTGGACCCTGCAGTGGTCCCATCTGGAATGGGATCCTTGTCACCTAAAAATACCTAAGCAAGTATATAAATATCCATGGCCATGAACTCTGGGAGCCCACAAGAGCTCCAGTCCTGTGCTAGCATGGACATAAAATACCATGCACCTTAGCGTAAAGCATTCTGACCCAGTGATGGCATTCACAGAGGTCTGGACAGTTCTGTTGTAGCAGACCAAACGTGGCACATACCTGAGCATATCCATGTTCTCAGAGAGATGAAATGAAACACAGTGGAGTAGGTTCACTTAGTTCTTTAGTAGGAAGCTACTTCCAAATTCATCCAAGTTTCCAAGACCTCTTTAAGTGGTGGATGAGGTTTTTTTTGACTTGAGGTGCACTAATTCTTTATGTATAAAGATTTTGTGTGTAAGTCCACAAGTGTATATTTCTGGATAAAGGGTCCAGCACCCCTCATCTGATTCTTAATGGGGTCAGTGTCACATAAAGGTAAGACTCATTGAACTAGACCATGGCTGGTTAACATGCCATGCCTGCTGGGCTGCACTGAAAAATCATTCCCCTGGAAGAAAATGAAGAAACACCTAAATGCTCTAATATGTCTGAATCTTACATTCTAAAACTATTAGTTTTACTTTGGAGATAAAAGAGATACTAATTCATTTATTCATTTCTTCCTTCTGGACTAGGGAGCCAGTCCAGTCTTTCCAATTCTCAGTGTTTTCACGTTGTGTCTTCAAGAGGTAGACTTAAATTTGTCCCTGCTATTTCTCAGTTTAGACTGAGACAGTGTTGGTGACATCTTTTCCCCTCTGGCAGTCTCTCTAACGTTTTGGTCCTGTAAATCCCACTCTTGGCCTTGCTCCATTCTCCCTATTGTGTTCGGCATTTCTGAGATCCATTCACTGGCTGGCTCTTTCACAGTTGGCTCTGCCCTTGGGTGAAGCTCATCTTCTTTCCCTGATGTTGCCGTTGTTTAAATCGAAATAGTGCATGACTTTCCAGACTGAATACAATAAAAGAAAGAAGACCCAGACTGAATTAAACATAAATTCATCGTATTGTAAGAGTTAAGGCAAACATACATCTTCTATTCTGCTCTTCTCCACTTCTGACTCCCATTCCTTAGAAGCGATAATCCTTAATGTTTTTATTGGCTTCTTCGGCTGTTTGTCTCCTATGCTAACATGGACATATTTCAGAAGTAGCTGACTTACATTGCTATTTTTGGTATTAAAAATTTTGATACTATCTCTTGATTTCCTAAAATGGAAAAAGATTGAACTCCTTTACACACTCTACCAATACTTCCTTTTCATCTTATCCTCCCAATATTTTGTAACACAGTTTTAGTTAAAGGTATATTCACAAAATAAAATTTGAGGAAAATCCCCCTTCTCAAAGTTTTTAGTAGTATTATGGCCATATGTATTTGTATTTACAACAGAACCATGTAGTGTTCTATGATTACATTTTTGTTCCTGTGTAGCTTTTTGTTTTTTCTAGAGTTAATAATTTATTTCCTTGGTCTTTTATTTGCTTCCATGTAGTTCTCACTATTTCATTTTCATTCCCTCAGTCAAAATTCTTACATAATGATGTTAGTGTTTTTAGCCCTTTGTCTTCCTGCCCCAGTTGAGAGTAATTGTTTCCCTCAATAGCAACCTTCAGCTCTCTCTTGTGTTGGATCCTTTTTTTCATGGATATAAAATCTCCTTTGTTGAAATTTTACCTGAATTTTGAAGGACAAAGAAGATATGAGTGAAAAATCTTTTGAAACTTTGCATATCAGAAAACATTTTATATTTAATTGATTATTTAGTTGGGTATAAAATTTTAGTTTGAAGATTATTTTCCCTCAGTATTTTGATGTCATTGCTATATTGTTTTGCAGCTTTTGGTGTTACCATTCTGATTACTTACCTTTTTCATGGTACTTTTGTTTTATCTATTTCTAGAAGCCTTTACTATTTTCTCTGTTTTGTTGATTGTATCAGTGAAGGTCTAGTCAGGAAATAGGGTCTACACCAGGTAATTCAACAGGAAAAATTTAGTAGGAGAAACTAACTTTAAGGTGTAGGAAGAGCTGAAATGCCAAATAGAAGAGTAAGGCAAGCCAGAGATTAGCAAAAAGCCATTACCACTTCTAGAGTCAGAAGGATCAGGGAAGAGATAATTTTACCAGGACACAAGAGTTAGGGCTGCTCATGGGAGTAGAAGCATAGAAGAAACATGGCCTCTGCCAGAGATGCTATCTTAGACAAAGAGAAAGAGGGAAAGATATCCTGGTTTTTCCTTTTTTCCTGGCTCTTCCACCAGTGCTTCTTGTTGGCTGAACCAACCAGAAGTTAGCTGATGGGGAATGCAACCTAGAAGAATCATCCTCTTATGATATAGAGCAGAGCAAAGCAGATGTAGGGAGGAGAATGAATTGGAGATCAAGTAGGCAGACAATTGGCTCACTGTTCTTCTGAAATTTCATGATGATGTAGGTCTTTTAAATCTTTGTGCTGGGCACTTCATTTACTCTTTCTGGAAATTTTGAAGTTGAATGTTGGTTCTCCTTAATCAATTCTTTAATTTTCTCTTGTTTTCCAACTCTGCCTTTTTCTTCTACTTTCTGAGGCGTTGCCTGAACTTTATCTTCCAACCTATTGAATTTTAAATTTGTGCTATCATATTTTAATTTCCAAGAGCTCTTCCTGTTCTCTGAGTGCCTCTCTTTTTGAAAAATAACACACTGACCTTGCTTTCCAGATGCAATATCTTATTTTTTTTCTGAGTACACCCTTTCATTAGTTCTAGAATACACTTCTTTTACATTTTAACTTATCTAAAGTCAGGATTCATTTTATAATTGGTGGGCTGTTATAATTTTTCTAAGTGCATGTAAAACAAAGGTGCTTCTTATAATTGCTGGTACCTAACATTTGTTGAGATAATTTTTTTCTTTTACTTCCTGCATTGTCTATTTCTTTCAAGCTCCTTTTTTAAAATAATAATTTTGATTTCTTTCTCTTTTATATTACACGCTTTTCTTAAACTGTTGATAATCCTTAGCTGTCTGTTTATATTTAAGGGTGAGTCATTAAAGAACTCTTGAGAATCTGTGTGTATGGGAATTTGCTTAGTGTTGGACTTTATTGTAGGGTAATAAGGTATCAAGCTAGCTTTCTCAAAGGGTTATCCTAAATATGATTATCTGGAGGTTATTTCTCTTAGACTGCTCAGTTTCACTAAAGAATTCTGCTCCAACCCCCTTCTTGAGAATCATAAGGCTGCCCTATATTCTGTGAGCCCAGGGACAGGCAGTCTCACCTTTAGGATTGTACACTTTTCACTTAAACCTTAATTTTCAGTTTCATGCTTCACCTAGTCTCCAACCTGCCCATTCTGATCTTCTTTATGTCAACATATTTAGACAATAAGTCTGTGTTCTGCCTGGATGGGAAGGGGCAGTTTCCTCTCAGTGTAAGTAAGGTTTGGGAGTAGAGGGGTATTTAAGTGCTCCTTACACAGATTTTCAACTAATCCTGTTATTTTCACCCCTCCCCTCCTCCCAACCTCCAGAGGTAACTAGTGTGTCCAATTTTAGAGCCTCAGGACTGGAATTCTTTGCTTCTTGCTGGAGTTCTCTGCCCTGCTCCTGTGAACACTTTGGTTTTAGTTTCTCAGGTCTATTGAGTCAGTTTACCCCTTTCCAACTTCCAAAATTTGTTGACTTTTCTCATTACTATTTCCTTCCTGTATGCTTTCAACTTGTAAGTTTACACCTTAAAAAAATTAATTTATTGTTATTTTAGTGGGGATTTTGGAGGTAATGTGGTTTTTAAGGAAATTACATTAAATTTATTGGGGGTAACATTGGTTAACACATTATATGTTTCAAGTGTACAAATCTATAACACATCATCTGTATATTGCATTGTGTGCTCACCACCGAAAGTCTAATCTCCTTCCATCACCATATATTTGACCCTCCTTTTCCCTCTTCTACCACCCCTCTCCTCCCTACCCTCTGGTAACCACTAAACTGTTACCAGCATCTATGAGTTTTTGTTGTTTTGTCTGTTTGTTGCTTTCTGTTTTATATTCCACATATGAGTGAGATCAAATGGTTCTTGTCCTTTTCCATCTGACTTATTTCATTTAGCCTGATAATCTCAAGATCCATCCACGTTGTTACAAATGGCACTATTTCATCCTTTCTTATGGCTGAGTGGTAGGGAATGTGTGTTTCAGTGGATGGAATTTACCAGAAGTCTCTCTGGATTGTTGAATCTCAACACCATGCAAGTGTTCAGAGATGGTGGTGTGGTGGTGCCATCTTTTTTTTGGGATTGGAAGGGGAGTTATCTTGTTATGTTTAAAGCAAGAAAGGAAAAGGGAAAGAGAGTGTGTGTTTGAGAGAGGGAGCCAGCATGTTCCTTTGGTCCAGAATGTTCTCGCTCTTTCAGAAATTCCCATTTGGTTATAATTTCTCTACTTTTTCTTGATTTACTAGCTCAGTGCTTACTTTCCTTTACCCTCCCAGACACACCTAACGTCTGTGCTTCTTTAAAAGCAATTATACAGAAGCAACATATATTAACAACAATACATATTCACTAAGAAAAGGGGTTGTTCCTTTACAGGTGTGCCATACTGGTGTAGGAGGGCTTTATTTTACTTTATGTCTGGCGCTGAACTGTTCCCTGTAATATAGCTCTTATGCTACTTTCTTTTGAAAAAGGAACATATTTAGGACTATCATCTAGGAATCCTGTTGCCAGGGTAAGTAGAAGTTTAGGTTTTATTATTATTTTTTTAGCTGAGCCATCCTGCAACCTGTTGGCAGCGCAGCGGCAGCTCAGCTCAGGCCGTGAATCAAACCGGCGGCCCTGTTGTTCAGAGCTCGCACACTTGAGTGAGCTCTTAACCAACTGAGTCACTCGGCCGGCCCAAGTTTAGGTTTTAAAGTGGATTTTTAAAAAGCAAAGGTGACTCAGCTTTAAGGTTAAAAAATGGGAAACTTACATAAAAGTAATTGGACCAGTTTGTGTCTGGGCAGGTTATTTGTAATTTATCACAATGCAGTGGTAGCAATTTTATTCCCTTTCTAGAATTTATTAGGAATCTTTTATTGTATAACAAAATACTTCAGAAAAAAGTTGAAAAACATTTGAAGACATAAAGTTGTAACAGAGTTCCAATGTGGGGTTCCACGCAACCTCCCGTAGCAGAGACCATTTCTTTTGAGACTCCCTAGGAATCTCCAATGTTGCAGACAGTGTCATTCCAGAGCCAAAGGCAACCCAGCCGGGGAGGAGCTGAAGGAAAGCAGGCAGAGCTCCTGGCCCTGGACCGGTGCAGTGGACTTGGGTCGAGAAGGCCCTTGGCCGGGTCTCTTTAATCTTGGGGCTTCCTCTGTTGTAAAACACAAATTTGGGCCACCACCTCAAGGGACTTTCCCATTCCCAGGTTTCTGTTATTGCATGTTAAAAGTGTTTTTCGAATGTTAGTCTTAATTTAGAGGCTGCATTTCATTGTCATTATCTGGTTATGGACTTTACTTATACTTTATTGAAAGATCATAGTGAAACGATCATCACCACCCCCATCATTTTAGGAGAATTTTACTACCATAAAGTATTCTGCTGCTTGTAACATTATATCAGAAAAATCTCCTGGAAATTTTCATTACTCCAGCTTTAAAATACAAAGGACCGACTTTTCTTCAGCTTCAAACTGGTCACCATTCTATGGCGTGCAACTGTTTGTATACACAAAACTCACCTTTGTGTACACAAATTAAGTTATTGCAATTGTCTGTGTCTAATTTGTGTTTGCAAGGATATGGCTGCAAGTGTAGTTTTGCAAACACAAAATCAGAGCTTAGTTTCTAAGAGCGGATCAGAAGCGTTTTTGGTTTTTTTTTTTTTAGTATTTCTCCAATTAATCTCAGAGATGGGTTTTTGTTGTTATGGTCAAAGAAAGGTGTTTTCGTTATAAAGAGTGTGTGGAGTCCATTTTTTAAAAATGAAATAATGCTGCATCCTTAGTACTTTAGCTTTCAAATTCAGTTTCATACTTCTTAATGCGACCTCTGTTCTTGACTTGGGGTAGAATTTGGTAAATGCTGTTTTTATTTCTAACCAGGTATTCTGAGCAGGGGGTGATTTTATAACCTTGGATATTTGCTCGTTTGAGGTTAGCGGGCCACCCATAGCTTGTTTTTTCTCCTATTTAAAAGTTGAAAATTTTACTAATTAAACAAATATTCCGGCAGTGTTCTGAGCACAGCAGTATTGTCATGGAGGTGGGATGCTATTTGGGCATTCCCTCTCTCCCAGGTTTCCCTCTGACACTAAATGTGAAATGGAAGCCCGGGGAACAGGCGATTTATCTAGCCAGGACATTTGAACAGAGGCAGGATTTAATACATCATTGTTTAGATAGGCCAGACATTACAGTTTGGGAAGTCCCAAATGTTGAAAAACAACACTTTCATTTCCTTCAATGAAGGGAAGGCCCAGCAGTAAAGTTGTCTAAGGCAGCTTGTGTTTTGACACAGGTTTTTGCACAGAAGCAGTGTGGGAGGTGACATCAGCTGGTAAGTTATCAGATCATCAATAAAATCTCTGCCAGGCACTTCATTCCCTCTTGTCTTACGTAATATCATTTAATTGGAACTGTACGCTCTTACCGAAATTTTAAAAAGTTCGCTATTCAGTAAAACGAATGAAAGAAAATAAAATGCAGCAGATAAAGGCCATATTTGCCCTGCTGCTGATGAGATTGTGCACACGCAGGCTTCTGCGTCTGCCAGAGCTGTGTCAGAATAGAATGAACCCCCCACTCCACTACCAATCCCCTCCCTTCTCTCCCCCCTCCCCACATTTGCCTTTGCTCTCACCCCTTTTCTTTAAAGTCAGCCAGGGAATAATTTGTCCAAATGAAAAGGCCCTTTCAGGCACTGGAGAGCTTTGCTAATTGTATTTGAAAGAATAAAAGCAAACCACAAGTTGGCATTTAACAACAGAAAAATAATGAGTTCACATGCCAACATATTAATAAGATTAGTTTTATTAGGAAAATGTAATCAGGCGGACCAGGCACTGCAAGAGGAATGGCTTATTAAAAGCCATTGTTTTTTTCTAGCTAAAGAAATATCAGTTGGCTTTCAAAACATTTAAATTTTTTGAAATAAAAGAGAAAATTGCTTTAAAATCATTTATTCTTGTAACTTTTAAATAGCTTTGGTTGTGCAAATTAGCATATTAAAAAAACTTGGGAATCTCCTGATTAAGGTTTTTTTCTGTTTAATTGTAAATAAATATCCATTTACTAGTGATTTATTAATTGCAAAAATGTATTGAACTGGTATAATCTGAAAATGTTCAAGGAAGAACCACAGTGCCTAATAAAAACGACTTTTCCAAACAATAGGCTTCATTTTGACCTTTCGAAAGACAATCACTGTGGTTTTTAAAATTTTTTTCTATTATGTATGGTGATGTAATTTCAGTTAGAAAGACATTTTGCAATAACAGTGACAATATACTCAAGTAAATATGCATGACTAAAATAGCAATGCAGTGTGGCGATACTTTTCACAATTGAAAGACTAAGCTGTTATACTCCCCCCCCCCCAACCCCTGTATTGTCACTGCGTAGAGTAGAAGGGCATTTCAGCACATTTAGCCAAATTCTTCACAATGCAAGCACAGATTAGATTCTTTTTTAGGGTAGTCAGATCACTTAAAATATGGACTGCAGAAACATTACCAGTTCAGCCCACAGGAAGAACACACATCAATCTAACAATTATATTTGTTAGTGTAAGTGAAGAAGCACGGGGCAAAATTATAGAGGATGAAAGCTCAGATTTCTTTTTTCTACAGTTCTTCCCCCTTCTAATGCCTTTGTGCTCCTGGGGCCTCAGGGTCTCAGCATCCCTCTTTCTCCTTGGTGAGGAACTCATTTACACAAAGATATTGGGGGTTCAGTGGATGGGCTTTACTAGGATATTGCATTTTAAGGAGGAATCTGGAAAAGGGAGGCATAAAAAAAACACATCTAAAGCTGGTACTTAGCTGTCAGGTGGAGGGGATGAGAGCCAGGATTTATTCTTTCTACAAGTGAGCTCGTCTGCTCAGGAAACAGTTCTTTAGTCCGGCCACCCCATGGCGAGAGCAGAGTGGTACTTTCAAAACGTAAACTCCCTGACGTGAAGCTTTGCATTTTACTAACAGAGCAGCAACAAAAGGACCCTGCATTTCACATAATTTGACAGGAGCCAGATGGGAATGCCTGTGTGTTCAGACTTCCAGCTTGGAAGAAGGGAGGCAGACAGGCCCCTGCCAGCTTCCTTGGCCGCTATACTAACAGAGGACTCTGGTGTTTGATGCTGACAGCAGCCACAGGTTTTTAAAGTCTCAGGGCCGAGTCCTGGTGAATAAGGCCTGGCCATTGATGCTGCTATCCGTGTGGGTGGATGTGGCAGAGGAGCCCCAGGTCGTGGTTCAATAAATATTAATTGATGGGCATTAAAACAATCGATGACCCCAGGGCATGCCACCTTGAGTGCCAGAGACTTTAATCTGTGAAATGGAGAAAACCACACTGAGTTGCTCTTGGAAGTTATGAAAGATGATTGTAAAGGGGTTTTATAAGCTTAAGCGCTGTGAGTGATAGTGTCCAAAGAAAACAGCCTCGGCAGCCGAGAGCAGAGCATCCCAGGGCCCTGCAAGCAGTGTACAGTAGCGGCTTTCAATGACATCCTTTCTGGGCTCCAGCCAATTGTTAAAAGAGAGAAACTAGAATAATATATTGCTAGGGACTCAACCCCCTTCCCAGTTACGAAATTTGAAAGTTGCTCAAGCTGTAGGAAATTATTTTGGATTGGTCTTTATCTTCTGATATTTCCCCCCACTCCCTACAATGAATTTGCCTCATTTTGTAAAGTTCTCACTCCCACAGGCTGTGATTTGGAGGCAGGGAGGAGGTAAGAAGAGGATTTTTTTGTATAATAAACAATTTGACAATTGACCTAAATTTGGGGACATGTATTAAGAATTTCCTTTACCCAGTTATCTCTGTGTGGGATAATCACTAAATCACTGAAGTTAGATAGCTGTGTTTCTACCCTATCATAAAGATCTTGAAGAGATTTATTAGCAAGTAGACCTGTGTCACATTGGCACCCCAGTTTGCCCACTGTTGCCCTGTAAATTACATTTATTTCAATGTTAGGCCAGTTTTCCTTTTCTGCCCTCAGCAGTGACATATTTATGGTAACCATATGTCCAAGAATTTCTTGGGTGGAACAGATATCAGACACAGTTCATATGCCCTCTAAGCTCACATGTATTTTTGTTGACCATCCGCGTATTGACACACATATAGTTAAGCCTGCAGATGGTAATTGATTAAACCTGTATGCATACCACTGCATACCAAGCTTACCAAGCTCTTCCTTTCGGAAGGGCACTGTGCCAGGTCCTGTGAAGACAGCTCAGCACCTGTGCGGGATGGCTCTGAGAAGGGATGTGTAGAGGTGAGCCTCCCAAGTGAGGCAAATACAGGGAATCCAAGCTTAAAAGTAGGAATGCATTAGACACATGTAGGGACTAGTGAGCAAAACAACCCAGCTTGAATGGGGGGATTTTGTAGAGTAGTAGTTTGGAAAGATCTCCCTCTTTTTTGAAATCTGCCCCTTCCTTGGCTGCCAAGACACCGCTGTCTCCAAGCTCTCTGCCTACATTGCAACCCTTTCTGGTTTTCTTTCATGACTCCTCTTTTCCACTTGCTCCACAAATATTAGTGTTTCCCAAGGTTCTTCCCTTGGCCCTTTTCTCTCAACACTATTTCTGGGCAGCACATCCACTCGCCTGGGTGGGATGTTCATCTCTGTGTGGATAACACCTACATGTATATATCCAACTGCAGCCTCTCTCTGAGGGGCAGGCCCCCCTTCCAATACAACCCCCCCCCCTTGCACCTCTTCCTGAATAACTCCGTGTCTACCTGCCTCATCCTTCCATTGGCACCTACTCCATTCTGAGCTCTGCTGGACCAAGCATAGAGAGGAGTCAAGGAGGATGGAAGTTTGAGTTCAAAGAATTTGTTCTGCATATAGAAGGAAGCAGGAAGTGGGAGACTGCAGTCAAAAAGAGATTTTCAAGGATTGTGAAAGAAGAGCAGCTCCAGGTAATGATAAGGTCTAGGGTCTTGATACTCAAAGGGTGGTCTCTGGATCAGCCACATCAGCATCACCGAGGAAACTGTAGAAATGAGCAGCCTTAGCGCCCCATGCCTCAGGCCTACTGAATCACACTGCATGTGAATAAGATACCCAGGTGAACCCTATGCATATTAGAGTCTGAGAAGCACTGGTCTAGGATACATGCACGAGCGTGAGTTGATGAAACTGAGTGGAGATGAAATTCATCAAACAATGGTGGTCAGGGAACCAAGAGTGTTGAATGAATGAATAATGCAGAGGGCCACTGAAACGGCCCAGTTTGAATGCAATAACGTGGGTGGAGAGAAAGAATGTGATCTCACTGCCAACCTCCTTAATGAATTCATTATGCCCTGGGCGTGAGGGAGGGCCCTTGCATCAGATGACAGTGATATTGGACAAAGGATTTTTGATATTTCAGTTCTTTGAGAACAGAGATTCTAATCAGGATTTCCCCATATCTCAGCTCTTAAAAAAGGTATAGCAGGTCCTTAAATAATGATGAATTGACTTTATATGCATGTGGGATAAAGAAATAAAACACTCCTCCCCCCCGCCGCCTTTATGTCAATTTATAAAAATTTTTAAAAGCAATTCTGGAGTTGACTTTAACCATTTAGTATTTAATATTACCTTTTTCTCTCCTTCGATCCTATTTTCCTGACAGTTAATTAAAAGTGTGTTTGCTAGGGCAAACTTTCCCACTCTTATTTTCTCCCTCCTGATATGTAACATCTTGGAATCGTATACATGTCAGAGAAGCCATAATAAGTCTTTGAAAGAAGAGGCTGTTATCCTTGGTGCTTTATCCCTGGGTGTGAGTTTGGTCTTTAGGGAGTTGCTTTGCTTGATTAATAAACAAATTAACGTTGATGATGAAGGCGCTGGTTTGGAGTCAGGGAGTCTGAGTTCCACGTGCAGCTCTGTTACTATCTGTGCACTGTTGAGTGAATCAGGCAACTGTTGTGGGCTTCAGTTTCTCATTTACACAATATGCTAGTTGGACTGTATGAGTTCTAAATTCCTTTCACGTTGTGAACTTTTGTGATCTTGTAATTCTTTTAGGCTGTTACAAATGCCTCTGAGGTTAAAATAATGCATCTCCCTAAGACATGTACCCAGCGGTCTCTCTTGTGTTGTAGCCAATATACGGTATTTATTAAGCTCTACCTTTCAAAATATTGGGATTATCTCCAGGATAGTCTCGATACATCTGCATCTAGAATACGCTGCATAGTTTTGGTAACTTTCTTAAGAGAAACCAGTCTCCTCACATTAGTAGAGTGTGTTAGCCCTAAACGTTTTAAAAAAGAAATAGAGTATCTTTTAATTGCCCAAGGGAGTGAAACACTTTTCTTATGAAATAGGCTTAAAAAGATCAATCTTTTCAAAATGTGTAATAAGATGTAGCATGAACCAATGTTGTGAAGACTATGGGGCATTTCTTGAAATTTGAAGACTTAACTGAGTTCCCAAACCGTAGACCTGAAGGGATACTTTTGTGATAATTACAAGGAATGGCTATTTTTCCTGGTAGTTAGTAAGCATATGAAACTCATTACTTGCATAGTTTCCAAAGGTTGTCTTAAAATGGGTTCCAGAATGATTTAGATCAGTTCATGATGATGGGTCCCAATTGGGATTGAGAGCATGTTGATCATTTGGTGTGTTGCCCTATTCCTTTAGGTTGATATTTGAAACCTTTTAATGTCTTTTAAAAAAAAATGTCTTTAAAAATGATTGTTTTAAAATGTAAAAAAAATTAGTTAAATGATAGAAAACACAACTAGACTGGACAAAACAGGAATGTTGACCTTGTTATGAAGTATTTTCACGTTCCAATAGCACCGACTGTGGAAAGGTTTCCACAATTTTCCAGGCTTTGGTTATTCATTTGGGGGAATTGATTAGTAAAAAAACCCTTTTTCTTATGGGGGATTTTAAATTTATACAAAAATAGAGAGTACAGTATAGTGGCACTCCATGTCCCCAACATTCAGCTTCAACAATTATCCACTCAGTCTGCTTTCATCTATACTTTTCCCCACCCTTACCCCACCCCTGATGATTTTGAAGCAAACCCAAGGCATCCTCGTTTCATCTGTAAATATTTTTGTATGTATCTAAAAGATACGGCTTTTTATTATTTTATTAAAATAGAATTATGTACAGTGTAGCTTGTAAGTGTACAACTTGGTCAGCTTTGAGAAATGTGTATGTCCATGAACTACCGCTCCAATCAAGATCCAGGAAGTCTGCATGATCACATACAGTTCCCTCATGTCCTTTTCCAGTCAATTCCCACCCCAATAAGCCACCACTCTTCTTTTTTCCCGATCTTTATTGAGTTATAATTGACAAATAAAACTGTGTAAATTTAAGATCTACAATATAATGATTTGATTGTTGTGAAATGATTACCACAATAAACGTAGTTAACACATTCATCACCTCATGTAGTTACTCCTTTTTTTTTTCTTTTGGTGGTGGTGGTAAGAACATTTAAGATTTACTCTTTTAGCAAATTACAAGTGTACATACAGTACTGTTAACTATAGCCACCATGCTGTACAGTAGATCCCCAGAATTTATTCATTGTATAACTGAAAGTTTATACCCTTTTATCGACATCTCTCCATTTCCCCTACTCTTTGGTCCCTGGCAGCCACCATTTAACTCTCTGTTTCTATGAACTTGACTTTTTTAGATTCCATGTAAGTGAGATCATACAGGTATTTGTCTTTCTCTGACTTATTTCACTTAGCATAATGCCTACCAGATTCATCCATGTTGTTGCAACTGGCAGGATTTCTTTCTTTTTTATGGCTTGGTAATATTCCATTATATATTTCTTTATCCATTCATCTGTCGATGGACATGGTGGTTTCCATGTCTTGGCCATTTTAAATAATGCTGCAGTGAACATGGGGTGCAGATATCTCTTTGCGATACTGATTTCATTTCCTTTAGATATATACCCAGAAGTGGATTGCAGGGTCATATAGTAATTCTATTTTTAATTTTTTGAGCAAGTTCCATACCTTTATCCATAAAGGGCATACCATTTTACATTCCTACCAACAGTTCACAAGGTTTCCTTTTTCTCCACATTCTCACCAACATTTATGTTTTTTTTTTTTTAATAAGAGCCATCCTAACAGTTGTGAAGTGATATCTCACTGTGGTTTTGACTTACATTTTCCTGATGATTAATGATGTTGAACACCTTTTCATATATCTGTTGGCCATCTGTATGTCCTCTTTGGAAAAAATGTCTGTTCAGGTCCTTTGTTCATTTTGTTAATTAGATTGTTTTTTTTTTTTTTTGCTATTGAGTGTTATGAATTCCTTATATATTTTGAATATTAACCCCTTATCAGATACACGGTTTGCATATATTTTCTTCCATTCCATAGGTTACCTTTTCACTTTGTTGATGGTTCCCTTGCTGTGCAGACACTTTTTAGTTTGATGGTAGTCTTATTTGTTTTGTTTTTTGCTTTTGTGGCTTGTGCTTTTGGTGCTATGTCCAGAAAAATCATTGCCAAAACCAAAGTCAAGGAGCTTTTCTTTTGTGTTTCCTTCTAGTAGATTTAGAGTTTCAGGTGTTACATTTATTTAAGTCTTTAATCCATTTTGAGTTAATTTTTGCGAGTGGTGTAAGATAGGGTCCAATTTCATTCTTTTGCATGTGGTTAGCCAGTTTTCCCAGCACCATTTGTCGAGACTATTCTTTCTCCATTGTGCAATTTGGGCTCCCTTGTCAAAGGTTAGTTGACCATATATGTATGGGTTTATCTCTGGGCTCTTGATTGTGTTCTACTGGTCTGTTTACCTGTTTTTATGCCAGTATCATACTGTTTCAATTACTATAGCTTTGTAATATAGTTTGAAATCAGGAAGTATGATGCCTCCAAGTTTGTTCTTTATCAAGCTTGATTTGGCTATTTGGGGTCTTTTGTGGTTCCGTACAAACTTTAGGAGTATTTGGTCTAGTTCTGTGAGAAATGACATTGGTATTTTGATAATGATTGCATTGAATCTGTAGATTGTTTTGGGTAGGAAGGGTATTTTAACAATATGAATTCTTCTCATCCAAGGACATGGGATATCTTTTCCTTTTATTTGTGTCTTCTTCGGTTTCTTTTATTAATATCTTATAGTTTTCAGTGTACAGATATTTCACCTCTTTGGTTAAATTTATTACTAAGTCTTTTATGTTTTAGATGTAACCATTCTTCTTATTTCTATTAGCATGCATTTGTTTTGCCCATTCTTGAGTTCATATAGTGCATTACTGAATGAATGGAATCATGTAGCTTATAATCTCGTGTCTGGCTTCTTTCATTCTATGTACTGCTTTTGAAATTTTTGCATGGTATTGAATGTATTAATATTCATTCTTCTTCTCCTTTAAATTGTTGAGTAATAGTCCATTGTATAAATATACCATAATTTGTTTATTTATTTTTCTATTGATGGACATTTTTTCTTCTAGTTTGGGATTGTTAAGACTAAAGCTGCAATAAGCATTCTGGTATAAGTCTTTTTGTGGACATATGTGTTCATTTCTATTGTGTAAATACCTAGGAATGGAATTGCTGGGTCATAGCATAGATGCATGTTTAACTTTATAAGAAACTGCCAAGATAGTATGGTTTTACATTCCCACCAGCAGTGTATGAGAGTTACAGCTGTTCTACAGTCTCATTTACATTTGGTGTTGTCAGCTTTTTAATTTAAATCTGATGGAGGTAAAATGGTATCTCATTATGGTTTTAAATTGTATTCCCTTAGTGAGTAGTGATTTTTGACCCTCTTTTCATGTGCTTGTTGGCTACTTCACTTTTGTGGTCTGTCTGCTAAAGTATTTTACCCATTTTTAAATTGGGTTATTTATCTTGTTATTGATTTAAAGAATTCTTTTAAAAAATATTCTGGATCTGTCAGAAATATGTATAATAAATATTTTTTCACAGTCTTTCATTTGCTTTTTCATATTTTTCATGGTGCTTTTTGATGAGCAGTGTTTCTTTTTTTTACTATTGATAAAGTCTTTTTATAATGTTTAGTGCTTTTTTTATATTCTCTTTAAGAAAAGTTTGCCACCTCAAAGACACAAAAATATTCTCCTGTTTTCTTTCAGAGCTTTATTGATTAGTTTTATATTTAGATCTGTGATCTGTCTCGAATGAATTGTTTTGTATGTTGAGCAGTAGGAGTCAAGGTTTAGTTTTTTCCTATTTTTTTAATCAATTTGTCCTATCACCATGTGTTGAAAAGACTTTGTTTTTCTTATTGCTCAAGTGCCTTGGTCAAAACTCAGATGACTCTGTAAGTGTGGCTTTAGACTCTTTTTTTCTTGCATTGATCTGTTTGTTTATCCTTATATCATTTTCATATTGTCTTGACTAATATAGGTTTACAGTAAATCTTGAAATCTGGTAAGATGAGTCCTGTAAGTTGTTCTTGTCTTTCAAGAAAGTTTTGTCTATTTTGAGTTTTCTCTTTTTGTGATATAAATTTGAGAATCAACTTGTCAATTTCTAAAAAAAAAAAAAAAAACCAAAACAAAAAAACCCCAACAGCAACAACAACAACAAAAAAGCCTTCCTGGAATTTTTGATTTAGATTGTATTGAACTGCAAACCAATTTGGGGAAAAACTGACAACTTAAAAATATTGAGTCTTCCAGTCCATGAATATGGGACACCTCTCCATATATTTGAATCTTCTTTAATTATTCTCAGTAATGTTTGTGGTTTTCTGTCTGGCAGTCTTGCATATCTTTGATTAAATTTATTGCTAATAATTTTATGTCTTTTGATACTGTTGTAAACTGAATAAAAATTCATTTTCCAATTGTTTGTTGGTAGTATAGAAATACAATTGGTTTTTGTATATTGATTTTGTTTCTATTCTTTAGATAGGGATATTTACTACTGATATATCTTTAAGATCATGAACTTAATCTGCTTTTTTTTTTTTAAAGATTTTTATTGGGGAACTGGGGGGATGGGAACAGCGCTGGGGAATTGGGGGAAGGGGAACAGACAAGTTGCTGTCCTTTTGTTCTTCAGTCTAGTTGTGGAGGACATTGCTTCACTGGCCCAAATTGGCACCATCATTGCGCTCTTCCCAGGTGAGGCAGATCAGTCGCCGGCTTCTGGACAGCCACTCACTGCAGCTGCTGGCTGCTCACGCTGGCTGCTGGCTATACATTGTAGCCCATGGCAACCCACTGTCACAGGGGCTGCAGCCTACGCCATCGCCAGCGACTCACGGCAGCCCAGCTCCAGGTTGAGCTGTTGTTCAGCATCTTAGCTGTGGAGGGCAGTGTCACTGACCCTCATATGTGGGATCCGAACTGGGGCCCTCTGGCGTCCCAAACCAGCGCTTAACCATCGCGCCACTCAGCCGGCCCAGAACTTAATCTGCTTTTAAGCCTACCTAGTGAATATTTCTTTTTTCAATATTGTACTTTATAGTTCTAGAATATCCACTTGTTATTCTTTTCTTTTCTTTTTTTTTTTAAAATTGGGGAATTGGGGGAGGGGAACAGTGTTGGGGAATTGAGGATGGGGACCAGCCAAGTTGTTGTTCTTTAATCTTAGTTGTGGAGGGCACCAGTCGCCATCTGGCTGCCCATCGGCAGCTCGTGGTCTCTAAGCTCAAGGTGCTGTGTTCAATCTTAGTTGCGGGTGGCATAGTCACCATCCCATGTGGGAGTCGAACCAGCAGCCTTGATGTTAAAAGTCCACGCTCTATCCACTGAGCCATCTGGGCGGCAGCTCAGCTCAAGGTGCTGAGTTCAGTCTTAGTTGCGGGCGGGTGTAGCCCACCATCGAATAGGCAGTCTTGTTGTTAGGAGCACATGCTCTCACCAGCTGAGCCATTCTGCCACCATTTGGCAGCTCAGCGGCAGCTCAGCTCGGGTGCAGCATCATTGGTCCATGTGGGAATCGAACCAGCGGCTCTGTTGCTCAAAGCTTGCACTCTTAAGCTAACTCTTAACCAACTGAGCCACTCGGTGGGCCCCACTTGTTTTTCTTTACAGCTTCCATTTTTTCTGTTGAGATTACCCATTTGGTCACTCTTTTTGGCTGTCTTTTCCTTTAAGTCCTTGAACATATTTAAACAGCTGCTTTAAAGTCCTTATCTGCTAATTCCAACATTTAGATCATCTCAGGGTCACTTGCTAGTCAGTTGTTTTCCTTGATTATAGATCACCTGCCTGGCCACTACATGTCCTGTATTTTAAAAAAATTTTATATTGGATGTTGTGGATGACATATTATAGAGATTGTATTCAGTTATATTCCTCTGAAGAATAATTTTTGTTCTAGCAGGCAGTTTTACTGACTGGCCGCTTTGAATTTTTGGAAGCTTGCTTTTATTCTTTGTTAAAACAAAGAAAGTGGCTCTGTTTTGGTTTGCTTTTAATCTTAGGAGGAGTCCTTAGTCTTTGGGCATAGTCTTTCCTCCTAAGTTGTAGCCCGTATAGGGGTTTACCGGGAAGCCTAAGGTATTTCCTAAGTTCCTCTAACTTGGTGGTATTCAAGCTCTAAACTCCCTTCTACACAAAAGGCAGCTGTTCAGATGCTCTTTAGCGTCTTCATCCTTCCAGCTGTTGCTTCCTGTTGGACTCCTTGGGATCTACCCTGTGTGTGTGTGCAATTTAGGAATTAACCAAGACAACAAAGGTTTATGGACAGATTTGGGGGCTCCCTTCTCTGTGGCTCGCTTTTCCCCAGGATTTGCTTCCTCATTGTACATCCTCGATATGAGCTCTGACCTACATCCTCCGACATCTAAAACCAACAAACCTGTGACTTTCTGCTTGAGTTCTAGCTGTGCCATGCCTCCCGGACCAGGAATACCATCAAAGGAGAAGCCATATACATTTCATTCTCATGTAATATGGTCCCTTTTTTCAAGGGTTGAATCTCTAGTTTCTGCCTGTTTTTGGTTACTTTTCAGTGCCTTCAATTAATTCTTTTAAAAATATATTGTCAAGAGTATATAATTTTTTTGGAAGTTAAACTGCCACTACTAGAACTCTTTTTAAAAAAACATAACTATAACACTTTTATCATACCTGAAACTTTTCAATAATTCTTTAATTTTATCAATCAACAGTGTTCAAAAATGTAGGAATTTAAGTTTCTTGTGAGGGAGATGATATTTAGTTTTGTTTCATTTTTTTTCTTGGTAGCAAACTTGGGGAAAGATTCCTCAAAAAAAAAAAGTTCATTCATTCACTGGCTGAGAATTATATTGTTAGTTTCATCGTGAGCATCCTGTATTGGTGTTACAACTTAGAAGTCTTTCCCTTAGCAGTAGCTGCTGAACCAATGTTTATGGCAATCTCAGCTTTGTGGGATCCAGAGCAAAGAAGTATGTGAAAAAGGCTTCTGAGCAGTTAAAATGGACACATAATCTGTACACTTTATCATAGGGAAAGCTTTCAAATTCTCACTCAGAACCTATTTACCTCAATTTTAAGTAGTGGAGATTTCTTCCCCCAGTTTACAGAATATTAGCAGCAGCAAGTACAAGAGAGAAAGACGACATGGTAGAGGCAGGCACAGTGAGAGGAGCAGGTAGTGACAGGTGACAGTGGAGTCAACTCACGTGACTGCAGTCTCTGTATTAGAGGCCGGGTTGGGTTCTAGGGAAACTAGCATACCTACCATACGGCCTGCACATCAGGGAGCTTGGGGAATGTCAGGGTACGCAGGGATGCAAAAGTAGGCCCGCGAGTGAAATAATACACGTTTGCACTAAGTATACTTATGGAAAAAAGGAGGAATTAGATGATTCAAGGAAGTCCCCAGCAAGAACAAATTTGAATGGTGCACAGAAGGTTGACGTATCCATTTGGGTCCTGGGAAGAAACAGAAGACACATTGAAGGGAATGAAAGAGACCTTAATAAAGGTAGTATGTATTACTACCTTTATAAAAGGTGTGTGCATAGTTAAGGAAAATCAACAAAGGATGGCAAAGAACTCTAGGGCCTGCAAAAATGGGAAGGTGTTACTGCCCCTAGATCAGCAGGGGCAAGAAGAAGGAGAGGTTACTAGAACCCACAAGGCCTGTGGCAGCTGGGGAGAACCACCTGTGACATCTGGTGGAGGAGTGCAGCCCCTGACATCCTGACTTTTAGCTCCTTCTGAATCCAACCAAAAAAGCCAGAGGACGAGGGGACTCAGTTGATGCTGTCCATATATGTCAACCTTCCAGGGCACAGAACTGACTAGAGAAGGGTGGTAGGTGTATCTGGAGTGGGTAACCTGAGAATACCCAGCAAAGTTGAGTAGGAGTTTGCTTTGGATGAGACAACACCCCTGGGGAGAGCATTCTAAGCCCAGGGGCTGATGTGTAAAGGTACCTCATGCCACATTCAGAGAATCCAAGAGCATTTGCAAGGAGTAGAGCAGAGAGTTCCTTTAGGGGTGCAGCTAACAATGGAGAGTGTTCTTACCCATCCTGAAGCATTCATACTTAATTCTTTAGGTGTTGAGAATCCTGAAAGTCACCGATAGGCAGGGCTGGATGGGGAGATGCAGAAGAATCAGCAGGGAGCATGTCGAGAAGGGAGGTGGGCCCCAGCTCATGTTCTGTCGGCATGGAAGAAGAGATTATCTGGAAACATACAGTCTGGTGTCAGCATTGTGTAAACAGCACAGTACACTCTTCAGTATTGACAGAGGCTGCTGGGTTGTTCATTGTCGTAGCCTTACATATAGAGAATCACAGTAAGTTAACATCACATTTGGCATATTTCTGTTGCCCAGGCAGGAATGTATGTGGTTAATTTTAGAATTATTTCCATCAAAGGAGTTTACAGTATTCAAAGAGTTTTGATACTTAGAGTGAAAAAACTTTAAGAACCTGGCATATTTGCTTATGGAAACATCTTTTTTCCCTGATGAGGCTGGGTAAATGAAGCTTTGCTACATTTATTATTATTCTTTATTAAGGTTGTTATTATTATCAAGAATTATGATCATACAGAACAAAGACCCTCCAAAACCAAACTCACCATATTTCATATTAAGTGCTAGTTAGAAACATTAAATCAGTAGATCTTTTATTACCTGGTTTGGTTGCTGATGTGCTTGGAGTAGACTGGTCTTCGAAGTAGGACCCTCATCCTTCACATCCAGCTTGTTTAGATGCACCTTTGGTGTATTGGGTCTTTTTAGTCCTAGCTGGAGCAAGGTCAGCTTTAGCTGGGTCCATGATTTATCAGAAATCCCAATTCATTTGATCTGAGTCAGACTGTATTAGCTTCTGGTTTAAAAATTTGTTTAAGAGACTAGTGACAATTAGCTTATTTCCTCATGCCACCTCTTCTTTCTTCTTCCATCTTCTGCCCTCTCATTCCTCCTCAAGGTGTGGGTTCTGTTCCTCCCTCATCCTGAAGTGTGTTGCCAGACTTAGTCTTCCCTTTCATAGACTCTCATTGGTCTTTCCAGCCTACACACTCAACTTGTAAAGCTACTCAAGTCCTGGCTGATTCAAAACAGAAACTCGAACACAATGCTGTTTTCCAACATTAGCTGGCTGAACATATGTGTCAATAGGACCAATGTCATACCTAGGCAGGCCTGGGTTGGACCCCTACTTAAGAACTTGCCCACCCAGGGGCAGTGGATGGGGGGAGGGGGGTTGTCACTTTGTGAGGGGTGAAAATGATAACTATTGCATTGTTTTGTACACCTGAAACTAATAATAAAAAACAAAACAAAACAAAAACAAAAACAAAAACCTTGCCCACTCCAATATTTTCTGGAGTTTTGACTCCATCCACTGACCAAGAGCTCTTCTTTCTGTTAGGAGTTTAGTTAGTCTCTGTCATAGGATAATAACAGCACCTATCTATGAAAGTTTTATAAGGACTGAATGCAACAGAATTTAAGTTCTATTTAGTTTAGCTCCTAGAATATAGAAGATGCTCAATAAAAGTTAGCTATTATAATTATTACCTGGAAGTGAAGAGAACTGCTTGACTTTATTCACTCTAGCATTTTGTGAGCCTGTTTAACCACAAGACTAGCCTTTCTAGAACCATCCGCTAATGTTTTAAGGAATGTTGCTGCTCTATGGAATACAGCTTGGGACACTCTGAATTAAGAATTGAACAAAATTTGGCTGCTCACTGTTCACAATGAGTGACTAAATTAGTGATGCTTGAACTAGGAGCTGGGCTTCTGGATCTTAGCTCAGTCCTCACCATACCTTGAAATTACTTAAATAAAAAGGGAGAGGTTTCATTTTAAGACATAAAACAGAAATGAAAAAAAAGTCATCCCTTATCCAAAGTTTGAATATTCGTTCATTTCTTCCTTGTAATCACATCTCCAGGTGACTCAAGAAATTTAGGGGAAGCTATCTGAAGTTCTCAGGACTAGATTAAAAGGATGTCATGAACTTGGATAAATTAAAATTTACGTGCTCCTTCGGATTTTGGCCTTTCAGAAATAATGAGGCCGGAAGTCGTCCTCCTGTGTCCCCCCGTGACCTGGTCGTACCTCTTGCCCTGGTGTTGTGGTTGCAGTGCGCCTGCTGCCTGGCCTGGCCCTGCCCTTCTCTGCTGGGTTCTGGTGTCCGTGTTTACCTCCCTCAACACTGTGCCTGACAGGACTGCAGACCCCTGGGGACAGAGGCCAGCACGTGTCCAGAGCTGTCTGTGGGGTCAGGTCACCAAGCTCTCCGGACGCATGTGCGGTTGGGCCCTGGTGGGATGGGACGTCAAGGCTAAGGACAGATACTGCTCTCTTGATTGCCTGAAAGCCAGGGATGATTACGTCATCATGTATGTGCGTTTCTCCACTAAGCCTTCAGGGCTGATGGGTGATGGGAAGCATTGTGTATGATATGTGTGTGACACATTCAAAGGGCTAGTATATCAGATGACTAAATTCCCTGCGTGAGCATTGGGAGGATTTTATTTTATGTATTTATTTATTTAAAGTTGTGGAAAAGGAGTTTATTAGAAGTAAAAATGCATTTGAAAGAAGCAGAAGTGGGCCCAAGCAGTAGAGAATGGCTCAAGGGCCATTATTAGAAAAGAAAGTACACTCCGAAGAGTTTGGAGCGGGCTGAGCAAAGGAAGCACAAAAGGCGCATTGGGAGAATTTAAAAAAAGTCATTCTGTTTTGCTTTGCTCCACACGCACCAATTCCAAGAGTCCAATTCCACGCAGCTCTCCTTTACCTCGTTTCTCCTCACAGGCAGCTTCCCTTGCTGAGGTTTGCTCGTGTAAATGGAAGCCAGATGCCAGCATTGTGGCACCTGTGCTCAGCACTGCTGTTCCAATCATTACAAGGACGGCCAGTTGCTATGGTTTGGGAGACAAATGAGGGGTCGTAACTTGACTTAATGATCTTCTCCCAGGGCTGCTTCTGTTTAATGATCCATTTTGTTTTAGATGATGAGAGAGAAAAAAACCTGCTTCTATATGCAGCAGCCACACTTCAGGCTATAAGATCTGAGGTCTAGGGCATTGCTACAGGGGCAGAGCTGAGCCCAGGATGGCTTTCTAAGATATCCAGACCCCTGCAGAAGGTAGATAACTGCCATGCTATTCACTCTCATGTCACAGAACAGCGGAGACCCACAGCATTCATTGCTAACTTGTTTGGAACACAAGCATCGAGAAGTCATCTATGAATTTGCCTCCCCAGAGGGAAATGAGAGACTCCACTCACTGTCACACATAGGAACCATGTCAGGAACGGCAACTCTTCATGCTTAGTTAAAAAAAATAACAAGATTTCTATGTATCTTTTCCCACGATAGATTTAAACACTGATAAATAGATGTGGCTGACAGGTGCGATCTGAGAGAAAGGCCAAAAGCAAAAAATGGCTTTCCTTCATTTGGCAGACCTGGTGCTGGCCAGCTAGAGGCCAAATCAAGAGAATTGAGATGCAATGATGGGAGAGTTAAGGCCAGCGTGCTACCTTGTTCTGGCTACTTTCCAGGATGAGTGGAAGGTGGTGAATGGTTTCCATCTTGTTGAATGATAGACACTTGATTGGCTGCCTAGCACAAATAATGATTACCCTGGGCTTGTCCCTCTGGTGGCCCACTTCACAACGGCCTCTGTAGCGTCCATCTATGTGTTCGTATGGAGCGGCAGTACTGTTTGGCAGAGACTACAAACTCCCAGGGCTCATACCTCTTTGTTCTCTTAACTCTGCTTGTTCAGCATCCAGCAGAGGAGTGGAGGCATTTAGGAATTTAATTAAGATTTATGGCTAATGACAGTAAGGGCGAGCTTTCTGGCTAGAAGTGATGCTAAATACTAGAACAGGTCGGTCAGAAGGGGGAATCCTAATTTCTGCCATCAGTAAGAACAGCACAATCTGTCAGTCAGGACTTTGAGGTCCAAGTGTTGTTCTGACCAGAGACCGTGGGACAGATGAGATGGCCTTTTTCCTTTTAGCCTGGAGGTCCAGTGGAAAGTGTTCCAAAGGCAACTTAATACTCTGGATTTTTTTTCTACTCCCCTCCTTCCCCCCGCCCCCAGCCTTTTTTAAAATTGCAGTTCCAATTTTCAGAGTCTCTAATGTGTTAACGGGCTTTCCTCCCATTAAAAAACACATGTGGATGTGAGAATGTTCTCCTTGAGAAAAGACGGTCTCTGGGGTTTTGCTTCTGGCTTGAGGTCCTATGAGGTAGGTGTTATGAAACCTCCTCCGCAGCAGGCTGGGGTGCCAGCGGGCCTTGAGGGGGTCAACAGCTCTTCCGCTAATTTTGGCAGGAGAGGGAGACACTCAGCTACTTGAAAAGGAAAGAAGGTAAATTTTGCGATCCATTTGCAGATCAGGATAGAATGAGTTTTCAGACCTGCGCATGTGTTCAGAACCCATCTATTCTCTTCTACCCTTAAAGCTACTAGGACAAAATAATCCAAGTTCATGTATCTCAACTAGATGATTGTTCTTCCCATCCTGGATTATACTGCGTTGTCGGAAAAGTTATGACATATTTTTTCTGTGTTTTTCTTTGCAAAGATACGTCATGACTCTTCTGACAACCCAATAGAAGGGGCAGCTCAGAAGGGCATATCAAGAAAGAGGAGAGGGGAAGGGCCAGACAAGGGATGGTGCTGGGGTCACATCCAGGGCTCCAGGTGGTCAACAGCAGCATGGTGGCCCTGGGAGAGGATTTTGAGGGGTCAGGAGGAGGAGGGAGAGAGGCGGACAGGTGATGCCCGGCAGTTGGTACTTCACAGTTGAAGCAGGGGCTGTCCTAGGCTTCCCAGGAACGCATTGTACAGAGTGCAGGCAGACTGCGGGAGAGCAAGGTTCTTCTGGTCTTTCAAGTAAGGAGAGGATTAGACCAGAGCTTGTCTGAAGCACCTTACGTCTCCCATTTTCCATGATTCTGTGACTTCCCTCTGTAGCAGTGTGGTTTTTACACAATTATTGAAGAGAACAAAGATCTTTTGAAAAGATTTTTAAAATTGTGGCCTGAGAATTAAGTTACCCAGCTAATGTTCACTTATTAAAACTCATTAACTCATCAGAATGCATACTTTCTCAAGCCACGATGACTTTATGGTCTAAGTGAAAATTTCATATCCCTTTGGAAAATTGAATGAACATAGTCAAATCAGCAGAAAATTACCTTTGACTAGTAGATGTTATTTCTACACATTCTGCTTTGCCTAAGAAAATAATGACTCTGAGACTAATGTTTGACGGCTAAGAGTAAGAGCCGTTGTCTACCATTTGCTTTCACGGTCCTAGGAATTATTTTAGATATTTTACATGCACTTGCTCATTTAACCCCCAGAAGAACTCTACGAGATGAGTAGGTACTAAACCCCCCACTAAACCATGAGGAAATTGAAGATTAGAGAGATTAAGTAACGTGTCAGGGCTAGGATTTGATTTGGGGTCCAGCAGCTAACTCAGAGCTCTCCTGTGAACCAGCACTCTCTTCCATCCCCTACTTGTCCCAGAGGGTCAGTGGAAGTGACCAGCTTGGGCTGCGGCCATCACGCTTGGGTGGAATGAAGGGCATGGCACTGTGGGAGTAAAAGAATTACTTGGGGTGTCAAAGCAGGAACAAGGAATCTTAGTGTAAAATGGGTCGGTAAGGTTTTTTACACCGATAAGCTGATGACTTATTTTCTGAATGCTGCTTCTAGGAATTAGAAGCCATACAGGGTGCCTCGGTTTATCATGCTATCTGTAGACAATAACAACAACAAAAATTAACAGTGAGTGCTTTCTCTGACAGGGACTGTTAGAAGTCGTTCACATCTATTCATTTGTTTAAACCTAACAGCAACCCCATGGGATAGGTATTCCTATGTTCCCCATTTCCCAGATGGGGAAAACTGAGACCCACAGTGGTGCAGAAACACAGCTAGGAAGTGGCAGGTGGGCACTGAGCCCAGGCTCTGTAACCATTATTCTAACCTGCTTCTCAGCAGTAGGCTTTGGCAAATCTGAAATATTTGCTTCTGGGAGGCAAACAGGATTTACCGCCCTTCAGGATAGGAGGCTGAGCCATGTCTTTTGTGAATGTTTGTGTATTTGAACCAGGTGATGCAGACCCGTCGTGGCTGTCTTCCCACGGGGTCTCCTTCTAGGGGTGGGGCAGGAATGACCCACATGACACCTCACCGTACTTGTCCGTGGGGCGCCCAATTCATTCTGTAGCATGACATTCTATTCTTGACACTTCCTCCTGAAATAAGGAGGCTCCATTTTTTTTGTACTTTTATACAGAATTTGTAAGCTACTCAGTATTTCAAGATTGTATTTGCTTATTTACTGTTCAGTGAGTGTTACAGTGGGTTTCAATGTGGTATTAGAACTTGCCAAATGTTGCTTACAGAACATGAGGCTCCAAGAGATTTAAATGACTTCCCCGAGTTCACAGGTGGCTGTAAAGTTTCTAGAAGGCGGGGCTATCTTACCTGAGCCACGACTCAACTGGGATAAACCAGCCATCCAGGCCTGTTTCCACCCCTGTCCTTGGAGCGTAGGATGGAGGCAGGGAGTGGTCAGATGCACTGGAACCACTCAGAATGCAGATTGGAAAGAGGAACCGAGATGTTATTGCTGATAGAATAGAGAACGCCAATGCTGGGCAGGAGGAATGGCCGTGCCCACTCCTCTTTGCATCCTTAGCATTCCAGTAGGCATTCAGTGATCTCTGCATATGAATGAATGGATCTCTATTGTTCTTTTCGTCATGTTCCACATTTAAAGCATGGAGAGGTCCGAGGGGCTGTTGAAGATAGAGAAGACCTCAACAGGGGAGGTTGGGCTCAAGTTGGCTTGAGGGAGACAGCAATGTGGGGAAGAAGATGGGTACATGTGCAGAGGGAACTATCAGCAAAAGCTGATGCACCTGGAATACTTAACCTAGTCAACAGGTACCATTTGCTTGACTTCTGTAATATCTTGTCTCTTTCCAAATTCCCAAATAGGAGAAGGGTTTTCCTCTCTAATCCAGTGCTGGAGAATCACGGCACAATTTTTGTTAGCAACTCTTCTGCCCACCTCTGTCTTGCTGATGGGCCTCCTGTCTAACTTGTTAACCATTTTGATTTGCTTACATTACTCCTGACCGTGAGTCATTTGGTGTTTGGTCTCACCCAACTGGGGTTTCCTTTCCAGGTTAACATGTTTGTTGAAGGATTCCATGATGCCATTCTCCTCTACGTCCTGGCTTTACACGAAGTCCTCAGAGCTGGTTACAGCAAGAAGGATGGAGGGAAAATTATCCAGCAGACTTGGAACAGAACATTTGAAGGTGAGGATTCAGCCTGTACGGCGACGGCACACTGCAGCAGATTGAGCTGCTTCTTTGCTTGTCCTGTTTTTTCTCTCTTACAGTTGTGGGATCATGCTTTTTTTCAGCTGTAAAGTAAGGATAATAAGTCAAGATAGACCCACTTCACAGGCTTGTTGTGAAAATTAAGCAAGATAAAGCATGTGAAAGTGCTTTGAAAGAGTCCCACTGACATAGGAAGTGCTTTGTCTCCTGATTGTGAGGTTGCAACTCCGTGCTTCTTAAAATTAAATTTATTCCAAGCTACATTCACAACCAACAATCAGTTTGTGAAGAGTTCTGTCATTAGTTTTTTTTTTAATTAAAAATTAAAAAAATATTTTATTGGGGAACAGCCATGGTCATTGGTTACACATTGCTTTCATGCTACAATGGCATCATTGACTCTTTTAAGGAGGGCACAACTTACAGTGGCCCATGTCAGCATCGAACCGGCAACCTTGGTGTTATTAGCACCACGCTCTAACCAACTGAGCTAACCGGTCACCCCTCTATAATTAGTTTTAAAAGGAAAAATCCCAGAGATACATTTCTCTGTTCATACCTGAGTGGTTCGAGACGATGAGCAGATCCAATAGAGCCGTCTGCTTTTATTTTATTTTTAAAATGGTGAATATTAGCTGTGGCTTTCTTAATAACAGAGAAGAATAACAGCAACAACCAAAAAATGGCCCGTCATCTCATCACTCAAGCAACATGTGTTGACATTTAAAAACTGTACAAGAATGAGACTACTCTTGGCTGGAACATAAAAACAGTACAAAAATGTACAAATGAAAAGTGAAAGTTTTCCTTCACGCCCTAGCCCCATCTCCCCAATGTGATCACTATTAACAATTCCCTATGATTCGGTCTAAAAATATTTTGTGCCTTCTGCCAGCACATATGCATTTGTATTATATCTTATCTAAAAAATTTATACAAAAGGGAACATACTATAAATGCCATTCTTCATCTTAGCTTTTTTACTTGTATGCCAAGAATTTTCCATATAAGCAGTCACAGATTAAGCACATTTTTAAATATGACAGTTCCATATTTTTTCACTGTATGGCTGGACAAGTATTTTTTTTTTTTAGCTGAGCCATCCTGCCACCTGTTGACAGCTCAGCGGCTGCTCAGCTTGGGTTGGGACTTGAACTGCTGTTGCTCAGAGCTCAAACTCTTGTGTGAGCTCTTAACCAACTGAGCCACTTGGCCGGCCCTGGACAAGTATTTCTTTAACCAATCTCCTACTGATGGACACTTCAGTTTATAGTTTTTGCGATTATGCAAAATAGTATCACGAACATCATACACATCTTGATGAATTTTTGGAACATTCCTAGTTGTGGGCTATCTGGGCCCAAAAGTGAGTTGGTGCTTTTAAAGTACATTAGATATTGCCAAGTATCTTCCAGAATGGTCTACTAGTCTATATTCTTGGTAGTAGTGTATAGAATGCTGGTTTCCTCTCACCTCACCAGCACTCAAAGAAAATTAACATACGGCTCAGTGTGAGAATGATGCAGCTGCTAGAGCCCTGCAGACATCAACTTCATATTCATTCATTCATCACATATTCTTGAGCACCAGCTATATGCCAGGTACTGTTCTAGGTGTTGAGGATTTAGCACTGAACTAAAGACATTCCCTGCAATTAACTGAGCTTCCATGGTCATGAGGGGAACTGGTGATAAACAAATAAATACGCCATTTCAGGGGCTATAAAACATAAAGCAGGATAGGGAAATAGAAAGTGACGGGAGGAGTCGCTGGGACTGCTAATTTAGACAGAGTGGCCAGGGACGGTCTCTCTGATAAGGGGCAGTTGAGTGGAGACCTGAAGGAAGTGAACGAAATTATGCATGCAGCTGTTTAGGAGAGAACATTCTAGAGGGAGCCACAAATGCAGAGACCCTGGCGGGAGAGTGCTGAGTGCCCCCAGAAGAGCAAGGAGGCCTGTGTGGCCAAAGCCGAGCACCTGAGGGGCAGTGTGACAGGAACCAAAGTCAGAGAAGTGGTGGGGGTCACATCACGTGGACCTGGAAGTTGTGCTGAGGACTTTGGGTTCCACCTTGAGTGAGACAGAAAGCCATCAGAGGGTCAAAACCCAGAGGGGCATCATCTGCCTTGAGTCTTTAAACGGGGTCCTTGTGGGGGCTACGTAGAAAATAAACTATAGTATGCTAATGGGTATCATGTGAGAATAACTGACCGAGTGCAGATTGCTGGACCCGGGAACCTGCATCCTAGCCCCTGGCTCTAACCTCAGTATCTTGAGATTGTCTTTCTTCACCTGTGCTGAGGGGGTTTGTCTAGTTGATGACTGATAAGGGCCCTTTTATTTCTGTATCATTCTAACTCTTCCTTTGAACGCTTTAATGCATTGGGGCTATGCTTATATTTGTTTGCAATCCAACTAATGAAATTTTCAGTGATGGGAACAAGTACTGCCAAGTCTAGATTTGGGGCATACTTTTTTTCTCTTTCCATTTGGGGCTCCTAAGCACTGCACTGCTTCATCCTGTCCTCAGTAGAAGGGGTAGGATATACAAAAAGGTCAGGTTCCAGCTAGAATTGTCTGGGCAGCAGCTATGGTGACAATTGGTGGATTTCATTTCTCCTTGGTGATTTTAGTGGATGTCGCATCTTACTCAAAACAAGAGTGACGTCTGCTTTAACTTTAGACAGATTGTAGGACATTAACAAATCAGCCTCCAGGATTGTCTTGCTCCACCTCTGTCTTGCTTCGGCTGAGGAGCTGGGATCAAATAGGATAATGCAGGGGGCATATTAGGACAGCCCAGTTTCCCAGAAGTTGTGTCCAATACACTGAGAAACCGGTGTGTGTGTGGACACAACCTTGGTAGGCCACATCCCGTTCTTAGCTACTCCTCACTATGTGGTGTGGTCGTTTGTTCTAGGTCTTCTGAGGGAGCTTGTTAAGGGAAGGGCAGGTGCCCACAATGGCTGGAATTCACTTTTGTTTAGAGGGCATGGCCTAAATTTTCCCATAGGCCGTCTTCCATTCCAGGGCCAGACCCTCACAGGCAATGTGAAATGAGCCCTAAAACAATCAACTGTATAG
This sequence comes from Hipposideros armiger, assembly GCF_001890085.2. Lineage (NCBI taxonomy): Eukaryota > Metazoa > Chordata > Mammalia > Chiroptera > Hipposideridae > Hipposideros > Hipposideros armiger. The sequence continues at coordinate 1,883,210 of NW_017731467.1, read as the reverse complement.
TTCCGTCTAAACTTAGAATCGCATTGGTCCAAAAAGATAACTGAAGCCCAGGTAAGTTTCCATTTTACTTACTAAACAATGATCAAGCTGAGGATAGCCCCCAAAAGAACTGTAAGAAAAACTCTAACCTTCCTAAAATTAAAAACAATTTTAATTTTAATGGTCACCGTAAGCAACCATTAAGTTCTCAAGGGAAAAATACTCTGGATGTTATTTGACAAATTTAGATTTTATTACCGAGAAACCTATGACCAACTCTGAACCATGGCCTGAGAAGAAGCTAAATTTCCTCTCTGTGTGAGGGGTCAGAGTGACAAGGTAAATAGGGCTGTGGCTCAGACCTTGAGCTCCACTACAGGCCAATAGAAATGAGGGTGGAAAGTCTCATTACTTATGTACAGGAAAATTCTGCTGTCAGCCTGACACTCTCACCTTAGGTACAATATTCTCAGGTGAGGTCTCACTTGCTAATCGGTCACCCTAAGGGTTATCACCTCATTGCTTGGCAGAATTGTAATAGCTTAAAGTATAATGAGGTGTTGGGTTACCAGGGCCACCTTATCTTAGAAAATACTCTGCACAGCACTTACAGAACACATCAGCATAAACTCGTCTGAACAGAATGAAAAAAGGCTTTGGATACCCAGTATGCTTGGAGAGCAACACATTTTTAAAAAATGACATTTATTACTTAAGACATTTATTACTTAAAAGTTGTATGGGCTGTCAAGGATAAACAAGCTTGAGATAGGTGTATCCTTTGTAACCAGTCTATATTAAGAAGACAAAACATCAAGATGAAAGGGAGCTCCATTCTGTTTCTGGCAAAGTCGACCAAAGTCTGGAAAAATAAGCAGGCCTTCAAACCACAATCCAAGGACAGTAAACCCAAATACTTGCCCTTTCCAAACCACGCTTGAGGATGGAACTTTCCCTTGGGATCCCTTTTCCCAGACATTCATTTTACTTCCGGAGAGAACCAAATCAATGGAAACACCAATTAAGAATTACACCGAACTCTGCCACAATTTAGAATGAAAGAAAACAAATAGCCTTAGTTACTCAGAATGTGGCTGACATATGCACCCTATTACTTAGTTCATGAAAATTACAATATAGCTAATTTTAATATCAACTGATGATACATATTTGCTTTTATTGATTAGCTGCTCAAAGTCACCATTGCTAGCTAAAGCAAATTTAAGTCCTTCATGTGGGCGCTCAGGGTTCTCCATGCGCTGGCTACTCTGTTCCAGCCTTATAGCTCACTGATCCCTTCCATACACACAGGCCACCTCCCAAAAACCTCATGGTCACCCTGCTTCCTTTCAGCTTCTGTGTCTTTGTAAATATTAACAAGGCCAGCCTTTATGCCTAGAATCCGCCCTCTCCTGGATGGCTGCTGGTCCAAATCATAGGCTTTACCAACGTCCCTATAAAAGCCCTGCTTTGTCACTGAGTCCTCCCTAAGTCTCCCACGAGATATGCCTCTGGTCTCCCCCTCTGAGTGGTATCAGCACCATCAGATGTCCTCTCCCAGATTCCAGGCATAGCGATAGTAATGATAACAATGGAAGAAAACAACTAACTTCTCTGAAACCTGTTTTGAAAGTGCTTTCATCTCCTTAACAGCCTGTTGGCAGGGAGGTACTATTATGAGTTTTCCAGTCCTAGAGCCTGAGGCTCAGAGGGCTAAGTCCTTGCTCAAGGTCACCGAGCTAGTAAATGTGAAAGCTGGATTCAAATGCAAGCCTTTGAATACTACTGCCGACAAGCTAAATCCCTTGCCCAGGCTGCCCCTCTTTTGAACAGAGAATGTGTCCGATTCATCTTTACCTCAGGGGCAACAGTAAATTCAGCACCTAGTTAGTCACCTAGAAAACACTTGGATAAACAGTGGAAGATTTATTGTATCTGTGTAAATGATGGATAGTAACTACAGTTATGGTGGTGATCATTTCACAATATATGTAAGTCAAACATTTATGCTGTACACTTGAAACTCCTACAGTTATGTATGTCAATTACATCTAGGTAAAACTGGAAAAACAAAACCCCAAAACCAAAACCAAAACCAAAACAATGAATGAACACAAAGTCAGATAGACTAGCCCTTCTTTCGCTCTTGGGTCCCATGGCCCTTGAGGCAGGCCCTCTGCTCTCCTGGGTATCAGAGGAGTCCAGAGGAAAGCACGCTTGCTGCGTCCAGGGCCTGGAATGGGTTTTCTTTTATAATGTTTGTCCAGTGATAACGCGAACCCATGAGAAATCTAGGAACACACCACGTCTCCACTTCTCACTCTTGGCAGTTTTGTTTTTGTTTTAAATTAATACAAAACTCTGGGATAAGCATGCTGCTTTTAGGATTAGCCTTAATCTTTTTTTTTTTTTGAAACATATTCCCCAAAGA
>NW_017731467.1:1866458-1879540 GCF_001890085.2 Hipposideros armiger | reverse complement strand
AAAGGACAGCAACTTGTCTGTTCCCCTTCCCCCGATTCCCCAGAGCTATTCCCATCCCCCAATTCCCCAATTAAAAAAAAAATCTTAAAAAAAAATGATGAAGAGATAAGTAAAGATTATACAAACATGCAGTGTTTCAGGTCAAATAATGCTACGTGGAATGGTCTGGGTCTCATGTATATTCTAGTCTCTCCCTTTGTAAAAGGTGGTAGTCATCACTTATTATAGGGTCCTTGTGAGGATTCAGGAGAGAATGTGTGTGAAGTACTTGGTAAGTTCCCAAGTGATAGTTATATTTTGGTGATTATCTAGAATTCTTTAGGCTATGACATGAAACAGCCTGTGAGAGCTTGTTGGGCCTCCTTTGGGGGTGTGGGGAGGAGGTGGGGGGCTTGGGGAGATGTCACAGGCCACTCAGGAGCATGGTGCTGTAGCCCGGACAAAAGAGAAACCTATCTGAGAATCTCAGTGGGAAGGTACTTCTAGATCAGGGCTTGGGTACATGATGAAACAGTCATTTAAAGGAGACACTGAGGGGGAACCTTGAACTGAGCCATAAAAGGATACTGCTTTTTTGGGGGGCCAGAGGAACCAATTGAAAAAGAGAGTTCAGCCTAGAAATGGGGGTGCAAATAGGATAAATTCATCAGCGAATTTACCTTATTTGTAATCCCCTGTGAGGATGGGGAATAGCCTTCCAACCAGAGGAGGGTGAAACAGGAAGTCCCTAAAAGATCCTCTTTAATGCTGTAATTATATGCCGAGCTGATTGAGTGGTGTGAGGCCATGTACCTGTAAGATGCTTAACCTGAGGTTAGGATAGACCCTGACTTTCTCTCACACAGCCCCCAAAGTAACTCGGGCCTTACAAATGGCTGACTGTGTGGGCTGCTCTGTGGCAGGTGGGTGGAACAGCAGCCTCTTCAATAAGCAAGGGAAAGGCCCTGACGCCTAAGATAATTGTTTTTTCTGTGGCCACTTTTCTTGCCTTGAAGAGCCCCAGTTCTCCCTAAATTATGCTCGCTTTGAGAGCACCATTGGCGACTGTGAATTTGACTTAGAAAATCCCCAGAAACACACCATTATGGTCAGAGTGAACGATAGGGGAGCCTGCCCTATGCTTCCTTTGGAAACATAAATTTGACCTTTGACCTCTGTTTTTATTTTTCTCCCCCTATACAGGTTATTGGTGATTACTTCGGAAAAGAAGGTCGTTTTGAAATGCGGCCCAACATCAAATATCCTTGGGGACCTTTAAAACTGAGAATAGATGAAACCAGAATCGTGGAGCACACAAACAGCTCTCCTTGCAAATCATGTAGGTTTAGAGACTTAATTTGCTCTGTGTCTCTTCATCTATACTATCAATAGAATGCAAGTTTAAAAGACAGGCGTTATCCAGGAGCTCATGTTCTGAACATTCAGGTTTCTTTTTCTGACATGGCAAAACCCATGGGAACAAGGCACAAACTGGTGTCCCGCAGTCACCAGATGCTTCCAGGTCTTTCTTTTCTCTCCCATCCTTTTCCAAACTGGTAAAAGGCTTCTCCCTATTTTTACATCTGTCATTATAATCTTACCGAAAGCAAACTTTGAAAATCCGAGTGAGAGTTGCCACGAGAGATGAGTAAGTCAATGACATTTAGTAGTTGAGGTTTTACCCTTTTAGGGAAAATCAGAATGTGAAATACTAGATGTCACTCACTTATTCAACCCTTGCAACAAGTCTTATTCTGATTTACAAAGTTGGTAGCTATCTTCCTACCCCTCAGAGCCACACAGATGATGGCCCTTAGACACCTACAAATTTGCAAATTGGCAAATAAGTGTGAAGTCTGTTATTTACAAGCAGCCTTGTCATAAATATAGAAGCAAGTGGATGTTCTTTAAGGAGCTTGCAATAGGAAAATTGTTGGAAATCATTGCTTTAGGAAGACCCTCTTATAAGCTAGTGAGGGAGAACAAAGTGAATATCTATCTGTCTTTCAGGCCAGTTGGTCACTTTGGGCTAAGATATGTATGCGCGTTATGTTTTGGGAACAGCGTTCAAACTATGGGGTATTTATGTGTATGCAATAATTACAGGAAGCTGTAAGGCAGAAATGTGTTAAGAACATGATCTCTGGAGTTATTGAGCTTGGACTTGAAATCCCACCCTGGTCACTTCCTTGTTTTGTGAGCCCAGGAGCCTTCCTTCACTTCTGTAAGCCTCACTTCTGTTTTCCCATATGTAAACGGAAGGAGATGTCCGAAACTCTTAGGGCTGTTTTAAGGATTAAATAAGATCATGCATTAAAGGCTGTGCCCTGAACTCTGTATAGACAAGCTAGCTTTTTATCACTTTTATATAATAACTGGGACAACACCGAACTCAATTGTTTCGAATTGTTACTCACATTTTCACGAAACTATATAGGACATTTTGACATGAAAATCTGGCTTGGTGAGAGAACATCTAAAAACAGAACGTTAACCCCATGAATTTTTCACCAAATCTCCCAGCACTTTGAAGTGTTACCATCCATCTGTGAAAACAAGAAGTGCTGGGTCAGTCCCATGGTCTGTCTAGTTGCCTTCTCTGACTGTGAACTCAAAGAAGTGTGGGTAGACCTGAAAACTTCAGTTTCCAGTTTTCCTCACATCCTTCTCGAACCTGCTTTCTTTCCATGGTGCTCGCTGTCTTGTAGCAGTGTGTTTGTTCGCCTAGTACTTTCTTATATGCATCTTTAGCTTTGCACTAGGAAAAAAAAAAATGCAGGATCCCCTAGAATTTTTTTCCTTAAAAAAAAAAGGAAAATTTGCCTCAAGGAGGAAATTGAGAAACACCTTCCAATGAACAAAACTTTTCAATGAATGAAAAGTTAGAATGAGGCATTTCCAACTATTTCCCAAAATGAACTCTGATTATCTTATGTTTCTTTTTCAAGCAGGTGGCCTAGAAGAATCAGCGGTGACAGGAATTGTTGTGGGAGCCTTACTAGGAGCTGGTTTGCTAATGGCTTTCTACTTTTTCAGGTTAGGACCTTTTTATGGGAGTTAAAGATTCATTCTACTTTCTTGTCTTTGTCACTTGTCTTTGCATGATCCTTCCTGTGACATGTGCACATCTTGCTCTTATCCCAACAGCATGGTGGTTAGAACAAAGCCATCTTTTGGTGTGATCCCTGGTTTGGTGGTCAGTGGGCTAGCATTACGAGGGAGTGGGGCAGGAGTTTATATTGCAGTCCCCCCCCCCACCCCATGCACTGTAGGCCACAGAGTAACTGCCATCCTTTCATCACAAATATTCTCACCCGAACTCTCCCCCCCACCCAATGTGTAAGTGGAGAGGGAATCTGGACAAAGGGGAAATCAGTGACCCCATTCTTAGGCTTCCTCCTGTTCAGATAGGTGCCTGGGTTCTCCTGGAGAGGAGGTAGTAGCTCTGAGCAGTCCATGCTCCCAGGCTGCTCTGTGCTCAGTATCTGGAGAACCTACACACATAGTTACCTCTGTGGTTAAGCCCTAAGGCTTGTACAATTGTAATATTTCTGTGTGTCCACAATACTGATAGTTTCACGCCATGATGACGGTCCATTCCTTTGTAACTTTCAGTGGCTGGTTATTGTGGCTTATTCTTAAGCCCTTAGACCATGATTTCTTCATTTCTGCATGGACATGTAATTCTGGGTGTATGTGACTCTTTGTGGGAACAATTGTATTACTGTTTCTCTGGTCACAGTACACTTAACCTGATCTTTATCTAGGGCATATCCTGGGAGTTGGGAAGAGCTTCTGTGGCAGAATAGACAAGACTTAACCCACCAGGCGCCCAGGGAAGAAGGGGAAGGCTTGTTCTATGGCATTTCGGAAAGCAGGCAAATTTTCCTCCTTGAATAAGGGCATAACGCCTTGGGGCACACTACTTTAATCTCTGACCAGGGTTTCATATTCTGTCACTTCTCATTTATCAACTCAAACCCAGATGTCCCTCGAGGGCATTCTTTGTAAGAGAAACCATAGTATTTTGTAGCCAAGTGAGGTTTTATTACTACATTCACTTTCCCTTTCCCCAGGAAGAAATACAGAATAACCATTGAGAGGCGAAACCAGCAAGAAGAACGTAACGTTGGAAAACATCGGGAGTTACGGGAAGATTCCATCAGATCCCATTTTTCGGTGGCTTAAAAGGGAGCCTTTTCTTTTGGCCTGAGATTCTCTAAGGAGATTGATGGGATGAAAGACATCAATGGAACAGAAGGGGTGCTCTTGAAGAATTCATTCTTTTAAGCAGTTAGTCATTTTGTTGTAAAATTCCTTTAGAAGCTCAGGAACTGTGATTAATCACCATATGCCCCCCAGCCTTTCATCTCATGACAAACAAATACAAGAATATAACGTCACTCTGTTAAACATTCATACTGTTTCAAGGGCATATGATTAGATTTATGGTTTGAAAATCTGATGTCTCCATATCTTGATGGTTTTGGGGGGCATGTCACACAAAGCTATAAAATGTGGTTTTCTTAAGTGAAATGTTTTATAGCTAGAATAAAATCATTTTTACAAGTAGAATATTCTTGGAAAGAATTTAACACCCAAGAAGAGGAAAATATAATGAAAAAATCTCAAGGTTGGAAATACAGCGTTCCTTTCTCTAGCACTGGTGGGCGGATTTGAGGTTGAGGACGGCTCTGTCCAATGTATACATTCAGGTCCTGACTTCGTATCTTGAAAAAGGATTTTCTCCCTGTCTCCTTCAGTGTCTCATAAAAGCTGCTCTGGACAGTTGTAACTATTAATGAGATAAGAGGACTTATACAAGAAAAACAAATCTAAAATGTTTCATTTTTTAATGTAAAGAAGCCCTGTTTCACACTAACATTTTATTTTTAAGTATTTTAATCTTATATTTTGCTATTAGAAAATGTGTCTATTTTTTCATTTTGAAAATTAAATTTCACTTATATTTTAAAGGCATGGGTAAAGTGTACAACAAACCAACAATGATGAAAGATGCTTCTCTTTTTCTGTTTCCCTCTTCCCTTGGCCATAGCCAAATGCAAATTGCTGCCTTAATTACAGAGATCTAGAAATGTATTGAGATGACAGACTCTACAGGAGTACACCAATTTACCTGCATTAAATGTAAATTATTTTAGAGAGACTACCCTTCCAATTCTGACCAAATGATGACTTTCAGGATCAAGGGTGAAATTTACTAGAATTAAGTAGGATTTTACAAAGGGAGGCAACCCTTTTTCTTCCGGAAAAACTTTATAGAGTTGGAACTTGACAGTGAGCACAGAAATGATAAATTAAAAAAATTCATACATGACACTTTACTGAAATTTACAGTAAAGATTTTGGATAAAAGAGGGACTCTAGCTACTATAAACCCTTTCAGTTAACTCCATAGAGTTTTCTTGCCATCCACTAATCACCCATGTAACAGTGGGCTGGGTGTGGATATAAGGAATTTGGACCAACGTGAATAAGTATTTACTGAATACCTACTTTGCACCCCGTACTCTGCACATCGGTTTAAATCCAAGTTGCCACTTTCGTTTTTAATTTGTGGAGAAAATAGTGAGGGAAGAATGCGAAGTTGCCGGATTAGCACAGCACTTTGTAATTATGTCACTAGTCCTTGATAACATTTTGAGCATCTGGAAAATAAAAAAAATAGTTTTAAAAATTACTTTGATGCCTATAAAAGACCATGTGTAGGGAGGATAATAAAGGTGTTGGAGCAATTCTTTGGTAGTAAAAAAGGTCATAATTCACACAGGTAATGCTGGAGGCAGAGTGAATGGAAGCTGAGTGTCTTGGAAGTTGGCCCCAGAGCCCTCTTCCCTGGAGAAGTCGGCCTCTGTCAGTCCTACTTCAGCCAGTCAAAGTGAATGGATTATTTCTGTGGGGCACATTTACCCTTTATTGTTTAAAAAGGAATGCAGGCAGCTGGAGAACATGATAAAAGAATTAACAATGAACAATGAAACAACTATACTGTAGTTCTCCATGTTGGATGGAAAGGAAAAAGTGCTGAATTCAAAAAGGATGGATGAAAAAGGCCAGAAAGGCAAGCTCCAGAAATTCTAATGTAGGAAGAGAGTTTGGGAAGTAAAACCCAGGGAAGCAAAGCATTTAACAGCTCAGGACTCCTCAAAGTGAAAACAGAATAGGTTTGCATCCATTTTATCTTCGTCAATTGAGAGCTTATTTCTCTCTGATTTTTATTTTTCAGCAATGTTTTCCATATATTTTAGAGATACTCATTTTATTTTATCTTGTGTTTATAAAAAAACATTTAAATTTCGAGCCTATGTGCTTATTGCAGGGGAAAACACTTCACCTGGTTGAGGTCTTTGGGTATAAACATTTCTAACCTTTCTAGAATCTATATAGGGGCCCAATGTTAAGTCTAACATTTTAAAAATAAATATCTTTTATTTCTACTTTGGTTAGAGGAATAGTTCTAAACTAGATATTATATCCCCAGATAAAATCGTAAAAACAAGCAAGAATTTAGTCTTTTAAAAATGGTAGCACAAATCATGAGGTTTCTCATATGTGGATGTGATTCTCTTCCAATCTTAAAGCAATTCTAATGTTCTTAAGATCGATTGCTTATTTACATGTCAGTTGTCTATTCTTTCTTCCTTGAAAGCATTGTATGAGTTACCAAAGCTCTGTTAAGTTTTGAAAACTCTAGAAAGTTGGAAATCTTTGCTAAAAGCGTAGGTGTTTGGCCCAAGGTTACCCTGGGTTAAGACCTGTGGAGATTATAATTTGGGATTTAAATTCCTAACTGCTAAGCAACATCTTTGATGACTAGTCATTCCTACTCCGCCAGTAGCCACATATCATACAGTCAAATAAATAGGGCTTTAGTTCTTAAATCATTTTATACATTTTTAGGGTGTTCAGATTTAAAAAGGGATACTTTATCAGTATTTTCTTAACTGGCCAAGCATCAGCTGACATTGATACAGGTCAAAATGAGTATATACTTTTTGTATATACTCATGGTGTTAGAAATAATTGTAGGGTTTATGGTCATCATTGTCATCTTCTTAGATTCTCCCCACCGCCCCGGACTCAGAAACAAAAGCTCTCTCCAGATGATCACTTCTATCCAGAAAGCACTTTCTATATAGAGTGAGTAGTTTCCCCCAGGCTGACCACAGGCCCTGCAAGGAAACCCCTGGTAAACATGATATTTCTCAGAAGAGCCATGAGCTTGCCCTTTCCTGAACCACAGACATAGTTCCACAGGCTTTAAAATAGTTCTTTACATTTCAGAAGCAATATTTAATGGAGAGAGGGGAGGAATGTATGGAAAGAGAGTGCCTCCTTTTCTCCTCTTCCTTAAAATTCAAAGACTTTATGTCCAGACACTTCTCCCTATTCACAAGCTTCTAGGGCCATAAACTTCTTCAAGGCACCTGAGCCCGCTTTGCGTCTAGCTTACCACTTTCCTTCTGGTTGCCGCTCATTTGGAGACTGTAAGAGATGCCACTGGCAGTGAAATGAAGGCCGTTGGATAGATCTCATACAGGCAGTGACAGAAAGTAGGTTCCCGTGGCATCACCTTCTGAGTGAGTCTACAGTGGCTATTTGTGGAAGTCTGTTTAGGAGACCAAATGCAATATTATGCTACTGGTACATATTAAGGAAGTATTTATAAACTGAAAGGAACACACACCCATGTTTCTTGGGACACAAAGAACTTAGATGCTGAGTGGATGCAGTTATAAAGCCAAATGCCAACCAAACTTAGGCCCCTTGATCTATGCTTCATGAGTTTCGTTTAGTGCTGCCCTGTGGCTCAGTGCTTCGTGAGGAAGCTGGTAATGAACTGAACTTCTTCAGTGAAAAAAGCTGAAATTGTCTAAAAGCATGGGATATGTTTTAGGGGCAGTGTGGCAGCAGAGAGAATTTGAGATGGTGCTGTTCAGGGGGGCCTGTTTCTTTTTTAGCTGATCTTTAGAACTACAAAATAACCATTAATTTAGTCCCTCTTCAACAGCCAGACTCGGCAAGAGGCTTGGGCCACACACAAAAAAGGGGAATCAGGAGATTGGTTCTCCAAAAGAAACTGAAGAGGGTACACGTGCAAGCTTTACCATCCCTTTCACCATCCATTCACCATCCCCATTCACCATCCATCATGGCTCCAGAGATGCGTTAGCATCTTGCCCAGGCAGGCAGAAAGTCTTAGTCGGACCTCCATACTGCCTCAGAGGGAAAGAAGACAAAACGGTGCCGGCTGTGAGAATGTAGCTGGCTTTTGATCAGAACCCTTAGTTAACTTGACCACACACGCTCTTGGGGTTGTTCAAGCCTGTGATGTGCATAGACTCCAACAAGCCTGGCTTTGGTTTGCAGCATGTCGATCTCACAAATATCTCTTGCAGGCATACCCCACAGCCAGACTCTAGGATTAAAATGACTTTCAAAAGGTGCTGGATTGGAGTTTGTTCAAATTTCTCATTAACCACTAATGTTAATTCATACCAAAGGCGAAGCAATTCAAAACCAGCTGATGCTCTTAATGTTCATGCTTTAAGCGACTTCAAACACAGGGAGAGGGTTTCAGTGGGAGCCGCGTCTCAGAAGTAAACATCCATATGTTATACTAGCTCTTTGATGTATCAGGTGTGGGACGATTCCCAGGGGAGAGATTTGAACATGCAGAATTAAGAGTTAGCAAAAAAAGCTACATTGCTTTGATTCACGTGTTTAGAGACCGGAATTTCTATGCCATGAGGAATAAAGGGCCCATTCACCAAGTCTAAGTCACAACATAGCCTACCAAATTGTTTTGTATTTGCGAGGAGAACAAAGCTGTCATAACACATAATAATTGGGCAGAGAAGACTGAGAAACAGGCAAATGGGGATTTTTGAAACAGGCTGTCCTATTTATGACTCGGTGCCAAGATCTGAAAATGGTCCATGTAGTGTGTCTTACTTACAAGACAGCAATGAGGTGTTGTCCGGAGTTGCTGAGTTTGCAGACCTTTTTGCAGGGCCCTGGGAATCTGAGCTTTGTTCCCTGTGCATGGTGCATGGTATACACACTGTGGAGGGTCACTTCTGCAGCCTCTGTCTTCTGGGCCCTAGTGTTCATTGTTAATTTAAATATAAGACTGCCAAACAGTACAAACCTACCATGAGTCTGGTAGAAAAGTAAAAGCTGCACAAGCGACATACAGTTTATTATTCTAATGTAAGTAGAACTATCTGCATATAATGTGATTTAATTTATTGTTGTGTTGTGTAGAAAATGAGAATTAATGACTGTGGATATAACCCCTGTTTTGTATAATATATTTTATTTCTGGTGCAAACTGATCATTTAAAGTATCTACTTCATTTGGTGTTTGGATATAAATGTGTATGTGTTCTTGTAAATGTTTCTATAAGCAAGAATGCCATATGCTCACAGTATAACAATGTGTTCTCATTAAAAAATACATCACACAGAAAGCCTTTTCTGCTCCTAATTCACGCACCACACACTGCGCATATCCACGTTTTCTGAGGACTTTCTGTTCTTCTAGGATGAGTTTAAGCAAAAGATCAACTAGTGGGTGTGAGCACTTTATTGTTTGAATGGTACCTAGGAAGGAACTCAAGACTTTCTGCCCAGCAAAGGCAAATTTGCAGAAATAAGGAAAGACTATATCATTAAAATGAGGGGTCAACCTTGAAGTGGCAGGTAAGGGACAACATCTTCATGACTACTATTACCTTGAGTCTCTACAGTTTGCGAATACCACATAGTCACACAGCTGGCCTCACTGACTCATATGATGCCCCTTACCCACTCTGAAGAGGTCCTAAGCTAGTTTAGTCACTAAAGAGCAGCCTTCTAAACAGACTAACCAGCCTCAAGCGTCTCCAGTTGCCTCTGGGTTGTAAAAAGTTGCTTCACTATGTGGGAAGCTACTCCTGATTTATTTTAAGCCCCAGAAACACATGGCGAGTCTCATGGTTGGAGCAATGTTCCCCGGGGCCTGCTGAGGCTGCCACCACCATGAGGTGTCCTGAGAATGCTGCAGCCACTCACACTGGGCGTTGGGGTTTGAGAAGATTCTGCAGCAGGATGCTGACTTGGGGGTCCGGGGGTAGGGTACGTGTGTGTGTGTGTGGGGACTGCAGGAATGAAGGGTGGCCGGGAAACCTCCAGGAAACACAGGACGTCTTAGTCCACTTGGGCTGCTGTAACAAAATACCACAGACTACAGGGCTTAAACGACCGACGTTTATTTCTCACAGTTCTGGAAGATGTGGTGCCTGGTGAGGGCTTGTTTCCTCACTTCTAGACGCTGCCTTCTCGCTGTACCCTCACATGGCCTTTCCTGCATGTGTGGTTTGGGGAGGGCGGGGGGCAGAGAAGAAGGAAGGATCTCTTGTGCCTCTTCTTATAAGGACACAAATCCTATTAGGTCAGGGCCTGACCTTTATGACCTCATTTAACCTTAGTTACCTCCTCAGAAATCCCATCTCCAAATACAGCCACACTAGAGCCTTGGGCTTCAACACATGAATTTTAGGGGAACACAAACGTTCAGTCCATAACACAAAGTATCCCACTACTTTCCCATGATCACTTTGGGGACCATGGCTTCCTCGAATCTTTCCACCCTTTGTCTTACCTCCCCACCCGCCCTGAACTTCGTCACACACACCCTACATCCCTCCATGGGCCACAGATGCCTCATGACTGTGGCTAGTGGGGGTGTGTGTCCCTCGGAGGAGCCTTAGGGCGCTCCAAACACCATTGATTTAGGGCCCCACCCTAACCCTAAATCATGGGCTTCTGGGGTTGACTGAAATAGTAACTACTATTGGATTGGGAGAGGTACATGGCTGTGTGTCTCTAAAAAAATAGTAATTTAATGAACCATCTATTAGCACCAAACTAGAACCAAGAAAAATAATTCCTTTTGCAGGCTTTGTGTATCCCTGACCGTCACTGGCTGCTGGAGCTCTAGCGTTCCCATTTCGTAGATGAGGACACGCTGGAGCCGGGCTCCTTGGGTTTATAGCCTGGCGCTGACACTTGCGGCTGTGCAGACTGTGTGAAAATGGGGACAATCACAGTCCCAACCTCATTGGGCTGCTGTGAAAGCTTCAAACTTAGCACATGATGAAGCATTCCATAGAATAATTATTAGACTCTCCTGTTGCCTTGGATAAGGAGACAAAACCTTCAGCTGGCCATTTTTTTTTTAAGATTTTTATTTTTTATTATTATTTTTTAATTGGGGAATTGGGGGGATGGGAACAGTGCTGGAGAATTGGGGGAAGGGGAACAGATAAGTTGCTGTCATTTTGTTCTTCAGTCTATTTGTGGAGGATGTTGCTTCACTGGCCCAAGTTGGCACCATCATTGTGCTCTTCCTGGGTGAGGCAGATCAGTCGCCGGCTTCTGGATGGCCACTCACTGTGGCTGCTGGCCGCTCACGCTGGCTGCTGGCTACACACAGTAGCCCATGGCAACCCACTGCCACAGGGGCTGCAGCCTACGCCGTCGCCGGCGACTCATGGCAGCCCAGCTCCAGGTTGAGCTGTTGTTCAGCATCTTAGCTGTAGAGGGCAGTGTCACTGGCCCTCATATGTGGGATCCGAACCGGGGCCCTCTGGCGTCCCAAGCCAGTTCCTAACCATCGCGCCACTCGGCCGGCCCCATTTTTGAGGACTTTCAACACAATGTGGCTTGATGACTAGTCGTCCTGCCCTCTTGGAGGATGAGATACGGTACAATAAGGAGGAAGAGGTCCGCTTTCTGCACACGGTCCCCCTCCCAAAGGGCCCAGACAAGGGCCCAGAGGTGGCCAGTGGTGGCCACACTGCCTCTGAATCTCAGAGGGCTAGAGCAGTTTCATTCAAATCTGTTTTCTCCTCGGAGCGGAGGTGCCTACACTGGGCCAGTGTGTCACTCCTGCCACGCACCCCCTGCTTTTTGCCCCTGGCTGAGAGGGCCCTCAGAACCGCTCCCCTGCCTTCACGCCCCTGGGAAAATGATGTTAACAGCTGGGTTCTGTCAGAGAAGTGCGTGCTCCCTTACAACACAAAGAGCCCTCCTGTGCCCTAAAGAACATCTTCCCCTCCGGTGGCTGCTGTCACCCCAGATCTCCCTTGAGAATGCTGGCATTTTGTCCCAGGGCGACAGCGGTACCTCATAAGCTGTCAGTGGCAGGGCGATTTTCCAGCATAGACAAAAGGGGGTTCAGTAGCCACTGCTACTCCAGTGGGTCAACAGAGACCAGGTGTCACGCAGCCTGGTGGAAAATGACTGGATCAAAGCCACAAAGTTCCTGGTACTTATGGGAGCCTTCTTCTCCTGGGCCTAGAGGCCCCAGAGACCAGGTAGAGACAAAAGCACTCTTCCAAAAGGGCCTCTGGCCGTCAGAGTGAGGGTAGGGGAGACAGATCTGGGAGGCTGCATTCCAGGCCCTGTCAGCCCCTCCACTTCCCTTAGCGCTGTGGCCAGTGCTGGGTATCTTCTAGTGGACGGGGGTGGCTGGCTCCATGGAATGCTTGAGAAAAATCAGCTGTGCGTGAGAGACCTGGGCTCTCCTGGCAGGAGTGTCTCGGGTGGTGTCAAAGGTATTTTATGTTCTCAGGCAAAAGTCCAGCAAGAGACTGTATCTAAATGGAACTTGCCACCTGGTATCTTCACTGAACACCTCTTTATGACTCTTGCTAGCATTCTATTCAGAAGGAAAATGAAGAATGAGAAAGAGTATATGCCCTTCTCAACTCAACAATGGTCGCTTTTTATTGAGAGAGCTCTACATGCCAAAATTGGGCTAAGTACTTTAAGTGTGTTCATTTAGCCAATATAGGTTGTCTACCTGTCCCTCCTATGAAGTAGGACTACGGTCATTGACCTCACATTAGAGGTATGTAAACGGAGACACAGAAAGGTTAAGTAATTTGCCCAAGAGCTCCCAGCTACTAAGCGGCAGAACTGGGGTTTGAAGTCAGGCCGCTGCCTCTAGACAATGACTGTGCCAAAGTACTTACTCCAGTAGATGCAAGTCACTTTCAGCCTTTTATATGTAGACCTTCCTTGCTTTTTTTTTT
>NW_017731467.1:1856708-1862028 GCF_001890085.2 Hipposideros armiger | reverse complement strand
GGGCCCTCTGGCGTCCCAAGCCAGTTCTTAACCATCGCACCACTCGGCCGGCCCCACATTTTGTTTTTATATTCATTTGTAGATGGACATTTGCGTTGCTTCTGTCTCTTGGCTATTTGTTAATAGCGCTGCTATGAACGTGAGTGTGCAAATATCTCCTTGAGACTCTGCTTTCAATTTTTTTGGATATATACCCAGACGTAGGATTGCTGGGTCACATGGTAGTGCTATTTTTAATTTTTTGAGGAACCTCTACACTGTTTTCCCTAGCAGATGCACCATTTTACATTCTCACCAACAGTGCACAAGGGTTCCAGTTTCTCCGTATCCTTGCCAACACTTGTTATTTCTATTTTTTTTTATAGTAGCCATCCTAATGGGTGTGAGGTGGCAATGTCTTTCTTAGACTTCTTCATAAGATCCCTGGAATTGTGGATGTTTTGAAAATATCTGATTAGTCAAATCTCTGGATGCTCAGTTCAGCTTTCCATGGCAGATGGGTATTTAAATGATCTTCAAAAGTCAAGGAAGCTGTAACAAATTAAGAGTTTTCTGATCAAAGGTGGAAAACATCCAGAATATTCATGTTTGCTTTTCATTCAAAATTATCACTCAGTTAATGTTCACCACTAAATTCCAGCTGGTTTCATGATACAAACATTATAGAGCTCTCCTTACAAGCCTTCTGTGCATTTTCCTAATGATGGAAAGGTCATTTCATTTTGGCTTCTGCTTTTCTTCTGTGAGCTCATGCTAGAGTCATTGTGCTGTGTCTTTTATATGCTTGGGCTAGACAAGAACTACAGGATCCCATTCCTTTCTGGTTCTAAGTCTTGGTCTCTCCTCAAGCTGGGTGATTGGCTTTATCTGGAGGTCACAAAGGTCATCTTGGCTTTAAGTAATGACCACAAGCAAAACTTATCATTTTCACTGCAAATGACTGTCTTGTTTATCAGATTTTATTTGCAGTTAATATTGGATCAGAACCTGGTGTACTTAGCTTGACAGCCTGTATTCCTGTCAGCATGATGCCATTCCTAAGGAGGGTATATTATGATGCCGTTCTGCCTGGTGTGCCTCTCCTCTAACTCATGGCTCTAAAATAAGAAATCATACTTCTCACATTCCCTTTTATTTCCTTATTATGTCTTGAGTTACAGCCCTGTACCCATTCAACACAGCAAAATACATGGCAAGGAGAGAATTCACAATTCATAATTGATTAACATTTTATCTTATTGGGAGGTAGCTTGAAGGCAATACAGTGTGCCAACCTATGCTTGACCAAACACTATTAAACATTTCAGTTCAATACAATTGAATGCTTCTGAAGTTGAAACTCACTAGCTGCTGATGCTTTATAAAGTTGGTTTGGGAGCATGGTACTTTTTGGTCATGTGACCAGGATGGTAGTTCTCAAAATTTTGCCCCATGGTGAGGCAACAGTAGGTTCACCTAGCTACTCGCACTTTTAAATACCTTGCTNAAATTGTACTGAATTTGACTTGCTCAAATTCATGTATTCGTCACCCACTCAACATTCCCACCTGCTGCTTTTTAGACCCACTGTTCCTGCCGCATGAAAAACCCTTTGCTTTCTAGTCGGTCCATCCTTTATCTGCAGCCCACATCTGAGTTCCTCTGTAAGCAACCCTGTCTATCCCAGCCCCAGATGAGCTCGACCTAATTTTGTGGCGCTTATTTTTTCGGGGGTTAGGAATGGGAGGTCTGCAGGCGCATTTTGTTTGGCCAGCCAGTGTTTAGAAAAAAAAAACAAAACAACCAACGGAATGCCTTTGGATGGGTTAAATGCTCTCCAATTTGCCAGAACCTCTACACTCCCAATGTTCTTACATCCAGCTTTCTTCACTAATTTTCGTGAGGGCTTTCGGCTTATGAACTCTGCTTGTACAGTTAATGGACAATCACATAGTGCTTGATGGTGGCATCTCTGCTATTACCACCTTATGTCTCCTTTAGCATCAAAACTTCCAAGCTGCTGGTCTTCAAAGAATTCTCTAACACTTTAGATTTGTCTCTCACCCTTTAGCTTATCAAATATTAAGTGATTCCAAAATAAAATAGCTCCAGCACGAGGGGAATTGTTACCCAAAGAAACTCCTTATAGTTTTTGTAACATTAATACTCACTCCATAATGTTTCTGCTTTGAAATTTTCTTAAGACTGGGATATTCTTAAATGGCCTCCCATAAGAAGGACTCCTGAGCTTAAATCCCCATTTTTCTAATTACTAGCTGTGGAACCTCAGAAAACCGCAGGTCTTTCTGAGCCTCTGTTTCCTCCTTTGTACAGTCAGGAAAAGAGTAACTCCTTTGTAGAGTTTCCAAGCGGTGGCCGCTATGCAGCAGAAGCAAAGCGAGTGGGAGCTGTTTTCAGTGGGGCAGCCTTACTTAGCACCTCAAGCTCTTTGGCTCCTGCTGTCAAGACTGACCCTGGGGTCTTTTAGGAATGGACTTTGCAGGAGATGCGCATCCTTCTAAACCTTTTCCTCATTTCATAGACGAGGGCACCATGCATACAGAAAGTTGTGGGTATGAAGTTCCTGGCACAGAGCAATGATGATAGCTCACGTCTGTGGCAGGGACCCTCCACTAGGCGCCGGTTTAAGGCTGTATTTCATGCAGTCCCCACCACAGCCCAGTGAGGCAGGCCCGTGGGCATCTCTGAGACACAGGATACTTAAGCACCTTGTCCGTGCCCCCAGCCTGGAAATGACAAAGCCCGGGCATGAAAGTGGGGAATCTGCCTCCAGAACCCACACTTATCTGCTCTGAAACACAGCAGCGGCACACTCGTGTTGTCACTCGCACCCTGAGTGCCCAGAGGAGCCTCAAACCCTCCTGCCTTCAATCCTCTGTCACCCCTGCCCCATCACACATCAGTTGTGATGATAAGACAAAGATGTGCCTTCACAGCAGAATTTAGGACCGTAGCTTGGAATTTCCCAAGTGCCATGTGCAGACTGGTGTTAATCAGGGAGTTTTACCGGTTTCTGCTGAAGTACGAAAAACTAGGACAATGACAGGCACATGTCATCAACAAAAATTCATTCACTGTTTAAAGCACTGGCTTTTCCCCCTGAGATTATAACTTTGTGATTTTGTGTCTGGGTTGTGAAAATATCTTTTCTGTTATCAAATGGTAGTGATATTAGTTAGTGGGCCTTTTCTTTTATGTCTTCACTTGACAAATAATTTCTCTTTGTCTTCTTTTGAGAGATCTCTCACGTTCTAACTAGGTAAGTGATTAGCGAGTCATTTTCAAACCAAAGCTGTTGGCAACGCAAACAACTCAGACCACCGCTGTTCCCTTGGAAGGTTTTCATAGCTGTTCTTCAAAACCAGCCTCCAGTGTTGAACTTTTAGCTACACTGACCAGCAGCTTCTGCAGTGAAATAGGTCACTACTTATCAGTTTGTAATAACAACAGTAATGATAGTGATAATAACGCGGCAACACATTAGAGACTTCCCCTTAGTGTATCCTTCCAGACGAAAACATTAAAACATTTTTTCATATTACTCTGTCTTTTCTAAACTGAGTTGCTTTGACCAAAGAGTGGAAAAGGAAAGGCCCTCATGCCAAAAACCCTGCATATCAGTGTGGATACTTTTCTTGCATTTTATTCTCATTTCTACCCATCCAAGATCCTGTATCTTCTTATTCAAGTAAGCTTTGGCCCAAAGCCTTTCTTAGATTTTATTTAGAAATGAATTGCTGTTCTCTGGTTCATTTCTGTCATATAAAAGAAACAAAGCCCATTGGGTATGCTGGAACTGGCTTGTACTAGCTTGTGAGAACAATTTGTTAAATATTCTGGAACTTTGTGAGCTGGTTGGTAAACAAAGCCATTCCTCAAAACTAAATTATATAAACTTACAATTAAATTGTATTAAAAGCAAAGGTACAAAATACTTAGAGCATCACTGTCTAATTATTTTACTATATGTATGTATTTGAGGTTATTTATATCTACTCTATCTGTAAAGTATCCATATGGAAATGCCAAACAATGGTGTGCCATGTACATCTCTTCCCAGCTCCATATTCAGTGATATTACATTGGTAGCTTGAAATCGGCCACCGTACGAGTATTTACATCACAGCAATCAACAAATGCTACAAACCATGGCACCTTCCCTTCAGAAGGTGGGTGTTAAATGCTTACCAGCACACCACTGTCTACCATTCCCTTCTTCCTACCAGATGAACTCAGAACTCAACCATCAATGAGCTTCCCTCTCACAGAGAAGGAAATTGATGTTCTGAGAAGTTAAATGATCTGTTAAAGTCTCACAGTTGATACACAGTAAACCCAGGACTAGAGCCCCAGGTTTCAAAAGCCTACCCAGTGCTCTTTTCATGCTGGAGAATGAAGGACATCTCAGAACTTAAAAAGAACCTTGGACATTAGGATGAACTTCCCAGCTTACTAATGGCCCTGGAGAAAGTTTTGCCCTGAGGGTCTGCCAGGAGATCAAACATTTTGATTCCTATAACAGAAATCCTTAAAATACAAAAATGCTTTTATGACTTCAGCTAGTATTCCGAAATTGATATCTCACAAGAAACTCTCAATATTTTAGTGAGGTTTGTGTATGCATTGCAAGTTGGGTGATGGGAAGGAGAGGGTGCCACAAAAGGATGAGAATCACTCAGAATATGATAATTGAAAGCTGTGCGGTTGAACCTTTTAGACCCCCCACCTCCTCCTAAATTTATAGCTCCCATCCCCACGCAACACACATCCATACATGGCACACATGGTAAAGCTGGAAATATGATAAAAAATATAGAAAATAAAAATTTAATGAGAAACAATTGAAATATAGTAGGTCTTCCAAGTAAGACTTCAGTCTACATCTGTTTGCACATCTGTCTCTTATGACATTTTAAATATTATATTTATAATGTAGAACCAATCTAAGCACACTCATAGTAGAGCAGAGAAGTTTTATAGGTTCCCTCAAGAAAAATGAATGTAAATTCCTAAATAGGATGAGGAATCCAGCATCAGCTTCCATTTTGGAAACCATTTGTGCTAACTATGAACTCTCAGGGAACCACCACTGTCTTTTATTAATCTCGTATAGAGCAGTACTTTTAATACACTTAATTTTATCCCGTTAAATCAATAAAATAAATGTAGTAATTGATAATACATTAGTGGCTTATCTCACCCTTTCAGGATGTTATTTGCATGGCCCAGTGACTGTCCTCAAAAGATGGCTTTTTTTCTTTCTTCCCTCACTGGCCAACCATGCTCACTGCTCATAGGCATCGTATCTGTACTTCTGCAA
>NW_017731467.1:1852738-1855733 GCF_001890085.2 Hipposideros armiger | reverse complement strand
ATATAATGAAGGACTGGGCCTCTGCCAGAAATGGAGAGAGTGCATCCTGTGGGCCTCTGGAGGGCTGAGGGTCATCTAGATAGTCACATGATTCTCCTCTTCACTATTATTATGTCCAAACATAATACTGAGTGTGGGAAGCTTATCCTGTTTAGTTTAAACAGAACTTTCAGCGAAGAAGACAGGAGATTCAGCCGGATAACCTTGGTGGGCTTTTGTATTGCTGTGCCCATATATCACATAGAGGACACAGAGTCCAGGCATGTCCTATGTCAATGAAAGCCACTCTCTAATTCCTTCGCTACACTTGGTCAGGAGGATTCCTGATATGCCCTGGACTTCTCACCCTTTGCTTGAGAAGCCCATGGTAGCTTGGCTGGACTGGTAAGTCCCCAGGGGCTTCATTCCTTAAATCCCTTTCAAACATGTACAGGAGACATTCTTGCAGCCGACTTAGGAAACTATTTCTTGAGGAACAGTCATCACATTTCTGAAAAATTATGGTGGCAGCTGATCCAAAATCTTGGCCTTGAACTCCAGCCAATGTTTTCTTGACTCCAAAGTGTCCTGCCAAAACAAAGTAATTGCACAGCTGACAGAACCTCTCTTGTTACCTCTTAGGAATGACCATAATTTATAGCCTGCAATGCCAATGGGGGTCTCCCAGTGAACACACAGCTACTCCGGTGCATTTCAGTGAGTCATCTCAGGGCTGATGACCTCATATTCACCTTCTCAGGAAAACATGGAATTCCTTGTTTGAGGAGGGTGAACATCACTGATAAGAAGCTGTTTTTACTGTAACCATGTGTTCCTTTTTTTTACTGCCAGGTGTCTACTGGTTTCCTGACAGGACATGTTGGTGCCATTTCCCGAGACCTCTGATTCTTCTCACAGGTGCTGGTCCAGATTTGAGGTGGCCATGACCAAAGCTGTCACTATGGAGATTTGTTAAAGGAAAGACATCATATTTGGTTTTAAAAACAGGCAGACTCCCTTATTCTAAAAAGACTACTTGTGGGCCAGCCAAGTGGCGCGATGGTTAAGAACTGGCTTGGGACGCCAGAGGGCCCCGGTTCGGATCCCACATATGAGGGCCAGTGACACTGCCAAAATGACAGCAACTTGTCTGTTCCCCTTCCCCCAATTCCCCAGCGCTGTTCCCATCCCCCCAATTCCCCAATAAAAATCTTTAAAAAAGTAAAAAAATAAAAAATAAAAAGAATACTTGTTTAATTTTCTGAAAGATCATTCTAGGCTCGACTGCGTTTTAAGACAAGGTGGGTTCTAGGCTCAGGATCACCTGGTCTATAGATTCTAGAACCTAGAAGCCTTGTAGTAGGGAAGTCATGGAGAGGTATCTTTAAATTTTATGAACCTGGTGAGAAGAGGAGGAGCTGAAGGCTCACGGGTGACTAAAAACAGGAGGACTTGGAGGGTCTCCAGGGTTTGTTATTGTACTGAAGAGGCTCTGACGTCCTCTGCTTTCTGAGATAAACATTTCCAAAAGAAGCACAAAAGAAAGTTCATTATGTTCATCTTCAGGACCAGCCAATGGGAAGAAATATCTGGAGGCTAGTAGTCACCCAAGGTCACCCAAGAGACACCTAATCATAGCAAATTTTCTCTGAAATATTCATTCTCTGTTCCTGCACGGGTGTTGAAGCCCAAGTTCTGGTTTTTGTAAACTGGAAAACTCACCACCCC
The DNA here is from genome assembly GCF_001890085.2 of Hipposideros armiger. Lineage (NCBI taxonomy): Eukaryota > Metazoa > Chordata > Mammalia > Chiroptera > Hipposideridae > Hipposideros > Hipposideros armiger. Next base: position 1,854,026 of record NW_017731467.1, on the reverse strand, counting down.
TTCTGCACCCAGGGCAGCGGCCCTTTGGCTAATGCTCTTAGCTCTGGTGTTTATTCAGTTCCTTCTGCATTTTAGGCCCCTGGGGCTTTCCCTTAATTTTTTGGTAAGCTCAGGTATGCATTTACAGGAATGTTTGTTACATATGTCCAGTATGTCTAGCTGTTGTGTAGTGGGAAGTTCCCTGGTAACCATATTTTCCATACTGCTAGAAATGAAGGTTTTGCAATGTGATGTAAAGGGGATCGAAAGAGATCAACAGTGGATGCCTTTTCTTACCCTTAGTAGGAAGAGTAAGGCATTGACAAAGTTCTGAATCAGAGTCTTTGAGATGAGGTGAGTTTCTGTGTGGGGCTGTCTGTGTTACTCCTGGAAGAGCTTTTTGATGAGGCATCAGTTACATTTTGCTGCAGGGCTCTTGGGTCTGCTGCTTGGATCACCGGACTGAGTCCCTAAGCCTCCATTGGTCATACTTCCAACTTGGGGAATGGAGGTTTCTACTCACTACTAGTCTCTGCATCTTAGGCTCTAACCCACTAGCTAGCCTTGTTTTAAGTTCTTTGTTATCCTGTGGTTTCTCAATGACTGAATGTTTTGAAAAATTACCTGGCTTCAACCTAAAGAACCATGAATATGCACCCTTAGATGGCTCACCCTATCCCCAGTCCCCTTCCCCCACCCCCGCCCCCCAGGTCCAATCCAGTCTTGTGTTTTAGCTCCCAGGATGTACTATTTTCTCTTAGTCTTCTCCCTAGCACGGATGGAGGCAGATCATATGAAGACTCTGCTTTGACAGTTCAGGTAGTATGGATTCTAAGAAGGAGAGGGTGGGTGGGTCTGTGCTATCAAAAGAGGTGGATCTATCAAGACACTCAGAATTGAGGAGACCTGAGGTGAGCAGAAAGGAGGTCTTACATAAATATCTTCAATCTCTTTGTGTTCTGAGGTTATTATCTCAGCTCTATCTTCATTTACATGCCACAGCCTATCAATAGTTTCCAAGTGACTTCCTTTCCCCTGTTCATCTTCCTGTTATCTGTCTCTCACCCAATCTCTCCTCAAGTTAATTGCCAGTGAGGGAATTGGCAATATCTTCTTTTTATTGTGGCAAAAACCACATAACATAAAATTTACCATCTTAGCCATTTTTAAGTGTACAGCTCAGGAGTGTTACATCTATTCACATTGAGAAACAGATCTTTGGAACTTTTTTATCTTGCAAATCTGAAACTCTATACCCATTAAATAATAACTCCCCCTTTCCCCCTCCCCTAGCCCCTGGTCACCACCA
>NW_017731467.1:1848055-1850458 GCF_001890085.2 Hipposideros armiger | reverse complement strand
AGAAATCTTGAAGAAAAATTTGATGGCAGAGAAGAAAGGTGGAAGGAAATTGGTTTCTTGAAGATGCTGATGATCCTTCTGGAGCTGCCATTTTGAAGACTTCTTGTGAAGTGACATCATTACCATTTAAGCTAGTTGAGTGAGGAGTTTCTGTTATTTGCAGCCCAAAGTATCCAAAACCATGGAGCCCTGTGTAGGGTTTGGTCTTTAATAATGAACAATGGGAAGCTGCTAAAAAGTTTTAAGGGAAGTGTGACATGATCAGATGTGGGTTGAAAAAAGATGCTCTCATCTAGTTTCTGTGTGTGGAGATGGTTTAAGGATGGATGTAGCAGTTTAAGGATGGATATAGGGGGTAAGGTTTGAAGCAGAAGATTATGAGGTACATCTTGGATATGATGAGTGCAACCTGCCTTTAAGTTTTCCTAGTGCAGATGCCAAGTAGGCAGTGAAATATATAGAATGTAGAAATGAGATCTTGTCTAGAGAGATAAATTTAGGAGTCATTGATATATAGCAACTGAAGTCATGAATACGAATGGATGGGCCTGGGATGAATCCTTGAGGAACTTCAATATTTAATGACAGGACAGAAGAGATTGAGCCTCCAAAGGAGACAGAAAATGAGAGGTAATGTGGAGGACATGAATACCCTAAAGTCAGTCCATGGATTTCCACTTAAAAACCCATGGGAGATTCCTCAAGAGATTGAAAATAGAACTACCGTATGATCCAGCAATTCCACCTCTGGGTACTTATACGAAGAAAATGAAAACAACAATTCAAAATCATATATGCACCCCTATGTTCATTGCAGCATTGTTTAAAATAGCCAAGATATAGAAGCAACCTAGGTGTCTATCGATAGGTGAATGGATAAAGAAGATGTCGTTTATGTATACACTGGAATACTACCCGGCCATATATATATAGCAACATTTTTGACAATATGTATGGACCTAGAGGGTATTATACTAAGAGAAATAAGTCAGACAGAGAAAGACAAATACTGTATGATTTCATTTTTATGTAAAATCTAAAAAACAAAACAAACTAACAAGTGAAAATCAAACCTAAGAAACTCATATATTCAGAGAACAAATTGATGGCTGCCAGATGAGAGGGTGTAGGGGGATGGGTGGAAAAGGGGAAGGGGATTAGGAAGTACAAATTTCCAGTTATAAAATAAGACATGAGGATGTAATGTAAAGCATAGGTTCGGAACATAATCAATAATATCATAGTAGCTACATATGTACAGTGGCAGATGATTACTAGACTTATTATGGTGATCACTTCCTAAGGTATATAAATGTTGAATCACTATGTTGTACATCTAAGCTGAATATAATACTGTATATCCACTATAATTAAAGATAAATTAAAAAAACAACTTGTGGGATAGAGGATTTGGACTTGATGATTTCTCAGAATTCTCCTACTTCTGAGGTCCTTAATTGTGAGATAATTCTGATTGTTACATATTGTGGCATCAATGATAAATACTATTGAAAGCTTTTTGAATTCTGAAAATCTCAAATAATCCCCGTGCCTTTGAACTCACATTGTACATAATCTGTACTTCTCTTATGGCATATCCTACCTGTATTGTGGTTGTTGTGTGTGATTATGTACCATTTCTCCCACTAGACTGTTCTGAGAGGCCAGGAATTACGTCTTACTTACTTTTTTTATCTCTGTTCTCAAACGGCTCTCCCAAATTAGCAAGGTGTTTTGAATATATTTGAATACCAATACATTCTTTGGTGAAAGTATTTGCTAAGTAGGTAACACTGCTGAGTGGAATTGCTGAAAATTTTCTTTTATTGAATTTCTAAACATGAACTAGAAAGTCTGATTGAACTCAAAGGTAAACAGAAAACTCCTCCGGAAGGGGTCTGAGGGCCATGGAACATTTCTCTGGAGTCCTCCACCTGATGAGCACCCTGCTGTCAGGTGATATGATCACTACCAATCATGGGCTTCCAGATTTCTGATTCAGGCTAATGATCCAAACATACAGAAGATAAAATAATCCTTACTCTGACCAGTGCTTCTTATGCCCCCAAAGTTGATCATTTTCCTATCTCCTACAGTACTTCCAAACTGGGTCCTTCATCAGTTGAGGGAGAAAGGAATGTTGCATTTCGCCAACGCAGGCTTCATGAATGGATGTAGTGGCAGAGATTGTGTAATCTGCAAGATAGTCAATATTATCAGGTTTCTCTTACTACGTTCCAGTTTTGTGACTGTGTTTTTAACTGATGTCCATCCAAAACAACACATTAACTTTCAGCTGACTTCATTACAAAATCTAAGAGTTGGTAGTAAAAAAAAAAAAAAATTGGTCCATTATTCTGAAACAATTGAATAAAGCACAGAATGGAAGATGAAATAAAGCCT
>NW_017731467.1:1839091-1842887 GCF_001890085.2 Hipposideros armiger | reverse complement strand
GGCATTAGCTTCCCATTCTCCTGGGCGGCGCCATTCATAATAAAATAGCACTATTTCTCCACTGCAATTCTCAGTGTTTAGGGTTTGGCTCTGCTAGTGCAGGATGGATGAACTCTTTCTGTTCTATAACAATGGAGGCTAACTTTGTGGATCTAGAGTTTAGGGTGTAGCAGCTTAGCACACCTGGAAACTAGGGTTTCATTGTGAGGTCAGACTTACAGGAGATAATGGACCAACTGGAGGGCGTTTTGAGGGAAGCAAGTAGACTGCTGGGTCAACTCAAACCGTTCTGTGTTATTGCTGATGTATCTATCTTGAGCACTGAAAGCACTGAAGATGTTTAGACTGGAGAGAAGGAGGCCTGGGGACATAGCAGCTGTCATTGGCAGCTCCTGTTCTTTATGGACTAACACACAGAAGCTTCAGGGCAACAGACTACGATTCCATATAAAGACTTCCTCATAATTAAACTGTCCTGGGATGGATGGGCATGTATGATGAAGCAGGGAGATAACAATATATGGCAGCATAAGTTTCTTTATTCACTCCTTCATCCCTTCAGCAAATATTTATTCGCTAACAAATAGACAACATTAGCAAATAGACAACAAGCTCTACAAGAGCAGCCAATCACTGCACTCCCTGTGCCTGGCCCAGTGTACTGCTAATACTTGTCATGTGCATAAAAGATAAACGAAGGAGTGAGGGGCGAGGTTACTGTATTGGATACTAAGGATAACCCTAGGACCCTCAAGGAACTGACGATCTAAGAACCTAGATGATGCTCGACATGCAGTGCTCTGAGGGACGTGTGCACAGGTGGCTTTGAAAAGACAGAGAAGTGATATTGAAAGTACAGCTGAATGTGCCCCTGGGGCTCAGAGAAGGGCTGGCAAAGTTGGAAACTTCTTCATGGAAAAGGTGAACAAGGTGGAGAGGAATGGAAGGAGCATTCCCAGAGGGAGAGTGTGCTGAAGGGAAAGGGGTGGGGCCAGGTGGGGCCTCCTGCTCCTGGGTTTCTCCAGAGCCTGGTGGAGGCCCTCCGCAGGCCTCAGGGCGCTCTGGTTCTGTCCCTTCCATGTCCACACTGCACTTCCCATTCCTGCCTCATGACATGTGCAGGAATGGACGGGGGCCAGGGGACTCAGGGTGTGCTGAGCAGAGGCATTCAGCCTAGGTGCTCGCCATCCTCTTATGAGGACAGGGCAAAGGTCAGGGATCATCTAGGATCATCATAGGTCTAGGATCATCTAACCTCCTCAGAAGAAGCCCTGTACCCACTGCTTCCTTGGGGCATTTGTGTTCCCATTCCCCCCCCTCCCTTATCCAACCTGACTTCCGTTTTCTACTGTGATGTGATATGATGGATGTGATGTGACTGTGATGTAATATACTCAGCATCAGAAAAGTGTAAATGATGGACCAGGTTTAATCTCTTACTCACTCAAGGGTCATCTATATTTTAATAAGAGAGAATACTTTTGGCCAAGGCAATTCTTAATGGGAAATTTTGAGTATCTTCAGTAGAAGTGGGAGGATTTGTGAAAAAGATTCACTTCTTTATCCCCNGGCTTGATAAATGGACCCAAGGCACCACTTCCAGCCTCCTGTGATCTGTCTGTGTCACTCCTGGAGCCCAGAAATCTTTATATACCTCAGGGAGGGCACGTGGAGATGCTGAGAGGGCTTGGAATGAACACAGTGATAATGTTGGACTTTACCTAGATCCCTGTGATCCTAAAAAACAAGTGAAGGGTAAGAAATCCCCCATCCTTTTGTGCTCCAGGGAGGGCTCACTGCAAAGAACCATCCTCCCTCATAGGACCTAGATGAGACATTGATGTTACTTAGTTCCCTACCAGAAAGCCAGACACACACCCTTGAATTTCCCATATTCCTTGAATTTGCTTCATAAATGATTAGTTGAATTGCTTTTGTCTACTGATCAATGGGAACAAAATACTGGCTAGCCAAACTTGAGTTAGAGTTAGGGCTCTCTCTTTCCCCCAGTTCTCTGAACTTTGATTCACCCTCAGCCTGAGCTGGCATACAACTCCTTTTAAGAATAGGCTGGCCTCAGGGTAAAATAGTCTCTGATTTGCAACTCTACTTACCACCCTTTCATCCCACTTCCCCAAACCTAGTTCTTTTTGGCCTGTTGACTCCTCTCTAGAAAAGAAAAATGCTTTTTACTGAACTCTTGAGATGTTTGTAGATCTTATGGTCAAGGCGTCCTTCCTATTACAATACCCCATCCTCCTACTGCAATAACCCTTCCCCCTTTTGCAACAACCCTTCTGAATAAACATCTCTCCAGGTTTGTTTCCATTTGACAACAGCGTATGGTGAATTTGCGACCAGAGGCAAATGGCCGGGCCACTGATGCAGCTGGGGATGCCAGTACGAGGACCCATGGCTCCGGTGAGGCCACTGACACCTCAGGGACAAGACGGTTCAAGTTCCTTCACCATATAGATCAATAAGGACCAGAGGATGCCACTTGGATTTGGGGCCCCTTTTCCATCATCATGCTGTCTCATGATTCCCCCCTTCAGCCAGTCTACATCTTGGAGAAGGACTGGAGCCCCCAAAGGGTCGACAATTTACTCAAAAGAACCAAATCAATTTCTTCTGGCTTAAAAGTCTTTTTTGAATGAGACACCATTACTGGGAAATTTATTTTTTTTCTTGCCACTCGGCAGAGTCTTATGAGAGTGACTACTTTATTACCAAAAGTTTACAATAGCCAGATTTTCTTAGCACAACTGACAATAGTGTGTGTGAATTTGTGACTAGCTACACTAGAATTATGAATCAAATAAAACAAGGTGATGTTCCACAGCAGTAAATATAAGATCCTGCCTTTGAGTTAAAAAACACGTAAGTACAGGATGCGGATATTTGGTTTAGGAACAACAAGGCAGCACTCAGGAAGAAAAAATTAGGGGTTGTATTAGTCAGGAATTTTTTGGTTACAACTTACAGAAATCCAACTGGAATTAGGCAAAAGGGCAAAAAGGGAATTTATTGGCTCTTGGAATCCAAGAACAACCAGACTGAGGGAAGGAAGGGAAGCTGCTGGGTTTCAGGAATAAATGGGGCAAGGGACACAAAAGCCCTGGGGCTCTCTGGTCTAGTCTCCACCGCGTCTCTTTGGGTGGCATTCTATCCTTGGGTTTTCTTCTCCTCTGTAGACCATCCCTCCGCACCAGGCAGGGTTATGGCCCTTAAATGCTGTGAGTGTAACCTCTTCTGACTTTTGCTACTAGGCTTGAGGGGGGCTCAGACAAATTCTGTGGAAGAATTCTGATAGGAAACATGGTAAGGGCTCTCCTGTAGCCAGTGAAACAGAATCTTGTGAAAAAGGTCAGTTTTCAAATAGCCATTTAAAGGTGCTTGTGGGGAGCAGGAAAGTGGATGGCCATTCCTAAATTTCAAGAAGTAAAGGGAGTTTCTGGGTAAATAACCCCATATAGTCCAAGTATAATTGTGTGATCAATGTTGTTAATATTAAGTCTGTGAGAGAACATGTTTTTCAGAGAAGCTGATGTGGCAGTAAAACCGAGGGTCCTTATGACTTTGACTAAATTCAGTTTTAAATCCTAGCTCTAGGAATCATATCCCCCTGCTTCCATGCCCCTCAGAGACCTAGCCTTTCCCCCATAATCAGCAACCCCCGAAGCAGCAGATGACAGTAGCCTGGCCCTAACTAATGGTCACACAGTCCTGACCTCTGGCAGCTCAAGAGAACATCGCGCCCTAAGGTATGTTTCAGCTCCTGAGCCCTAAGGTGGAA
>NW_017731467.1:1830285-1836810 GCF_001890085.2 Hipposideros armiger | reverse complement strand
TATTACAGCTAGCATTTTAAAAAGAATAAAATAGAATTGAATAGACTGGAATAGAAGAGGTGAAAATATCAGAGTTCATAGCATGCAGTAAGGGAGTTACGTTGCCCAAAACATATTTCAGGTAAATACATATGTGTGTGTAAATGAGGTAAAATATATTTTTGCTGTGGATTGTAGTAAAAACAAAAGTTTGAAAAATGTTGTCTTAAATTAACATCTAGAAAAGTACAATTTGATTTTGCCTGAGTGAGTTGGCTTTCTCTTAGAATAGAGACAATCTTGGCTAGTTCAGCCTGCCTTGTGGTGGATTCTAAGTAGAATATTTTGATTTTTTTTCTATATCCTATATCAGAAGAGTGGAACTGTCTCAGTTTTTCCAAGTTCTCTCAGGAAATGAAACAAAATGAAATACTAACAACTGTTTCCTGCCTATCTAAGCAAATGGTTTTTGCCTGAGATTTTCCCAGGGACCATTATAAGAGATGAAAACTTGACTCAGTGTTTCTAAGTGCTTTGGAGGATTAGAGTCATTAATAATGCATATCTGTCATCCGCAAGAGAAAATGTGAATTTCCTACTGGACTTTTCTATTTGTTGAAGGCACAAGAACCAATGTAGCTTGTTTAAATCAAATAAAGTCATTGTTTGAACAACTAATCTTGAGGCAGAAAAATTAGACCCACTACTAGTATTGCAAAGCATTTCCCTATTCCCAAAGGCACACTGAGCCCTTGAGTCTACAGCACCAGGCGATAGGAGCAGAACCCACAGAAGTATTTTCAGTGATTATTCCATTTTAGGGTAAATGTATATGAAAATGATAGCAGAAACTTTTATTTTTTTCATTTATTTTTTGCCAGAAAGCTCTGAAGAGATGCATGGAGAATTCTATTTTACCGAGTCAAGAGGATGACTGAAAACACCAAGTCTGTTCAGTTTAAGGTAAAAGAGAACCCACCAGGAATTCAGAGGGAGAATTCTGAGAGTTTCTGCCCCAGGGAAACCACCCAGAATCGTAAACTGGCTGTTGATGTGATGAAATTTGCCCAGAGTCTGTGCCACCCAGATGGGGAAAAAAAAAAAACCAAAACAAAAAACAAACCCACAATTCTTTGGCCAAATTGATAATGAGTAATGATCAACAGAATGTTCTTTTCCTTGGCTAGACTCCAGGAGAGAGGCTGACTTTCTCCCAGGTGGCTTAGAGAGGAGCTTGGCTTTGTGTGTTCTCCACGTCCCAGGAGAGGTGAAGGCAGAGCTGATGCCTCTCCTAAAGGTGAAGTTCCCTGTCTTGGGTGGTCTTCATGGATCAGGCTGCCTCTTAACTACCTCCTGATCATTTTAAAAGTGAAACTCTAGGAAGCAGTGGGCCAGTGAGCAATTCCTCTGACTTCTCAGAGCACTCACACTGACGCTAGTAAGTGCTTACCTTAATGATGTAATATTTTAAGAGTTTCAGAACATAACCTTGATGTTCCCTCTCTGAAATTCTACAACTGAAATACAATATACTAGAAGAAGTCACCTCTAAGCCTTATCTGTTATATAAATTTTAGTATGAAGGAGTTTTATTTAAAAGGAAAAGGTAGGGGAAGGCTGAGAATATCAAACGGTATTAACATTCCTCTAACGTTTGGTCCCTTGCAGTTTGGACTTGTTCATAATTTAATAAATAAATAAGTGTCTAGTGGGCCGGCCAATTGGCTTGTTGGTTAAGAGTTGGCTTGGGAGCGTGAGCTCTGAGCAGCAGCGCTGCCGGTTCGGATCCAACATGGGCCAGTGACACTGCACCCTCTACAGCTAAGATGGTGAACAACAGCTTGACCTAGAGCTGGGCTGCAGTGAGTTGCCGGCGACAGCACAGGCTGCAGTGGGCTGCCTTAAGCTACCGTGAGTGGCGGGCAGCCAGCATGAGCGGCCGGGGATGTGAGTTGCCATGAGCTGCCGTGAGCGGCCATCCAATGGCCAGCGACCAATCTGCCTCACCCAGGAAAAGCGCAATGATAATACTAACATGGGCCAGTGAAGCGACGTCCTCCACAACTGGACTAAAGAACAAAAGGACAGCAACTTGTCTGTTCCCCTTCCCCGATTCCCCAACGCTATTCCCTTCCCCAATTTCCCAGTAAAAATCTTAAAAATAAATAAATAAGTGTCTATAAAGAAGCAATGAATTAAAAGTAGCAAGCAGCATCCCAGTAGCCACCATTTTAGGGAGATGCAGGCCACCAAGATGATCAGAAGGACGGAGGATGGTACATTCACAACGCTGACTGAGATGTGGCAAATGCGATCTTCTAAGTAGAGAGATTGCTTAGGAATGAATGGTCTGTCTTAGATTCTTACAAAGTTACAGGAATTATACCAAATATGATCCAAGTTTCACTGGAAACGGTTTATGGGCCAGAGAGGTATTTTGGAGAGACAGCTGAAGAAAATTCAGTAAACGCTATGAAATGTCGATGAAGTCTAAGAGGCTGGAACCCTCCATGAATGCCTGGAAGAAGTCGTTCCCAAGTAGAATTGTTCTGGGAATGTAACTCTGGATTCCTGTTTTCATTATTTGCAGCCAAATATGTGCATTTCTCATCGGTGTGAGTTGGGCATGTATGTATTTAACATTTTCCCTGCTCCTCCATCCCACTTAGCAGGGTGCAAGAGTTTCACAGATAAAGGTTGGAAGTGAGCAAGAATGAAAGGGAAGGAAAAAGAAAAGTTATAAAAAAAATAGAAGGGAAAGAAAGAAAGAAAGAAAGAAAGAAAGAAAGAAAAAGTAAACAAGAAAGAAAGAAAGAAGGAAAAGGGAAGGGAGTGGAAGGGAAGGGAAAAGGGAAGGGAGGAAGGGAGGAGGGAAGGAAGGAAGGAAGGAAGGAAGGAAGGAAGGAAAGAAGAAAAGCAAATCTTATTAGAGCCTAGAAAACAGAATGCAGACAGAAATAGAGGCAGCCTTCATTTATCCTGTTCCACAGTCAAGGAAACAGGACTGATATCTGCTTCCTTGTCCTGGGAGCAGGCAGGATCTTGTCTATCTGAGCTTGGCATATGGCTAGCGTGGTGTTCTGGAACAAGCAGTACCCATAAGGTCCTCCTAGGAGGCCTGGTCAGGTTGAGTGAATCTTAGAGAGGTAAGAGAAAGAGAAAGTGAGGAGAGAAAGAGGGGCCCCAGAAGACATTACGTGGGAAAGAAAGAGGCAAGTGAGTTTATTTCAGATACACAGCAAATGCTCTGCAGGTTGTACAAACTAATAGTGGCTTGTTATATAATAATACATTTTCTCTACGGTTTAAAAAAAAAACAACGGATCCATGAGGTCGGTCTTGGCACAGAGTAGGTACTCAGTAAACAGTTGCTGGGTGTGGTCTGATAATGGAACCTGGGGTAATCAGAAAAGTAGCTGCTAAAAGACTTAAGGGAATAAATGATTTTGAAGCATATTTGGGATTTATGTTTCGAGTTGATGTGTCAATTATAAGTTATTATTATTGTTATTATTATTAAGTGGGTCTTCTAAGGATCTTGTTGGCAACATGTTTTTGGTTGCACTGTGGTCAGCATATAGGCCACTTCCTCATTCAAGACTCCCAACTATATTCTTCTTGTGGACTGGAGTCCAAGCCAGAGGCTTATTTCTCTGCAGACATCCCTGCTTCTGTGAGGGGCCACCTTTTTCTCCTCCTCTTTCCTCACTCCCCATTTCCACCACCATTGTCACTCAGCGAGGCCTGGGACCACCATGTAAAATGTGTACAACTTCTACTGCTTGCCAGTGTTCACTGAAGACCTAGGCTTCTGCTATCACCCCAAGTCTCCCCCTTTCTGCTTGATGGCTTCCCCATTTCACTGTTGGGAACTCTGCAGACGACCCGGACTGGAACAGAAGGGAATGAAGGAGCATCTCAGCAACCACCCGCTGAAGTCCTGCGTTGGAGCTTGGGATGTTTTAATTTCAAAAACAGAGCTGAAAATGGTGATGAGATTTCGCGGTAGTATTAGTGCAGTGCTATGATCCAGGCACAAAACGAGTTAAGGAAGCATCTGGGGGTTGGCTCAGGGTCTAACCACAATGTTTCTATGGCAAATTGGCTACTAATTTGCCAATAATTGACTTAGAAATGACTATGAGACTCAAGCACAGCCACTGAGAACTAATGAAACTGAATATGGCCTAACAACTTCATATTTCAGATTTCGCACAGAACTCAGATGGATCTGACTTGCCTGAATGAGGGCCTTCCAATAAAGTATATTGAATGCATCCTATTCCAGCAGCCGTGCCCTCATTACAGGCCAATTTGCCCATGGGAAAAGAGGCAATAAAGTCTGATGCTCTGGTGGTACTAACACCTTCTGGATGTTTATAGAAGGAGCAGCCTTGGGCCAAGTGAACAAGAAAAGAGGAAGTTCCCGAACCACTTGCAAAGGGTTGGGGCTGAAGAGCCGATGTCTCTGGGCTGCCCAGCGTCTGCCACATGGCCCAGCAGCGCTACCGCTGCCGAAACCCCAAGTCTACAAGTCAGGGTGGTCTGGAAGTAAAGGATTGTTTTCCTGAGAGTGGTTTCAAGAATGTAGCTCCTCACCTAATAAAAGGAATGTGCAATGATTAACTGGGTCTAATATTAGCATCTGCAAAATAAAGAGCAATTGGGCCTGCTATGAAAGAGAACAAACCTCGCACGCACCCGCTGCCAGGTAAAATCTGTTTTTTTTTTCAGTCATAAATCTTTCTTGGACGCCAGGGAAGAATTTCACTTCCGTCAGAAATACTGGGTGGACTCAAAGAGAAAGGACATGCTGTTTTGGAGATGAAAGCATCTTGAGTTTAAAGCTCTCGGTGCCTTTTCTGCCTGTTTTGCTGGCCTCTTTCTGATGGTGTCCCTGAATTGGCCATGCCTCGCATTGTTTTTCACAGAATGGGACAGCAGTGGGGAAAGAGCAGGCTGGGCCATTTGCTTCAAGCTTTCAGCCTCAGTCAAAAAACTAGCATTTGACTTTGAACCTCACTGTTCTCTAGAGTGATCCCTTGGTTAAATTTCCTTGAACACCAAACCCTGATAACTGTGAAGAATGCAACAATCGACTTCAAGGTGTTCCTAAATGACGCAGAAGTCGAATTGACTTGTTCACCAAGTAAGGTTACCATTCTTGTTGAACCAGAGATTCAAATTAGTAGTAGCCACCTTACTTATAATATCTAATTTGTCTTCATGAAACCCTTTGATATAGGGCAGTGATTCTCAGAGTATGGTCCTCACAATATCATCATCACCTGAGAACTTGCTAGAAATGTACATCCTGAGGCCCCAGCCAGACTTCTTGGCCAGCAATCTGTGTTTCAGCAAGCCCTCCAAGCACCTGTGACGCACACTAAAGCTTGGGGACCACTGATGTAGCAAACATTATCACCATATGTTTATATGCCATCATAGCTTGGATCTTTGAAGTCCCTTATAGCTAAAACTTTCAATGTCAAATTCTAAGATTTCCAAGGATCCTCAGTACCACGTATGCAGTAAGTAGTCAATAAATATTCCCTATAGATGCTGAGTCTCTGAGGTAGTACCCATCTTTTACTTTTCTTCCTTTTCCCCCTCTCTTTTTCCCTCCCTCCTTTCCTTTCCTTCTTCTTCCTTCCTTCCTTCCTTCCTTCCTCCTTCTTTCCTACTTCCTCCCTCCCTTCCTTCCCCTTTTGTCTGCCCTACATCACTTTAGGGAACATCCTCTTCCCCTTTACATGTACGAGTATTTAGACGAGGCTGACAATCAAGTGGATCTTTTCTCATCTTCCACTTGGTAGTCACTGAATCCAGCCTGGCCAATCAAAGTGCTCCACTCCCTGGACACAGCGACTGATCCTAAGGCCCTAGCAGGGCCACTGAGAAACTTTGGGGTGGGGGATTTCAACATGAACTCTATGAAGGAGAGACTCTCCATATCCTTGACTTTGTGAGCATCAAGAAACTAGGTGAACTTGAAACTTCTGGGAGGCACATTTGCTCCCCATGGAGACAGCCTGCCTAGGAATGAAGCCAACTCAGAGGAAAGCAAAGGTGAGTATGGAATGGGGAGAGGGCGGGGAGCTGATGTCATCTTTTGAGCCTATAGATTCCCCATGTCTTGAAGCCAGAGTCCACTCTCTCCTTGGACTACGTATTCAATTCAACATTCTCTATGAATGCCTTAACCTAAGATCCTGTGGACATTCATATTAATGATTTTTCCCTAATGCAAAAGTAAGAAATACATACAAAAAATCTGAACTTTGTAGAACTATGTCATGTAGAAAGTTCAAGTCCCTTGTGATCACCCTCACTTCACTGAAAATCACTGTATGTAGTTTTGTGCATATTCCTTCAGATTTTTCTATAAACATACTAATGAAATGGAATGTTAACTGAATTTTCTTTTTTTTTTTTTAAGATTTTTATTGGGGAGTTGGGGGGATGGGAACAGTGCTGGGGAATTGGGGAAGGGGAACAGACAAGTTGCTGTCCTTTTGTTCTTCAGTCTAGTTGTGGAGGACGTTG
>NW_017731467.1:1825381-1829510 GCF_001890085.2 Hipposideros armiger | reverse complement strand
CAGCCGCAGTGAGCGGCCGTCCAGAAGCCGGCGACTGATCTGCCTCGCCAGAGAAGAGCGCAATGATGGTGCCAACTTGGGCCAGTGAAGCAACATTCTCCACAACAAGATTGAAGAACAATACAACAGCAACTTGTCTGTTCCCCTTTCCCCAATTCTCCAGCGCTGTTCCCATCCCCCCAATTCCCCAATAAAAATCTTAAAAAAAAAAACATTTAAAAAAAAATAAAAAAGGCTTTTAATTAAAGAGAAGATTGACAAGGTCAATAGGAGCACATCTCTGGGGAACACTTTTAGCATGGTGGGGATAACCCCCATCTTGGGGCAAAGACAGGGAACACTTCCCTTGTACTCTAAGCCAAGTGGGGAAGGACCTTCAAGAAAATCACTCAACCCTGTATGCATCCACTGGAATCTGGGGAATGCGGTGCCTGGTACCTCATTCATTTCATATTACTGGTTGCAAGGCAGCAGAAGGAAGAGGTGAGACTGAGTTTATAATTTGATCTTATTTGACTTGATTTCTTCTCTGACTGCCTGTCAACTGTTTCTAATTTGGAACCATTGCAACATGTGAAATCGTCCAGGCAGAATCATCTATCTGGTTTGGTTGACACTTGGGAAACCTTCCTCTATCACATTCAATCATGGATTTCTTCCCCCAACCCATAACCTTTCCTCTATATTCTCCCGAGTCATTGCTCCCATTCTGGGTTGTCTCCACTTAACAGACTCAGGCGCAGCACAAATAAGGTTGTTACTATTGGGTGAAGTGATTTTGTAGGACCCGCTACACATATGATGACTTTAGCTATGAGTGCACAGACAATGGAAGTCTGCAATAATTTCCAGGTCTGTGTCCCAGTTAACATCAGAGCTTTCTGGAACTACAATTCTTTTTCTGGACTCCGTATCTACCTTTCATTCCATTTCCTCTCCCTGCACCTAAATGAACTCCAATGTATAAAGTTCTTGAATTCTGCCTATGATACCTCCCCTCAATGAATCTATCTAGCCTTTAGGTTTTACTCCCTTGCAAATGTTCTAAGAGCATTTTTTTTTATAACAACCACTTATTAACCTTATATAAGTGCATTTTTTTTGCCACATTATCTCATCTCTTCCTCACAATATCCCTGTGAGATATTTCTGTCTCCATTTTGAAAATGGGGAAATGGAGGCCCAGAAGTGGTTGACGAATTCACCCAGTGTCACACAACAAGTTAGGAGTGGAGCCAGGATGAGGATTCAGATTTTCCTGCCTTGCAAGGTCTGTACTCTTTTTCCTTACAGCCCTATCTCTTCAGCTGCCTCAGAACCAGATGCAGACCCACCAGTTTCAACTATTTCTCTCTATACCTCTCATCTATTTCTCTCTATATCTCTCAACTATTTCTCTCTATATCTCCATCATGTGTCTTCAAAGTCCTTAGTTTCTTCGAACTCTTTCAGGAGTATCTATCAGTAGAGTTATATTTCAATTACTCTGACTCTGGTCAGACTGAGGATTGCTCATTTACAAAGGAATTTTGGGGGACATATTGCTCTGGCCAATTAACCCAGCTTGAATATTTGAATCTACTGTTCAATTAGCTTTTCTTCAGAGGTGTTTTCTTTTTATTAAAGAAAAGTGCCTCCCTCTGAATAAAAAAGGGTCTCTGAAATTCCCATTTGCAGATTAGGGGAGGTTTATATAAATTAAAAAAAGATTCTAAAAAACAACTTGAGCAAATATTTGAAAGATGTTGATAAATTAAAACAGTCACTCAACAATCATCATTTCATTATCATCCTGTATGTATATACATATTTACTTTTCCTCTTCTCATTTAATACTCTTGGCTACTAGTAGTTTTTTTAAAAAGATCTTTATTGGAGAATTGGGGGAAGGGGAACAGACAAGTTGCTGTCCTTCTGTTCTTCAGTCTAGTTGTGGAGGATGTCGCTTCACTGGCCCAAGTTGGCACCATCATTGTGCTCTTCCCGGGCGAGGTCGATCAGTTGCTGGCTTCTGGACGGCCGCTCACGGCGGCTGCTGGCCGCTCACGCTGGCTGCTGGCTACACACGGTAGCCCATGGCAACTCATGGCAGCCCAGCTCCAGGTTGAGCTGTTGTTCAGCATCTTAGCTGTAGAGGGCAGTGTCACTGGCCCTCATATGTGGGATCCGAACTGGGGCCCTCTGGCATCCCAAGCCAGCTCTTAACCAACGCGCCACTCCGCCGGCCCCGCTAGTAGTTTTTATGTAATTTTTGTTCTGTGTAATTGTTTTTGGTTACTTTTCAGTTAAAAAGAGAAAAAATATGATTTAATAATATTACTTGCTTTTGATATATCATTTAAAAATGGTGGACATTGCATAATAATGGAAATAAAGAATATATATATAAAGAATATATATATATATATATATATATATATATATATATATATATATATATATAATATATAAAGGACTATTTTTACTTGTACATAACTGCCTGAACAGATGCTAAGTGATTTTTACAGCTGGTTTCAAAATTTAAATCTTTAAAAAAATATACTTTCAAATATACTTTCAAGTATGTTAGTTTTTATCTTTATCTGTTTAAATATTAGGCTTCCTGGTTTATATGTTCACTGAAAGTGGCTTGGATTAACAGCATTTATTCTTGGTTCTTGGAAAAAAACAGCATAACTTCTTAATTTCATATGTCCAAAAACATAAGCCCCCAAACAGCATTTACGGTAAGTGTTTACATACATAACCTCACTTGACCTTCAAAACGACTCAGTGAAATATTATCATTATTTACAAGGTGAGAAGTTTGAAGGTCAGAAGGCCCTCATTCTGTAAATATTGATTAAGGTTTACAGGGCCTGGGAGAGCAGGGGTTCAATGGTGCTGTTTGACCCAATCTGCAAGCTTAAAAGGGATGTTCATTTTGGCTGCCACTAAGTGGAGATTTTGTCTATGGAAACAGGGTCTGTCCTTGTCTCTGATGCCAATTTCAACCTAGAATTACTATTGTATCTTTCTCAAAAAGCCATATTGCTGCCACTTCAGAAACTGATAGTCACTCAGGGGTCCTGGGAGATGGCAAGCCACTAGCATTGCCAGATAAAACATAGGCCACCCTGTTAAATTTGAATTTTTGATAAACAATGCATCATTTTAAAATGTAAGTATGTCCCACGCAATATTGGGACATTCTTATGCTAAAAACATATTCATTGCTTATCTGAAGTTCAGTTTTAACTGGGCATCCTGTATTTTAAAATTTGCTTCATCTGGCAACGCTATAAGCTGGCCTCCTGGGCAAGAAGCATGTGGTGGCCTGGTCCAAGCTTGACGGATAGTGAACCCACTAATGACACCACGGGAGGCGGGCAAATGCAGACGCTAAAGCTGGGCTGTTGCTTGGGGTCATACTCTGACTCCACCGCTTACTAGCTTGCTTCACCTTCCTGAGTCTCAGTTCCCTCTTCTTCAAAACAACAGATAACAAGTCCCTTCATTAGGATTGTTATGAGAATGAAATAAAATAATCCAGAATACCGTTCACATGAGAAATGCTCAGTGAACTTTGTTTTTACGTTAGTCTTTTCACATAGTACCTCCTCTTCCCAGAGAACATAGTAACGCTAATCCTTTGAACTCTCCATAATAGCTCTAGGTCTGTATCATCTACATCTATACGTGGAGTTTCTTACTGGCTGGGACACTGGCATCTAGTAACTACATTGTCTGATGAATCTCCTTTAAAAATATTTTTCTCCATTTGTAAAGTGTTTTGCATTAAGTTGTCTATATTTATTATTATTGATTTTGACTCTGGCTTAAAAAAAAGGAAAGTATTCAGTTTTGCAATACTTGAATATACATATGTTTAAATTCAATTTTTTGTTAGCTTCATCATAATGCTTGTAAACTTTTAATGTATAATGTATTATGCTGGGGCCCAGAGCCCGAAGGGCAGGGCAAACCGCATCTGCCTTTCCGCCTTGGAGATATCCTATCACTATCGACCAGGCCTTGAAAGGCAGAACCGCCCAGGGTCCGCCCCGCCTCCCTAGCAACCCCACTACCGCCCATCAGTCTACTTCCTCTTTCTCTTTGAACATATATAACCCCTCCTGCTAAAATAAAA
>NW_017731467.1:1753208-1820066 GCF_001890085.2 Hipposideros armiger | reverse complement strand
CTACCGCCCATCAGTCTACTTCCTCTTTCTCTTTGAACATATATAACCCCTCCTGCTAAAATAAAATTTGAGGCTTGATCAGATCCCTGTCTTGCCTCCATTTCTTTGTGTCTTCCATTTTCTCCCTTTTAGAGATGGCTTGTTCGGGTTCCTGTTGAATGCCCTGCAGGCCGGGGCAGTATTATAAACTTTTATTAAACTATATACATAATTTTACTTGCTGAATTAAAAAGTAACTATTCTTCCATTACATACTACATTTCTTTAGTTTAGATATTAATTAGGAAATAATTTACATAAAAATGCAACTATTTTGTCCTCTGAATAATGCAGCTATTGAAGTTTCACAAAATGTCATTCTCTTGTGTCTGTATACACATATACACAAATGTATATACGTATATACATATATTATATATATACACACATATATATATCACAAATGTTTCTGGATTTGTCTCTTTATGTTTTAATTCATGGTTGTCATATGATTCTATGTGAAACCCATAAATCTGGTAATAGCTGCACATGAAGGTGAGAGAGGATGAGGAGATTTAACAGGTACACGCTGCCTGGATTGTCCTGACGCTTTCAGAAACTCTGGTGACGACTATGTACCTAATGTTGTAGGATCATGCAAAGCTTCATAAAACCCAAGGGGCTTATGATTTGTTTGAGGGTGAAAGGATGGGGAATAGAACATGTATAAAAGGAACCACAGTAAAAGCAGCAAGTGATAAAGGGTTTATGATGAACACTAACAATGTATGGTATGGGACCAGGTGTGTCTTCCAACACAATGATAAAGTGATAGATCCCACTGACACATTTGACAGTGATAACTTTAAGGTAAGATACTTCCCCATTGAGGTTACATTTCCCTTTCCTTTTCTTTTTCTCTTTTCCTCTCCTTTTTTGCTGGACACAGCCCTGTCCATTAAGAGCAACATGAAAGGAGACATTTTAAAATAAATTCTGTTGTATCACATCCCTAAACATTATGTTTTAAAAGGCTTTGATGGTTTTTAAAAATTGCAAAATATTTTGGATAATAATATAATAATATTTTAATCCCAATGAAAATGAAATTAGGCTATCTTTTTTTCATATTACACGAATAAAACTGTTTAGTGGCACACAACACCCCCCCTACCCCCCCAGGGCCTAAATGGATATCTAACCTGTCCTGCCAGGATTGGCTGGAAGTCACCACACCCTTCAGCAGAGTAACCCGCCAATGGGAATCCAGAGCCCCAACGATGTTTATACCTTTGTCTCAAGAATCCTGCATCTGAGCAGCCAGTTTAAGAAAACAATACAGGGAAGAGCTGCTTACACACACACGTAAATGTATGTGTGCGCATATCCTCTGTTTATATAAATCTCCATGTTTGGGGAAACTCTTGTATTTTTACCTTCATATCCATATTTCCTGTGTTAGAAGAAAACAGGACTGGCTTCATGAGTGGGTGACCAGTGCAGTTGCACAGGTTTCCATGCTTAGAAAAGGGTTCGTGGTTGGGGTTTAATGCTCTGGTCATCATTGTGAAATTCCTAATAATTTCATCTTGGAATTTGTGTTTTGTAAGTGATGGGACAATCAAGCACACACAGGGGGTTTGGAGCCTCTGTTGGATGTGTTGTCTGCTGCCCACTCCCTGAGACTGCCCAGTTATTGCTGCTGTCTTCTACCCCTGGAGGTGGGGTGTTGGGGAGGTCAAACATATGCACCCCACATTGTGGGGTGAGGCCCTGGACCCCTGTGAAGGTCTCCACTTGCCCTGAAGTTCTCTGTTGCACTCAAAGGAGTAGCATTAAATAGCAAATAAAAAAAAAGCAAAACACCTCGACAGGTGTTTTTTGACAGGCTGAAAGAGAGGTATTAAAGGAAGACAAATTCTTTTCCTGCTTTTGTGGACAAGGGGCTCACATGTCATTGTGTACAGGGCCCCATAAATCACATAGCAAGCCCTGGAAAGAAAAATGCTAGTACATGAAATTCAGAGGGCCTGGGGTTCCAACACAGCTTTACTGAGAAGTTTTTCTAGATAAAACAGGACACAGGCAAACTCACCCCTTCGGTTTCAGACCCAGGCTGCGGGAATCCAGCCAGCACGGGGGAGAATGCACACAGAGCTCATGGCATTCCAGTGGGCAGAGCTTATGGCTTTTCCCACACTGGTAAGAAAGTGGCTTCAACTCTTGGCCCTGAGAATTATTGCCCTTCGGGAGTGTGTGTGTGTGTGTGTGTGTGTGTGTGTGTGTGTGTGTGTGTGTGTGGGAGTGTGTGTGTGTGTGTGTGTGTGTGTGTGTGTGTGTGTGTGTGTGTGTGTAGGGGAGGTGTGGAAGTCCTGAGTCACTTTCTGCACTGTTTCTTGTGGCTTTCTTCTTTGTTTCCTATTCCCTTCCATTTAAAGAAATCATCCCATTATTTGAGACAGGATTTGTCCCAGAGTTTCAGTTCTCCTGTGTGAGGATTTTTTTTTTTTCAAAGAGGAAAAAGAGTTAAGGTAGATTCAGCATGCCAGGCAGACCCATCAATCTTGTCTGTAATTGGGTCTGCCATTGGTGAGTAGCCACTTGGGAGGAAATTGCTCACCCATGTGAACTGAATGAACTCTTTCAGGGCGCCGGGCCTCCACAGAGGGCCGCACAATGGCTCCCTGCCAGACAGTATCCTTGTGGTGCAGGCTCAGCTGCAGGCTCAGGTTCAGAGCAGGGAGCAGTGTGTTCCTCTGGTCCCGCAGATAAGCGTCTGTTTGCTCTGCCTCTTCCTGGTTCAGCAGGACTGGGGGCCCTTGAGAGAGGCACTGACATTTAAATGCATGAGGGCTTTTGGTGATGGGAATAGGGATATAAACTCACCAAGAGCTGTGAGTCCCTCTGACGGAGGGTAGAGCAAGCAATAGTGGTTTCATGACGTCAAGGTGAAAGCTGATGAGGCCATTCCTGCTTCCAGTCGATTAATCTCTGGACCATTTGAAGCCAACTGTTTATAAAGAAATGCCAGGTCCTCTGACAGTTCCTCCATAATTGTTCTAAAGGATTGGCATTACTTTTTCTTTCCTCTAACATATTCCAAATAATGTCTTGTTGAAAGAAAGGTCAAGTAAAATAGTTATCCATCCAAATGAATAATGTGAGATCACCTGTTTTTGTCCCTGAGAGGCATTGGAAATAAATAAATTGATAAGGAAGTGGAATTCCTGTGTTTATGCTTTCAGATGATTTAACTGAAAGAACATTTAGCGGCCACTCCTTCCTGTTTTGAAAGAACCCTCTGCTTCAGAGGCCAACGACTGAATTCACGTCTCCAATATTCTGCATAAAATCCTTCAGGAGGAAGGCCTCTCTTCATCTTGAGTGAATTTCATGGCAGAAAAGCCCATGTGCTTCTTTACTATTATTTGTAATGACATGGTACCTTAGAGAAGAGAGTCAAAAATCTCCCAAAGACCTTTATGATATAGGGACTAGAACAGAACTATAACAGAAATGAAGAATTAATAGCTTTGTATCAAACATACTTAGACTCTCTAGGCTCATTCTTCAGAAAGCATAGAGAATAATGTTCTCTCTTCTGGAAAAAACTGAGCTAAAGGAGAGATATTTATATCTGGGACACAGTGAAGAGTCTAAGAAGGCAACATTGCTGAGACGAGCCCATAACTTAGTAAAGACTGTTGAAAAATATTCCAAAAGTACTTTGTTGGATTATGATTTTGTGTAGACTTGATCTTTTTCACTTGCCTCAGTCCTCTAAGCTTAGTATCTGGAACAAATATAATCCTTAAAGGCTTAGTGAACGAAAGAAAGAACAAAAAGACTCATTTCTATAAGTTGTGAGGTATAGAATGAGGAGGAGCAGGCAGGGTGTGGTGACCCCCGGAGCAAAGCACTTGATGTATTTTTAAGGCTTTTGCCTCAAACAAGCCAAGATGAAAACATTCAAGGGGAGAAATGCTCCCTGAAGGGAAGAATGTTTGGCAACACCCAAAGTGTCTTAAGCAACATTAAACAACTTACAGCTCTTGATAGATGGGCTAGGAATTTGGAGCATATATGCCCCTGGGAAATCAGCCAAAAACACTGCATGGCTATATATTTTATATCAATAGCAACAGCTTGGACAAATTGAGGTTGTTCTCAACTCTGACCCTCGCAGGGCTCCTCCCTGGCCAAAGCTGCTTTCCTTCCCCCCTGGTGTTCTCATTTTACTCCCTGGAAGAGAGCAAAATGTTCTGCATGGAATTTTATCTTTAAATTTCTGTGGCCAGTGTGGAGAGCTCAAGGGCATGTCTCAGGAAAATGGAAGGGTCCAGGTGTGCTGTCTGTTCTTTTTCACAGAGTCATAGGCGCATTTAACACTTTCATCGTCTAAAATCAAACACAGTGAATTTGGAGCCTTTGTCTAACTTGGGAAAAAACTTATGTTTGGACAAACAAATCCCACACAGTTCAGCTAAAATCAAGACTGTTAACCAGAATCAAAGGCTATTGTCATCTGTCATACGTATTTCTAAACCGTCATCTACATAGGATCATGAGAAGACTTGGTTGTCAAGAGTTATGCTCTTTTTCACAAGCCAACCTGACATGACAGGAACGTTTAGGAAGGAACAAAATTTATGTCAGGTGTGAACTTGTTAGTCTGTCTCCACTGCTGTGACTGAATTTGTCAGAGCACAGGACCGTGCTTGCACACCTGGTTTACCAAGAGATCTTTTTGTGTTTGACAGTTGCTACTGTCGGATTAAATTTCCTCACTCCAGCCTTGCATCGTATAGAGAAGGATTTAACCTGTTGGGCTTGGCTAGTGTGGGGGAAGAGCAAAAGCACGAGAATCAGGAATCCTTTCCTTCTGGGCATTGTAGGTGGGACTGATTTACACGCATGTCACTGAACAGAATGGAATGGTGGTTCCTCTGGAATGCTCAATTCCTCCAAGCTCCCACTAGTCTGTACTTGTGCCTCATCCTGCGTCCACCCCTAGGGCTGAACCTATGTCTGGAGATGGACATTTAGTTAACAGCCCTCCACTGGGCAGATACCTTCTCAATAAGGACATCCTTCAAAGCAGAGAAGAGGGAGTTAAGCAAAGGGAAAAGCTGCATGTGATCATAGCATAAACATGGACCAGGCTGAGGATAACTTGAAATGCATCCTAACCAGGGCCTCCCTGGCCACTGTGTACTCTCTGAAGAGAGGCAGTGTCCTGGGGAGACCTTCCTCTCTCTTCATTTGGCCTATGGTCTAAAGCCCCAGTCCTCTGACACGGCATTCAGAGCCTCCCTGATAGGGTCTTGCTTATTTTCCCAGTGTAGTTTTTTGCCTTTCCAGCCTCAAACTTTATGCACCAGCAACACTTTTTCTAGATGAACCATATCACTTTCAGGCCCTGCCTTTGTCCATGACGCCCTGGTGACCTTGCATGCCACATCTCTTTTGTCTAATGTCTTCTTTAGCCTATAGGATTCTAGTTGAATATCATCTTGTTGAGGAAGCTTCTTGAAGACTCCCAAGGCTGTATGAGGTTCCCTTTCTGGGCCGTAATACTCTGTGCATACCTCCATGGCTGACTTAATGACATCTTTGTATAATTATCTGTCTCTTATCTTTTCCCTACTGCAAAGGACACTGATCCCCCTCAGGAATGAAGAACAGATTCCCTGAGATGCTGGAAGTGCCACTGGCGACAGTCTTCAGCTGTCAGCTCCTGCAGGGATTGTCTTTGTGGAAAAGAGCTGCCTGAGCCACATCATGTCCCTTCTCTGGGGTGGTCAGTCTCCAGGGACTAATCAGCACAGAACTGGAAAGGCTCAGCCCTTACACTGGGTTCAAGTCTAAAACACCCTGAGCTTCGGAACTCTGCAGCATCGGCCGTGGCTTCCACCTAAACTGCATCACAGCTCAACGTTTCCCTGTGCCTAATCCTGCTTCCTTCATGCCCTTCCACGCTGGTCGGTCCTAAGAGCTCCCTCACAGCTCTGCACACTGATCTACATCTCGGTTTCCAAGGATCCCAATGTGTCACACTTACCTCCATCTGATCTGAGCAACTTGAGGACAGGGTCTGCCCCTTATTCATCTTTGTATTTCCAGCTCCCAGCCAAGTGCCTGGCACAGAGTGTGCTGTCAATAAATGGTGGTGGGCAGGTTGACGAAATGAGATTCTAAGTGAGAGAGGCGTTTGGCATTGTTTGAAGATGAAGGGGGCTATCAGGTTTCCTCTAGAAGGCATATGGCTTTATCATCTGATAGCCTCAACTATTAAATAGGGGAAGAGGCCTGGACTTGGGGAGTTAACAGATCTGGGTGCAAATCCTGCTCTTCCTCTGGCTTATTAAGTGTGTGTGTATAACTGGGTTCTAGCAGGAAACAGAGGACACACTAAACCAGGTGATATGAGGGGAGTTTAATAACTGGACCAGGTACAGGCCGAGTTCAAGGAACCCAACAAATGGTGCAGTAGTTGGGGCAACTGACATGATGTCATCTCTAGGCCTAAAGGGGCAGGGGGCAGTCTGGAACCCAGAGGGGCCACCAGAAGGGAACTGTGGCTTACCTAGAGGGATACAGCTCATTCGCTGTGACCTGGTAGGAAGGGGGTAGCCATCACCCTCCCCTCTCCTACCAGTGTCTCCCGTTGGCAGAGCTTAGTAAGAAGCCAGAAGCCCAAGGGGTTCTTGCTACAGGCCAGTGGCTTCCCAGACACAGAGGGCAGAGAAGGGGGTGGGTGAGGGAAGGAGAATGGTCTGGAGAGGCAAAGAAGATACCCAGCACAGGGATCACGGAAAGACTCAAGAGTTTAAGTAATTTGCCTCTTACCTGGGGAAGGGAGCTCCACCTAGCCCACTAGATGGGTAAGATGCATAAAACATGCTTTGTGAGCTGCAAACTGAAATACATGCATTACATGTGGTCTAACTGAAAATACTCTCTTAGTGTTTCCAAGCGTAGGTCTTCATACAATTCTAGGAAGAATTCTTTCCAAATCTAGGAAGAATTGCAGCAGACAGTGTTACTGATTCAGTAGCAGGAAATGAGTCCCATGCCTGCTGGTTATACTGCATTTTGATTAATGGGGGTGGGGGGTTGGGGGTTGGAAAGGCCAGCTTTCTGAGTCATGACCTTGTGCCCTGGAATTTCAGTTCTTCGGTTCGTACATAAGCACATATTACATTTTCTTCTGTGAATGGCTTCAGAATTCTGAGCCACTCAATGCTGCTGATACAGTTCAGCATTATTTGGAAGAATGGTGTCACTTGATTTATTTGCTCAATGTTCATTAAAAAAAATCTATATCATAGCTTCTCTAACTCTTACTATAGCTTTCATCTCCCACCCAGTGGAAACTGGCAGGATTTCAAATCTTTTTGGGTAAAGAAAAACGTGCCCAGACTCAATATCATTTGTGGGAAATGAATACATAAAAGTTGAATTTAGTTTTTAAAACTAACAATTCTTTCATTTAATTTATTTTTATTACTTTGTAATTTTCATTCTATTATTTTGTTTCTGTGTATCTGTGTGGATATATGAGGCCTAAAAAGCTAGAGAGTTTGAATTGCCTTTGTCCCTTAGCAAAGGGAACTGTGAAATGTGTGCTCCTAATGCAGTTTTTTCCTTTTCCTTTACCCTTCCCTTCCTTCCTCCCTTCCTCCCTCCCTCCTTTTCTCCTTTCTTCTACACACTCATACATGCATGCTTTCATTTAATACGTATTTGTAAATACCCTTCACATACCAGGCACTCTTCTAGGCAGTAGAGATCTAGCAATGAACAAAATGAGAAAAATTGCTGCTTATATTCTAGTGGAGGGAGACAGACAATAAACAAGATATATAGATAAAATATACAGCACGTTAGATGTTGGCAATTGATTGAGAGAAAAATAAACTAAGAAAGGGAACTAGGGAGAGTTGGGTTGCAGTTTTTCAAAGAGTGATCAAGGAATGCCCTTATATAATAATATAGATTGCAGTAAGCCAATATAAAATGAAATTGTACTATCTATTACAAAGAGAAACAGTTTTGGTTCTAAACCCTTTAATCCGGAGACTCTGGATAATGAAGTGAGATGCTCTGAGTCCCACATATGTCACCATAAAGTAACAGAGGAGGAGTGGGGAAAGAAGGTAGAAGCGCTCTAACTATAGTGAAATGCTCTGGTGTAACATACGGACATAATCTTCAAAATCATTCTTCATGCCTCCCCTTCTTTCAAAGCCTGTCAGTGAATCCTCCTGGCTCTGCTGTCAGCACAGACCCACAGTCAGACCACTGCTCCCACCTGGGTCTGAACCACCATCATGTCTTGTCTGGCTTATCACAAGAAACACCTACTGGCCTCCTAGCTCTAACCCTACACACATCAGCTAGGGTGAGCCTCTAAAAAGTCAGATCTTGTCACGCCTTGGTTCAAACCCTCAGTTCAGAGCAACCTCCAAAGCCCTTTGAGGTCCACTATGAATTTTCCTACGGCTCCGCCCTCTCTCACTCCCTTCTGGCCACACGACATCTTCATTCTTTATTGAATGTCAAGAATTTTCTGCCTCTCAGGCCTTTGCTTTCTCTTCCCTCTGTCTGGAATGCTTTTTACAATGCATCCACTTCACCAACTCCCTCAAGCCTTTGCTCAGTTCCCTTCTTTTCAAAGAGGCCCATGTTGACTACCCTAATTAAACTTCTCAACATCTCCACCTCGCCATTTCTACCTCTGACCCCCATTTCGGGTTCTACTTTCTTCTTATTTCCATAATACTCATCACTTTTACACATCCAATAACATTTATTAAATAATTGACTTGTTATGCTTATGTGTGTCTTCGCCTGCTAGAAATAACTCCATAAGGACAGCCCATGTGCCTTGAACAGTGCCTGGTCCACAGCAGGTGCTCAATAAGTACTTGTTCAGAAATAATTAATGACCTCACACACACGTGCTTTTTTTGCCTCCTCATTTTCTCTCATGACGTCCTTGCCCCGAACTACTTTCCCCCCACAAACTTTTTGGTCATACCCTCTTGTTATAGGCTAAATATTTGTATCCCCCTGCCAGATTCATATGTCATCTATATTTGGAGATGGGGTCTCTAAGAAAGTAATTAAGGTTAAATGAGGTCTTAAAGATGGGACCCCGATCTCCTAGGATTAGTCCTTACAAGGAGACAACAGCGAACTTGCTCTCTTTTTCTATCCTCATTCACACACTGAGGAGAGGCCGTGTGAGCACACAATGAGAAGGTGGCCACCTACCAGATGGAAAGAGAGTCCTCACTAGGAACTGAACTGGCTAGCACTTTAATCTTGGCCTTCTAGCTTCCAGGTCTATGAGACATAAATCCCTGGCGTTTTGTTACGGCAGCCCTAGCAGACTAATACACCTACCCGTGCTTTTAGACTGACCTTAAATCTCTTCTCCTCCATTAAGTCATTGCCAAGTATGTGAGCCTACAGGGACATGCATTTTCTGATGTTCAATAGCATTTTCAGATACATGACAATTTTTAGAGTTTGATTATAGTTTGTATTGACTCATTCTCTGCTTTTTATGCATGTATCTAATCTCCCCACAGAAAGTGTAAGCAGCTTTATGAGGGCAGAGGCTGAAATTCAAGTCCATGGTGCCAGGTTTTCCTTTTGAGGAAAACAACTGTGTTTTGTTCATAGAGAGGATTATAAAATTATTTTATTGCCTGAGATCACACAAATGGTCCTTAAACAGAATTGGATCCAGTTCTCATACATCCTAGGCCAGAACTCCATTTTTGAGCAAGTACCATTTTGGGGTACTACAAAAGGTACCCCAAAAGTAGAGGTGGAATTCATAAATAAACGAGACCTTTATAAAAATATATTTCTGACAAAATGTAGTTTCTAAGGACCCCAAAGCGTGTCTTCCTGACACCAAAGTGAGGAATAAGAGTCAGGGTGTAAGAGATAAAATCCTGGATCTCATCTCCTCTCTCAGTTATTTATAATATCATGTGCACTCTGCCCCTCCCCCCTCGCTGTGTGGGCAAGCTCATCAGTGACAGAGCAGGGCTGAAATAATGCGGAAGAGCAGGAAACTAAGGGAAGGAGCATGAAAGGTGCAGCCATTGATCAAGTAGGCGGACAACTGAAAGGGTTAAGAGGATAAATTATCCCTTTTAGAGAATTATCCCATTTAGATAATTACCCTTGTCGAAAAAAATAAGTGATGACTCTTTGGTGTATAAGATTATGGGAAAAGGGAGGTTGCTGTACTGACTTAAACAAACTTTCACGAGACACATTATAAATATACATTTCCACAAACTATCCACACTATCACCAACTAAAATAGGGTTTTGAATTTTTTTCCCCCCTGAATTATTATGGCATGTTTGGTGGCTGGGTTTGAGGTCAGCCTGCAAAGGTCTCCTCAACCTGAAATATCACAATTTTGGAGGAAAAAACTGAACCAAATTAAAAATAATACGACTTACTGCTGATGGTTAAGGGAAGACTATTTCATCTGAGAAGGAGGAGAAAGTGGACGTACGTTCCTGTAGAAATTCTGGAAGAATTTTGGGTATCTCTCAATCTTTGACTATTGCTGCTGTTTATGATGTCTATTTTTACTTGTAAAGGCACAACTTTTGTTTTCTTTGATAGGTACCTGCCTAGCACTACTTCTTTAAATATAGAATAAGTCAAGCAAGAATGAATGAAAAAAATGAGAGGACTTTTATCAGGAAACTGAGCAAGAGGAAGCCAAGAGGAAGGGGTCAAAGAAAGTGTGACCGAATGTTGAAAAGAGAATGTGTTTGCTGAGTGAGCCGAAGTGAGTAAAAGACCGGAAGGGGCTGGGCGTGTGGATAATCCAGTGCAAGTTGATGGAAAGAGGGGTGCTTTGGGGTCTTACTTGACTTGGATTTGAGTTCTGGACAAATTGTAATTCTGGATAAATGACTCTCTTAACTTCTCAGCCTCGATTTCTCATTTGTAAAGTGAGGGCAGCCTTTGCCTCATAAGACTAGTGGGAAGATCGAATGAGAATGTGGCTGAGGCCAAGAGTAGGGGAATCCACAAAAAGAGTCATCAATGACAGCGCTGGTGCTGCTCCAGCCAGAGGAGTCAGGGTGTGCACAGAGGCAGTGGGGACAGAGCCTCGGCGATCGTTGTCTGGAACGCACTGGAGCAGGAAGGTGGGATGCAGAGGGCATGGGAGGAGCTAATGGAGGAGGAGAGCATGTCCATGTTGGGACCATTCCTATGTGACATGCCCACAGCAGAGAGGATAAATGCATAATGGAATGTATTATTCTGTGCTCTGTTCTGCAGCGGAACTTAGCATAGCCTCAATTCTTGTTTTTCACTGAGAAAGTAGCACAATATCTTTGGGGTCTTTATCTGTGAACACTATTGGGTTGGTTGTGAATGTTAAAAAGAAATTAGGGTTACAGCCCTAGGGCATGATCTCTGAGGAGCCTTGTGCTGTAGGGGAACAATAGGAGCATTGCTTTGAAAGCACTGTATCTAGCTGTCATCTCCCTAGGGACTATTAGGATGCAGCCAAATCAGTGAAGTTGTAGTAAACAGTAAGGACATTTCCCTAGGAGCCTTTTCACTTGCCAGTTTGAATCCATCTTGGCCAATCCATAGCCCTGCTATCCCAGGATAACATTTTCATCTCTTTTACCATAGGGATTCTCAGTTGGGCTTTGGGTGGGGTGGGAGGAGAAGATATCAGAAATGGCAGAGAAGCTTTTTCCAACACACATGCCAGCAGCCTATGCAGGTGGGCTTTGGTAACTGGTCCCCCACTGAGAGAAACAGTTGATCACAACCTTTCCTTTCACAACTCACAGTCCAATCTCTGAATTCGGTGGCTCTGCTCTCATCCTTGGACCTGCCGGAACCTTCTCTCTGCAGTCCTCATCATCTCTCATGCGGTCCTTAACCCAAATTTCCTAACTAATCTCAGAGAGCCAGCTGCATTCCAGAAAGGACGGGCTTATGGGTTGGCTACTTATATTTTCAAGAGGTAATTGCAAGTCATTTTGCAACTATTTTAAGACTTCATTGAAAAAGAAATTGCAGATTCATTGTATGACAATAGTCAGCCTTCCAATTTTCTGCAGAAGCTAAAATTTATGAAAAAGAATGGAGCATTAGCCTGTGACTTGGTGGTGTGACCGGTACTCTTCCCTGGGAAGGAAAAAAGGAATCAATGGGGAAAGGGGCTGCTAGGCTCCAGGAAACTCTGCCAGGCCCCAGGAAAGCCACTTTTATGGAGGTCCCACAGTCTAAGGTATGGTCTAGATATATTGTTTCCAAGGCAAGAAAAACCTACTGGGGTGTTGAGCAGAATATTCTAAGAATCTTTTAAATCAACAGCGCTGCTGCTTGACCATGAGGAATGCGCCCTCCCCAGGGACGCCTGGAGAAGACTAACATGCACCGAAGGAGGGGCCTCACCTCATCCTCTTCCAGCCTCTGTGGGCCCTTGCTCTGTCACGTGACGGCTGGCCTGCTCTGCTCCCAGCGCCTGCGCTCCGGCCCAAACTGTTAAGTGGACTAGGCTTGCCTTTCAGTTTATCCATTTTGTCCTCCAATGGCACTGCACGCCCTCGTGCTGCCCCCTGGCTGCTCAAAGCTTATCTGGGAGGAGGCAGTATATGGAAGTTTGAAAATGATAGCCTGTTTACAGATGTTTTATTGCAAGAATCTTTTAAAATTTTAATTAGAACTAGTTACTAACATTTGAAATTCAGGAAGTGGAAGTCTAGATTCTCAGCATCTCAGGAAAGAAATCCAAAGTTCTGCCCTCAATAGGCCACATTTCCTCATGTCATAAAGATACTCCCTTCAACTAGGGACTGGGCTCTTGAGTTTGCTACAATCCTCATCCCTCTGTCTTAATTTAAATGGACTCGTTTCACTCGAGTTTTAAAAATCTATAAGCCCATAGATAATGTGGTTTGCTACTGCCCAGTCAGGGATATGGCAAAGCGATAGAGGCATTCATTGGATTTGAACCTCAGCCTGTGTGATGGAGGGCACATTACTTAACTCTGGATGTCTTTTTGTGAAATGATAATAACAACTACCTCATAAGTCATCAGGGAGAGTATGTAAGATAATATCTATACAGCACCTAGAATGATGCCTGTCTCATAGAAAACTCCCCATTAAGGACAGCCATTCAGGGTGCTCTTCTCAAAACATGTTTCATATGTGTTACACCTTTCCTAACCCCTTTCCTCATGTCTCCTCTCCTTATTCTTGTCTCCAACTCATCAAAACAAATAAACAAACATTTTTGCCACTCATTCAAAAAATACAGAATTAAATATCAACTAAATGCCAGTCAAATGTGTTAGGTACTAGGGGAAGTAGGGTGTAGGGGAGACACATCCATGCATGACACAGTCTCAAGGAGTTCATGGCTTGTTATATAACAGTGCTACAACGTGATCAATGCTACAATTGAGCTGTACGTTAGGCAACACCAAGGAGGGCACAGCAACAAAAACAGTTGTAATAATCATTTCCGTAAGTAAGTAAATGGTGTGCTCATAAACAGTTTTTCTCAAAAAAGAGAAAAATAAAGTCCCTGTAGCAGTTGCCAATTTCCATGGCATAAATATTCCCACCAAGGCCGATTTCAAGCTATCAGTAATAATAAGCTATCGGTAAACCCACAGTAATAATTAGGCACCTTTATAAAACCTCTCAGAAACTCATGGATCAAGCAAACAAGATAAGTAAGGACAGAGAGGATTTGAACACCCATGATCTGATAATTGAATGTAGAATTTCAAACTTAACTATGCATTATATTTAAATACACATAATATACTATTTACAAAATAGCATCTAAATAGTAGCCTAAATAGGGAATCTTAACATACTCTAATAATTTGATATTGTATACAGGCTATGACAGAGAGAGTCTAAGGTGCTTCTCTTTATAATATCCCTGACATTTGGTGTTCATGCCTTTGTGTAATTCCCTCCCCTTGATTGTGCGCAGGACCTATAATTCTAATAGAATATGGCAAAAGTTAATGGATAGCAATCACTCCCATAACTATGTGACATTATATATGACTCTGTCTTACCAGCAGACTCTCTTTAGACATTCCTGCTGCTGGCTTGATGGAGTGAGTAACCATGTTAGAAAAGCCCACTTGGCCAGGACCTGTGGACAGCCTACAGGACTATAGGCAGGAGGTAGAGATGGAGGGTCCTTGACCGGACAGCCAACGAAAAGCTCCCCCCTCAGTCCCACATCCAGAAAGAAATGAATTCTGCCAACCTGAGTGAGCTGAGAAGCATTCTTCTTCACTTGACTCTCCAGATGAGAATGCAGCCTGGCTGACACCTTGATGGCAGTCTTGTGAGAACTTTGAATTTATCTTCCATCTGGAAAGCACAAGATAATCAATGAACAAACTACTAGAACTGGTGAGAAAATATACTGAGTTAGCCAGAAAAGAAGTTAAACATATAAAAAACAGTATGTACCAGCAATAGTCAATAAAAAATATAATAAAGATCTAATTCATAATAGCAAAAACTCTAAAGTGCCTAGAAGTAAGTCTAACAACAAGTGTGCAAGACTTTACAGAAAAAACTATAAAAGTTTATTGAAGACCATGAAAGAATATCTGCAGAAAAAGAGCTCTATACCATGTTTGTGGATGGAGCCAGTCAATATTGTAAAGGTATCAGTTTTCCTCAAGTTAATCAATTCAACCAGTGAGATCCCAATCAAAATCCTCTAAAAACTTTTTTAATGCTACTTCATAAACTGAGCATCTTTTTAATATTTTCATGAGCTTATTGGTCATCTGTATAACTTCTGTGGAGAAATATGTATTCCAGACTTTTGCATAATTTTTCCCCAGTTTTTTTTTATTTTGATAAAATATACATAACACAAAAATTACTGTCTTACCCATTTTAAAGTGTACGCTTTAGTGGTATTAAGTACATTCCTATTGTTGTGTAACCATCACTGCCTTCTATCTTCAGAACTCTTTTAATCTTGCAAAACTGAAACTCTAAACCAATTAAATAATAACTCCCCATCCCCTCATCTCCCCAATCCCTGACAACCATCATTCTATTTTTTGCCTCTATGACTTTGACTACTGTAAGTACCTCATATAAGTGGAATCACATTGCCATTTTTTCTTTTTACTTCAATTAGCATTTATTTGATGCTGAATTTACTCTGGGGCCTTAAGTTTTTTAAAAAAGATTTTATTGGGGGAATTGGGGAAAGGGAACAGTGTTGGAGAATTGGGGAAGGGGAACAGCCAAGTTGTAGTCCTTCAATCTTAGTTGTGGAGGGCGCAGCTAGCTCAGCTCCAAGTCCAGTCACCATCCGGCTGTTCGGCAGCAGCTCGTGGCTGTTCAGCTCAAGGTGCATGTTCAATCTTATTTGTGGGTGGGCTTAGCCCACCAACCCATGCAGGAGTCGAACTGGCAACCTTGTTGTTAGGAGCACGTGTTCTCACTAGCTGAGCCATCCTGCTATCTGTTGGCAGCTCAGCAGCAGCTCAGCTTGGGCACAGCTCACTGGCCCATGTGGGAATCGAACTGGCGACCCTGTTGCTCAGAGCTCTCACTCTTAACCAACTGAGCCACTCAGTCGGCCCTGGGGCCATAAGTTTTTGTTTCTTCATTTTCTTCTGGGGGATCTTTTTCTTCTGCGAAACCTCCTCTTCTGGTTCAGGAACAATCTGCTCTTTTGCAGTTAGGATCGTCTCAATGTGGCAGGGAGGGCTCATGTAGGGGTTAACCCGCCTGTGAGCTCTGTAAGTTCTGTGCTGCATCTTGGGAGCTTTGTTCACCTGGCTGTGCTCAGTGATCAGAGGGTCTACATCTAAACCCTTAAGTTCAGCATTACTGTCTGCATTTTTAAGCCTGTGCAGTAAACATTCTGCATTCTTTTTGGGCCACTGACCCTGTATCCAATCCCACTGTTTGGCCTGGGCACACCTCCCAACTCCACCATTGTAACGATTGATTGACACACATTGCTTCTGTAATGTGGCATCCTTTAGACACTTGGTGGCTTTTCGGATATGAATACCCTTGAAGGCCTGAGCAGTTTCATGAGCGTTCTTAAAGTTAGCATGTAGATTTGAACCTCTTGATTTACATGATTTTGTGGGGTTCTCTCTGGGTCAAGTGAATAGCTAACCATTTTTAAAGGTCACCTCAGGCTGCTTAGGGGAAGAGCCATATTGCCATTTTTAAATTGTGTTATTTGATCTTTTGTTGTTGAGTTGTATGAATTCTTTATGTATTCTGGATATTAACACCTTATCAGATATATGATTCGCAAATATTTTCTCCCACTTCATAGTTCAATCTGTTAACTGTGTTCTTTGATGCACAAAATTTTTAAGTTTGATGTAGTTCCATTTGTCTATTTTTGTTTTTGTTGCCTGTGCTTTTTTTTTATCATATCCAAGAAATCACTGCCAAGTCCAATGTCATGAAGATTTCCCTCTATATTTTCTTCTAAGGGCTTTGTAATTTTAGGTCTATGTAGGTATTTACTTGTTTTGAGTTAATTTTTGTATATGGTTTAAGAAAAGGGTCCAACTTATTCTGCCCATGAGAAAATATATTAACAGATTAGTTATGAGCAAAATATTACATGGCAATTCATAAACACTGAAGAAACAAATTCCCTATCTACAGGAATTACTGCAATGATAATTAGAGAATATAACCTAATTAATAAATTCAATTAATGTATCATTACTGAATGGTAATATTAATTTAGAGACAGTCCCTTAGAATAATATAGAAATTTAGATTACCATTCATGTACTTTCCCTACTTCTTTCTTATTCTCATATAAAATCTAAATTTTGAACTTTGTGGATAGATCACCATGATAGCTGTTTCTAAAGCATTCACTCATTCATTTAGTCACTTGTTCATTTAGTCATGCATTCAGTCCATTACCCAAGAGATTAATCTATTATCTATCATGTGCCTGACACTTTTCTAGGCATTGAGGATCCAATAGCGAAGAGGTAGAAAAGAACTTTGACCTCTTGCAGCTTAGAGTGTATGGCACTGGACAATAAAATCAGAACCATAGGGTGGAATAAAGTGGGACAGACCTGTGAAACATACAAGCATGTTTTAGAGCTTCTTGGAAATACGTGTGGAGAGGACTAAGCTTTTGAAATCACACAGGAAGAGAATTTAGACTCAGTTATTGGTCATTCATATGGAGGTTGTTTCTTCTGAGGGTAGGAGAACTTGGAAATATCCATTACAGTTATTTTAGAAGAAAAAGTAAACATTTCCACCAATTCAGGTTGGCCTTTGATTTAAGGAAAGAGAATAGAGATGGCTTCACACTTGCGCCACGCTGGCCCAAACCTGTGATACTAACCCAACATCAAAAAATTTCACATGCTAGAATTAAAATATCCTTGCTCAATACATGAATGGTTAGGAGTGTTTAATACTAGGCAACAGGCATTTAAAAATGCATTATAAAGAAACCTGGAAAATCCTGTTAAAATTTAACTATCAGTTACATATCCTTTTTAAAACTTGTGACTTTACAATTATATTTAACTTGGAACTAACAGACTCCTGACTCACTCTTCTTAAAAGATGAATGTCTTAACTCTGCTCTCTTATGCTGGCCAAGTGCAGTGACAAAATACCACATAAAGAACCATTGGCTGTCAAAGAACTAAGCGATACCAATTGTAAAATACGGAGAACTAGAAATTGAGCCATGATGAAGAGTTCTATTGACTTTATCCCCCTAAAACTAATTTTGCATAAAATCTAGGAATTCTTTCAATTCAAAATTGGGGAAGAAAAATGGAGGTGTGGACTACCACGCAGAAGTAAAGACTGTTACACAATTTCCTTTTAACATGATTATCCTTTTCTTCAAATACATGTGTTGAAAATAAATCTGTCATATCTAGGAAGGATAAAGTCAGAAATGTCAGGATTTGTGTTCTTCATGTTTTTTAACCTCCCGTAACAGCCACATTAATCTAAATCTCCGAGATGCCAATAGCTGGGTTTAAGAGACATCACCACACTGAAAAGGTGGACTCTGTTGTAACCGCTTATTAAAAACAAACCAAGCCAAACTTGTGGCTTAAAAATTGGGTCCAGATGATGCTTAATAAGCATGAAATACTTTCGGTGTTACAAACGAGAACCAGGTGTGGAACAAAGCAGCTTGGAGCTGAGCTCGGCCACCTACAAGCAGGGCCCATCTTCCTCCCAAAGGGTGAGAGTCGGTCATCGACTACACCTCCTGGCCCCTGTCTTGTCTTCCTGAGGTAAGATGTCCAACTGCAAAGGAAAAACTGAACTTTCGAAAGTGGAGGAGACTGTGAAGGCTGTCTCTTTAAAAATATGTATGTGTTCTGAAAGCAAACCACCGAAAAGCAGAGAAAACGAATGCTCAATGGCAATGCAATTAATGAAGCTTCTGGATAGGGTGGCTGCTTTCTTAAGTGCCCAGCCAGGACGGGCACCCCACGCTGAGCAAGGTGACTCTGACTTTTACCTTAATAAACCCTTCTCTTTTAGTGAGTGCCAGGGGAAAACTGGGTGACCTCTGGGAAGTTAGTTAATTTCTCTGGGCCTTAATTTTTCTCATTTGCAAAGTCTAGACATGGCCTTCACAAAAGGACTCTATGGTGTTTTCTTCAAAATGCATGTGAGGGAGCAATTAAAAGAAGGCTTCTCTATTTCGCTCGGATGTCAAGTTTTAGCCACCAAAGCCTTCTACGCTACTGGCTCTGACTTCAAAGGAGCAGGATAAACAAGCCCATTGCCCAGTCACTTCTGTTTTTCTCTCTATTCATACAAACTCATTAAAGCAAAATTCTCAAAGCCCACATATCCCAATTATCTTTCAGTGGGTCTGTACTGAATAATCCCTACCTGGTTGACAAACAGTAGAATGCAGAGAGTAGGAGACAGACTGTGCTCGCGAGGGGCTCACAATGTCACAACCCAGTATTGCCAGTTTTCAGCACACGCCTGAATCATCTGAAGGGATTGTTAAAACACAGATAACTGGGTCCCACCTTCAGAATTTCTTATTCAGTGAGCCTGGGGTAGAGCCCAAGAGTTTGCCTTTCTAACAAGTTCCCAGGTGATGCTTATGCTGCTGGTCTGGGAACCACTGTCATACTGAGCCTAAAGATGCAGGTACTCTAGATGAACAAACATGACATTATTATCTCAGTGCCATCATTGTTTCTACTGGGCCTTAAAACATAGCACTCTGTTAGGCACCATGGAATATAAGTAGCTTTAAATATGGACAGATCTTTCAAACTATGTCCCTACTGTTTTTCTGCATTTGAGCAGGACTAAAGACACACTGAAGAGGAGCCTATTGGCGAACTTGTGGTGTTGACATTAAAATTATATGAGTTGACATCCCCAACTCTGTTATCAGGACAGGCTATGAAATTGGTAGACTGTCAAAACATTTTTAAGAATTTCAAGATGGTAACAGCAGAGCATAAAATCAAGCACAGGGCCATTCTGAGTCCAGGGCCCTGGAGGACTGCACAAGTTATGTGCACACGAAGCTGGAACGACCTATTCTCATCCTTAGGATTAGGAAGTCTGGTTCTATAAGGACCTGCTGCTAGTCATCAGAGGAAGGTTCTGGAGGGTAGCAGAGAAGAAAGGGACAAACACAGTTTCCACCTAGAGGTAACTGAGAACTCTGGTCATCAATAACAAAAAGTAAGTGCCTGATAAGTAATCCAGTCCATTGTATAATTCAAACAGAATTAAGACTCAGCTTCTAACCTATAGGAATTTGTAATTTATTGGAAAAACAGAATGTACATTTAAAGGCAAATATATTTTAAGTCCCATGAGTGTAAAAAACATTGGGTTTATTTACCACTGTATGTCTAGGATACAGCATGGTGCTTAAACAAAGTAGATGTTCATTACCTATTAAGTGAAGGAGAGAATTTATCTGTATTGTCTTCTCTCTATGGGTAGGGTATCCAGTCAAAGAAGGAGAATTCTCAATAATTAGAATGAGGATGTTTAATGCCACAAGGTCAGAGAGCAGTGAGTTCCTTCAACATATTCCATACTCAATAAATATTTCCTGAATTAAGTTGGATTGAATTGCAGAAGACAGCACAAACTGGTAAAGAAAGAACTCATAATTATGAAAAAGAACAAAACCTGAAGTTATAAGACTTGGGTTTGAATGCCAGTACTGTCTATCATCATTTGTGAGAATACCATTGGCTGCTTTTCTGGAGACTTACGTTTACTCTACTAAAGAAATGAGAAAAGTGAGAGAGTACAATGCTGATCTAATTTCCGGAAGACTTATTTATGCTAATTATACTGTGCTACAGTAATACAAAGAGAGGAGGGAGAGGCAATTTCAGGCTGTGGTAGTTGGTGAATTCTTGCAGGTATAAGAAAGGCAAAATTAGAAATAGAGAAAATAAGTATTTAGTTACAGAGCTGAGGGAGAGTGGTAAGAGATGTAGAACATGGTTGTCAAATTCAAATAATTACACAAGGGCCAAGCAAGTAACATAAACTAGTTGTGGCTCTGGCTAGAAGAATACAAGCCCTATTTAGAAATGGCAGCCAGTTGTCACTGAGGGTCCACCATTGCCTCAAATTCATATTTTCACATAAAATCTCCCAATTTTTAAATACTGGCAACTAAGTCAAAATTGGAAAAACATTACAATGTTAGGCAAAGAAGTAATCGTGGGCAACATCTGGCCTCTGGGCTGCCAGTTTACCACCTCTGGTTTGTAAGGAAGGATGAACTTGCATTGGCTGGGCTGAGGTTAAGCTAGGGAAGGGTTGTGGCACTATCAGGAGAGAGAAGTCAGAATGTGGAGTAACCGGAGTGGCAAACCCAGCTGGACATCAGAGAGCACACTAGCTTTATTTGATCAAAGACAACTTTGGACGTGTATTCCACACATAAATTCATTGTTTCAATTGACAAATATTTAGGAATTCCTATGATGTGCCAGGTACTCATGAAACAATGGGGATATACAATGATATTTTCTCATAATTCTGGAGGCTGGAAGTCCAAGATCAGGGCTCCAGAATGGCTGGGTTCTGGTAAGGCCTCTTTTCCTGGCTTGCAGATGGTTGTTTTCTTGCTGTGTGCTCATATGACTTCTACTTTGTGCACATTCATGGGGTAAGGAGAGCGAAGGTGGGAGGGAGGGAGAAACTGAGAGAGAGAGAGAGAGAGAGAGAGAGAGAGAGAGAGAGAGAGAGAGAGAGACCCAGCTCTCTGAAATCTCTTCTTATAAGGGCACTAACCCTATCACGAGGGCCCCACCCTCATGGCCTCATCTATCACTAATTATCTCCCAAAGTCTTCCTTTCCAAACACCATGACATTGGGGGTTTTAGTGCTTTAAAATGTGAACTTTTTTTTGTGGGGGAGGGGACAGAAACATTCAGTCTATAATAATAAGATATGAACCCTACTCTAAATGGAGTTTTAGTCTTGAAAGGAGGATTAGGTTATATTCGTGTGTGTGTGTGTGTGTGTGTTTGAATCTTTGGTAGAAAATGCCGTAAGAAGCTACAGATAAACCACTGACAATCCAGGTAAGTAGTCTCTGTGTTGTGCTGGGCTAGAGGAAGGAGTCAGCTAAAAAATATTCATGGAGAAGATGGTTTTTATGTCATCTCAAAAAGTCTGTAAATTTGAATACAAATAGATGGGTGGGGAATTACAGACAGTGGGGACACCATGAACACAGATATAAATGTTAATGGGAAATATTTCTAGGGAATATTGCAAAGTTCCATTTGGCTGAATATAGGATGGCCACTGGCCAGATCCTGGAGTCATCTTAATTTTAGGCTAAGGAGTTTGGACTTTATTGTATCACCAGTGGGGCCATTGATTATTGGGGTGCAGAGTAATATAATAAAAACAGTGTTGTAGGATGATTAATGTGAGTGCAACGCATAGGATGGAAAGGAAGACGGGGGAAGAGAGCCATGAAATTCTCAGAGAGATTAGTAATATTCTTTGTGAGAATAATAAAAGCTTGACCAGGATAGAGCCAGAGGGAATAGAGAAGGAAAAGTTACACAAGAAATTTAGGACATCAGATGGACAGGTTCATTAACTGTCCCATATGAGGAAGCCATGGGAGAGAGAATCGAAGATGATTCTGGGGTTTGAAGATTGGGTGGTTAGACAGGTCTTCATGATCCAAACACAAACAGAGAATGAAAGAGTGGGGCAGGTCTGGGAGTTGGGGTTAGGTGAAGAGTTGAGCGGACATGTTAAATTCTATCGTGCCCACGCTAAGTCTGAGGTACCAGTATGATATCTAGGTTGAGCCGAGAAAGAACCAAGATTCAGGAGCAGAGGCAGGGCCAGAGATGTATACTTGGGAGTCATTCACAGAGTGGTAATCTTTGCCGTCTTGGGAGGGAAGGGAGTCTCCCAGGAGAGACAGAGAAAACAGAGATGGCCGAGGACATGACCAGACCAAGTGGGGAATTCTGTTCTTTTTTTTTTTTTTAAGATTTTTATTGGGGAATTGGGGGGATGGGAACAGTGCTGGGGAATTGGGGGAAGGGGAACAGACAAGTTGCTGTTGTTTTTGTTCTTCAGTCTAGTTGTGGAGGGCGTTGCTTCACTGGCCCAAGTTGGCACCATCATTGCGCTCTTCCCAGGCGAGGCACATCAGTCGCCGGCCTCCGGACGGCCGCTCACTGCAGCTGCTGGCCATACACGGCAAGCCCATGGCAATCCACTGCCACAGGGGCTGCAGTCCACGCCATCACCGGCGACTCACAGCAGCCCCGCTCCAGGTTGAGCTGTTGTTCAGCATCTTAGCTATGGAGGGCAGTGTCACTGGCCCTCATATGTGGGATCCAAACCGGGGCCCTCTGGCGTCCCAAGCCAGTTCTTAACCATCGAGCCACTCGGCCGGCCCTGGGAATTCTGTTCTTTAGTGAGTGAAAGAGAACAAAGACAAGGGAATGAGGGCTCAGAGAGATCACAGAGCACCATGATGGTATAGCATTTTATATGTTTTTGTAAAGAAGAGTTTCAAGGAAGAGGGGGAAGGTGATCAGGTAGCATGTCCTAGTATCATGCTGCCAGGACACAAAGGAGACTGAGGACTGAGATGTGGCCACTGGGCAGTTAGGAAATCACTGGTGACTTCTGAGAGAATTATCAGCAGAGCCTCAGTTGTAATATTTTTCCTAAGTTACTGCTTTAACTACTTCCCACTCTCATGGGTATGTGCACGTGCATTCACATAACAAACCTAATACACACACATGGCAAATTCAACATCTATGTACTAGGTGGGCAGACATTTGCAAATGTTTTATACAAATTTTCTTCTAATCATAGGCAAGAGGGGCACACAGTCCCCTTGAACTCAGAATCTAAAGACTGAATGCTGGCGTTTAAAACTGTAAGCAATCAACACTTACAAATTCTTTTAGTTCCATTCCAATTCAGAAGATCTGTACATCTGACAGAGTGACTCAAACTGCTGGGCAAATCTGCTCCATAAGCAGGACTCTCGGCTCAAACAATCACTCAGTGAGTAGCCTCTTTTCTGTGAGCAATCTGGCAGCCAAACATGTTTATGATCTTCTGAAAAAGAACTGCAAAGGTTGAGGGCATTCCGAGGGGATGTGTATGTGCCCTGTCATGCCACCATGGAGATCTCACAATGTGGGACGTGCTGCTATGGGACAGGAAAATCCTAACCAATGACAGCTGCAAACACAAACAATTGCTGGGCTTTTCTGCACAAGGCTTTGTGTTCAAACACTGCTGAAAGTGTTCATGTACCCAAAGGCTGCCAACTGCAGCCTCCAACGGGGTGAAATTTGTGCCAGGAGAGAGGGGTTGGAGGGCCTTTTATTTATTTGGTAATTATACAGCAATGGTATTTCATGCATTTTTAGAAATGGAGAGTGAGGCAAGGAGAGAAAGGCAGGCACTTAGTGCAGTGACAGCTCTGGTCGCGTGGCTTGGCCTCACGGGCACCACCGCAGTCGTTTTGGGGGCAGCCTGTCCGGCACTGGCCCTGGTTGGCACCAGGTATGAGAAGAAATGAGAGGGCAATCTGGCATTTTCATATTTGTTTATTTTAACCTCTCAGGCTTGCTGAAAACAACTGGAATCTTCTGAGTTGCTGAAAGCACATAGGCTCCTTTGATGGAGCTTTTGGCCCCTGCCGCCCTAAAGCCAAAGGGGCTCATTGATTAAGTTGTCGGGTGACCATACCCTCTGTGAATTCAGGTCAGACCAGAGGCAATGGTTAAT
The DNA here is from genome assembly GCF_001890085.2 of Hipposideros armiger. NCBI lineage: Eukaryota > Metazoa > Chordata > Mammalia > Chiroptera > Hipposideridae > Hipposideros > Hipposideros armiger. The sequence goes on along the minus strand of NW_017731467.1, from coordinate 1,795,738 downwards.
AGCTGGCAGGTAACTGTCCCCAATGCAATCTTTACTATAGCCTTCAAAGCTTAACATGAAAGAGTACGCCACTGAAATCCAGACTGCAAATTGGGAAATGTTTTGAGTCTGGGCATCTGCCTGTGTTACGAGCAAAGGAAATGTTGGGAAAGCAAAGATAAAAGGTAGAAAGGAATGATTCAACACAGCTGGAGAGAATCCATGTAGATAGCCAAGGACAAAGGTCAAAGGGAAACCTGGGGCCTATTTTTTTTTTTTAAGGATTAGGAGTGGATCAGGCTGGGGGGAAGGTGGACCGTGATGAGTAGTTCACATTGAACCCAGGCTACTGATTGTTACACTGGTGATGGCCCCATGAAGGGACCTGGTGGGCCTGCCAGCCTTCACTGGACTGCCTTTTGTGTTTCTGCTTTCATTTCAGGGGAGGGGGCCCTGAAGAAGGTGTTGGCTGTTAACTTGCAGGTTCAATAGTTTAGTCTGGCTTTGACTGAGTCCAAGGACCAAGGAGAAGCTTTGTGAGCAGGCCTGCACCCTTCAGCTCCCTGAGTTCTTAAGTCGTTCCATTGAAGAATTCCTCTTGAAGAACATATCAGGCTCCTAACAAGTTTACTCTAACTCAGATCAGAATTATCACTGTTGGGAACATTTACTGGGCTTGGTTTTGGGGGTAATTGGAGAGTTTCCATATCCAAAAGCATTGTTGGGAAGTGGATTTACCAACAATTAGCAATGTGACCCAGACCAGACCAAGGAATTTGGCCTTTCTCAGTGGTAAGGAGCTACTTTATACTGAGCACTGCTTGCTACCCACTAGGCATTGTGCTAAGTGCTCTCCTGGCATCACCCAGGTTTTCCTTCACAATACCCCTGTGACAAAGGCACTCGGTCATCCTCCAGTACTCTATTTTACAGAAATGGCTCACTGTGTGAATTTGAGACTCAGTTTCCCTTCTGCAAAATAAAGCGGTAGAGTAATGATTAAAAAATAACTTCCAACTCTGATATTTGGCTGGGGTTTAAGTTTGAGAAGAGTACCAACAAATTACTTTCTAGAAGTTGGAAAGAATCAATCAGGGGGAAAAAAGAGTGATCTAAATAACTTGAAGCCATTCTCCAAACGTAGATAAAAATCTACCCTCATGTTAAAAGTAGTTTCTTATGCAGCTTTAGTACCTAACAGTTTTTTTTTATTTAAAGATTTTATTGGGGAATCGGGGGAAGGGGAACAGACAAGTTGCTGTTGTTTTTGTTCTTCAGTCTAGTTGTGGAGGATGTTGCTTCACTGGCCCAAGCTGGCACCATCATTGCGCTCTTCCTGGGCGAAGCAGATCAGTCGCCGGCTTCTGGACGGCTGCTCACGGCAGCTGCTGGCCACTCACGCTGGCTGCCGGCTACACACAGTAGCTTATGGCAGCCCACTGCAGCAGGGGCTGCAGCCTACGCTGTCGCTGGCAACTCTCGGCAGCCCAGCTCCAGGTTGAGCTGTTGTTCAGCATCTTAGCTGTAGAGGGCAGTGTCACTGGCCCTCATATGTTGGATCCGAACTGGGGCCCTCTGGCATCCCAAGCCAGTTCTTAACCAATGCGCCACTCGGCCGGCCCAGTATCTAACAGTTTTAACAGAGGGTTTCAACATTGTATAATATTAGTTTGCTAGGGCTGCCATAACAAAATACCACACACTGTGTGGCTTAAACAACAGAAATTTATTTTCTCATACTTCTAGTGGCTGAGTGTCCAAGATCAAGGTTTTGGAAGGTTTGGTTTCTCCTGAGGCCTCTCTCCTTGGCTTGTAAATGGCTACCTTCTGGCTGTGTCCCCACATGGTCTGTCTTCTGTGCATGTGCATCCCTGGTGTCTCTTGCCTGTTCAAATGTCCTTTTCTTATAAGGACCCAGTTAGATTGGATTAATACCAACCCTAATGGCCACAGTTTAACCTAATCACCTTTAAAGGCCCTCTCTATAAATACAGTCACATTTTGAGGTAGCGGGGAAGGTATTCAACATATACATTTTTTTGGGGGGTGGGGACACAATTCAGTTTATAACAGATATATCAATCATAAAACAATACTACGTATCAGCAAGTCTAATAGTACTTTTATTCTTTGTTTACAGGTGAGAAAATTGAAACTCAAAAATGTTAAGTAACAAGTCTAAAGTTATATAGCTAGCAAGTGGCAGAGCTGAGACTGGGGCCAAGTTTGCTGAGACTAGGACCAAGTTTTCAGATCCAATCCTAGTAGTCTTTGCATAATACCAAACTGCTTCTTGAATATCACTTAGGGTAGTGTTTCTTGCTTAAGGAGATGGCTAAAAAGTTTCTTCTCCTGAGTATAAAGTGACACACCTCTGGTTGTGTAGTGGTTACTTGCAGGTCGAACATGAATGAAGTTAAATGGCATCTGCTTCTCATAGATAGGAGTCACTCTTAATGAAAATCCCTATATAATGGGATCAAGAAAGTGATATAATTCCCTATTTTCCCCTGAGATTTATAATGCCCTGTATTTTATAAGAGCATGAAAATATTTTTCCAAAAACATTAAAATTTTTCTGAATTTTAGATGCTAAATGTGGCCAAATGTATAGCCCAATTCACATCTCAGTTCTTGGAAGCTCCTATGAAGGAAAATAACTCACGTATAAATTTACATTAAAAGAAGTGGTAGGAGGAGAAGAGAAAAATGATCAACTAGAGATATTAGATCCTTTTTTTCTCCATAATATACACAGTTTGCAAGATATTTTAGCCTTTTTGGGGTTATGGAAACCCTTTGAGAATTTTTCAGAAAAATGCACCTAAATATGTGACATTTTGCTGGTAATTTCTGGAGGTTCATGGACCCCGAAGCTCATCCATGGAGCTGCATTTGGAATTTGATGATGTTTTTCTTGATTGGGGAATAGAATAAAAACTCTGGGAATAGAAAAAGTATGGTGTGGTGGTAAGGCAAGAACCCGGATTCCAGCTCTAGCTCTGCCATTGTCTTGTGCGATCCTCAATGTGTCATTTTTCAGTTTTCTCACTCATAAAAGGAGAAAGGAAGACCTTTGAGGCCATGAAAATTAAACCTGCGAGTTTAGATTGAGTATGCTTTATTCAATTTCAAAGTTGAGACTTGATATCTCTATAGTAGATGATTGAAGGGGAAAAAGACAACTAAATATTTGCTTTACTCCATCTTCCTAGAAGTGGGAGAAGATAAATTTTTATAATAAAATGTTAAGTCAAGTATATTGTACCAGTGGATATTTAGTTCTGATAGGTAGTAGCATCCACATAGCTACACATGCTTAGTGGAAATACTCCCTACCCCCACCCCAATCCCTTATACCATGTGGCTTTTCCTTTGAGAATACCTGAGGATATTTCTCTCTCTTTTTCTCAAAAAAGGGGGAAACAACCTTGCTAATTGCCATCTGAGAGAAGGTAGATCTAGGAAACCTGTATATTTTAGGACAAGTTAAATCCTGAGAAGACTGTGGTCTCTGGGTGTAGCATCTCTGAAGCTCAAACTGCTGAAGCCACTAAAAGACTTCTTAGATCTCCCCTTCTGGAACCACACAAAATTCCTCTTTCCAAATAACACAGAAAACAGCCTCTGCAGTCCATTAAGCACCAAGTGTTCTCTACTGAGTCTGGGCAACTTGACTCACCAAATTGATCTCTGCTGCTTCTCTCAAGCTATAAAATATGTCCTTCTGCCCCTGAGCCACAGAACCTGCCTTCTTCACACAGGTGAAATTTGTCTCTGAATCTCCCAAACCTGTTGGTTCTTCTGAATCCCCCAAACCAGCCAAGGTCCTCTGTGTCCCATGAATACTCACGGTGTAGGTGATCTGAGCCACGTTATGACAGTCATTGTATCAGCTTAAGCTACTTCCCTCCATCATTTGGAAGTAGATTTAATTTGTCAAAAGGTTATATAATTAGAAATTTCTTCAAATATTCATCAGCAATTAAAACTATAGGTTTATGTCTATATAAACATAGCAGATGTGCTGTTAACCAACTCCCTTCCATGTATGTCTCACTGCGTTAGCTTCTGCCTCTTCCCACTCCCTTGGGAGTGGCAGACTGTCTGACGCCATAGCTTGTGAATGCCCGAGGCTGGCAGGTTGCACTCTGGTGCGCACGCAACTCCTCTTACCAGCTGAGCCTACGTCCACCAAGCAGGCTTCTTAGGCCAACTGTAAATGTTATTAAAATTATATGTTAAATATTCTATAAATTCACGAATAGCAGGGTGAAGAGAGAATTACTAAATGAACTACTTTGGAAAAACCTGATGAAGATGAGCTTGTAAGACAAATCCTATTAAATCAGTATGGGCAAGACAACTTGCAAAAGATCGAAAAAGACTATAAAAAATAAAGAAGAAATCTGCGCTCGTATTTCCACTTTAAAGAAGCCAAAACTAGAAATTGTAGATGATGTATTGGGAGGATGATATACTCGTATGTGGGAAAATCATATAGGATTCTTTTTTTTTTTTAAGATTTTTATTGGGGAATTGGGGGGTGGGAACCAGCGCTGGGGAATTGCGGGAAGGGGAACAGACAAGTTGCTGTCCTTTTGTTCTTCAGTCTAGTTGTGGAGGACGTTGCTTCACTGGCCCAAGTTGGCACCATTATTGTGCTCTTCCTGGGCGAGGCAGATCAGTCGCCAGCTTCTGGACAGCCTCTCACAGTGGCTGCTGCCCACTCATGCTGGCTGCTGGCTACACACGGTAGCCCGTGGCAACCCACTGCAGCAGGGGCTGCAGCCTACACCGTCACTAGCAACTCACGACAGCCCAGCTCCAGGTTGAGCTGTTGTTCAGCATCTTAGCTGTAGAGGGCAGTGTCACTGGCCCTCATATGTGGGATCCGAACGGGGCCCTCTGGCGTCCCAAGCCAGCTCTTAACCAATGCGCCACTCAGCCGGCCCCCATGCAGGATTCTATTTAGGGAATTCATGCTTTGTATATTCTGGACGCGTGACCCTTATCAAATATATGATTTAGTATGTTTCTCATTCTGTGGGTTGTCCTTTTTACTTTCTTGATAGTGTCCTTTGCTGCACAAAAGTTCCATGAAGTTTTATGTATCTTTTTTTTTTCTTTCTTTGTATATTTTCAGTGTTTTCTATATAAGCAACTATTGCCAAATGTAAGATCATGAAGATTTACCCTTATGTTTTTTTTTCTTAAAAATTTATAGCTTTAGCACTTATATTTAGGTCTTTGAAACATTTTGAGTTAATATTTGTATTAGTCTGCTCAGGCTTCCATTAGAAAAACACAATAGACTAAGTGGCTTAAACAACAGAAACTTATTGCTCACAGTTCTGAAGTTTGGGAAACCCAAGATCAAGGTGCCAGCATTCTTGGTTTCTGGTGAGAGTTTTCTTCCTGGATTGCAGGTGGTTGCCCTCTCACTGTGTCTTAAGCTTGACCAGCCCTCACATGGTAAAGAGAGAGCTCTCGGGTGTCCCTTCGTACAAGGACACTAATCCCACCATTGGGAGACCCGCCTCATGTACGCATCGAAATCTAATTAGTCCTCAAAGTCCCCATCTCCAAATACCATCACAATTGGGTTAGAGCTTCAACATGTGGATTTTGTGGGGACACAGACACTCAGTCCATAACAATGTTTGTATATTGTTTGAGGTAAGCATCCAACTTCCTTCTTTTGGCATGTGGCTATCCAGTTGCCCCAGCATCATTTGTTGAAGAGATTATTTTTTTTTCAATTGAATGGTGTTGGTGTTCTTGTCAAAAATCAATTGACTATAGAAGTTTGGGTTTATTTCTGCACTCTAAATTCTATTCCATTGATCTATATGTCTACCCTTACGCCAGTACCACATTATTTGGTTTACTGCAGCTTTGTAATAAGTTTTGAAATTGCGAAGTGTGAGCCCTCCAACTTTGGTTATCTTTTTACAGGATTGTTTTGGTCATTCAGGATCCCTTGCAATTCCACATGAATTGTAGGATCAGCTTTTTCATTTCTGGGAAAAAAAAAAAAGCCATTGCGGTTTTTATAGGGATTGTGTTGAGTCTGTAAGTTGCTTTCGGGAATATTTCCATCTGAACAATATTAAGTCTTCCAATCCATGAACATGGAGTATTTTTCAATTTTTTAAAGACCTCAATTTCTTTCAGAAATGTTATGTAGTTTCCAGTGTAAAGTCTTATATATCCTTTGTTAAATTTATTCCTAAATATTTTATTCTTTTTTATGGTATTGCAAATGGATTTTTTTCTTAATTTTTTTCCAGCTTTATTGTTTATTTCCTTTTTGGTTAGTTCATTGCTAGTGTATAGGAACTCTTAATTTAAGCAAGGTTTTGGATATACATGAAAATATTTGTGAATAAACATTCATTAATATACTTCAGTTAAAATAAATGTTTAAGGTAAGTAAATATAATGTTAAATTAGTATCTGCTCTAAATTGATTTTCAACTAATCAGTCAACCACCCTAACTGATCACATTGGATAAGAGAATTCTATTATATATTTCAATAATTTACATTTTCAAAATACACTTATATATTCCAAAAATATAACAAATACATTAATGAGAAATATTATGTTTGTTACTATTGATATAGCTGGGTTAATAACATTTACTCTGCTAAGAACTCACAAGGTGAATGACTGGGGAAGCAGTCTTTACACTGCATTTGCTGCCTCTATAGTCAAATAAGATGCTTTTTAGGTATTAACTATGGTCTACCCCTCCCTTTCAGGCTTTGAGAAGTAGCAAATATGAAAGGAAGAGCCTCAGAATCTGGGTTAAGGTTCTAACAGAACTACATGATCTCAGCAAAATAGGTCATTTCATGATTCTGAGCTTTGGTTGTTCTCATCTGCTAAATGTGAAAAACAAAAACTGCTCTACAGAGTTCTGAGGATTAAATGGGTTATATTTCTATGAAAATATATAGGACACTCTCAGTAAGAAAGGGGTGGTTTTGAGAGATTTACCCGGTTATTATTACATATTTACTTCACCTATTCATTCTCTCAAGTCTAACTTTGGGGCCAAAAGCAAGTGTGAAATGCTTATGCACACTTGTTTTTGGCCCCAAACATTGTGGTTTAAGGTACACACTAAAGTTTTGCTTCTTGCACCTATTATATGTGAGTGTGGGTCAGTGGGTGCTCTGCATTACTGAGTCACTCAAGGATGCAGTCTACGCTGTACATACGGTATGTGCTGAACAAATATTGCCTTCTACATGTTAATGAGGGGTAAGTATTCCTTGTTTTGGCCATAGAACCCAGGAAAGTCAACTGGCTCAAACAGAGATAAGGACGCTGGTCTTAGTTCCATTATTACCTCTCTCACAAACAGATGATTGATGGCTTGTTCTAGTTAAGGTAGAGGGGGAGACCCTTTATGATTCTGAGACTTTTCCTGTCAGCACATGTCTAATTGGGTACATCAGAATACCCTTGTGCACTTAATACTTGCGAGTGGTTTCTGGATGGTTTTAGGTTGGCTTTACCTGAAACATTTAATAACTAGCATGTTTGTTGGTTACCCATCATCCTATTAATACACTTCAGTCCTAGGACATGAAACACAAAGCAGAAGGGGAAGAAAAGAAGGAAGGCCCCTTGTTTTATGTCTACCTCATGAATGTGGAACTTTTTGAACAACTCTGCCACAAAATGAGATTTTGTTTGAGTTTTTAAAATAAGAAAATGTCTTTGAAAGGATCATGTGTGAATAAGTCAAGTTGCTCCAATAAGATGCTAGGACATGGTTCAGAGGGGAAAAATGCATACCATATGATGTGTGAGCCTCACTAAGCAGAAGGAGTCCAGGAGCCTTAACAGATGGTTTGCTAAAGCTGGTCTCTCGGAGGGAACCAAATTCCCTAGGTAATATTAGTCCAGCCTGTTTGATCAGAGGAATTGGAAATTGCTTAAAGAATGCCGTGCCTGGATCAAGTGGTGTGAGCCAAGAAGGACATTTGAAAGAAATTAAGTCTTTCCAAGCTTATTTGTGTTGCTTGGAATTCCCATTTATAATATGCCCCTGGCAGAAGCATCAAGCTGTCATGTAACATAGAGGGAGAAGATTTTCTTTACTGATAGGAGCTTTCTAAATAAGTACAATGTAATCAACCTCGAGGGAGTTAGTGAAAATTAAATGTGTGTCTTAATGGATGGCTTTGAGAAGGAAAATATGAAAGATAAGCGACTCTATTTTCCCCTCGGGTGCGATGGACTGTCTTCAGTGTGAAAATGGAGTTGGCGTCTCTATGTTCTACTTTCCCTTATGACATTCTTCCCAACATCTGGATGGCAGCAGCTTGTGAACAAGATGTCTCTCCTCCTCACCAAATTTAAATGATGAGCGTCATTCCCTTTTTTGAACAAGAAAACCTGGGCTTTGTAAATGTTAATTTCATGATTTATTAGTAAGCAGTGACAACACCTTGTACCGCCCAATGACTAAAGGTGGGAGCAGAAGTGGGGAACACAGGAATCTGTTCAGAGAAACTGAAGATCAGAAAGAATGGTGATTTAATTTATGTTAAGGGAACAACCAGCAGTGGCTATAAAAGAACCACCGGCAACTAACAACCCCCAAATCTCTGTGGTTTAAGATATACACGCACACGTTTTGTTTCTTGCACCCATTATATGTCAGTGTGGGCCAGCAGGTGCTCTGTATTACTTAGTCATTTAAGGATGTAGTCTAACAGGGGCTCTACCATTTTACCACCTGGGACCTGGGGCATGTCACCTCAGTTGTGACAACAGAAGAGGGGGAATTGCAGGTCTTTCATTGACAAAGAAAGGCTTTGACCTAGAAGTGACACATGTCACTTCTGTTCACAATCTGTTGGTCAGTACTAGTCATATGGCCCTGCCTACCTGTGAGGGAGTAGAGAAATATAATTCTCCTATAAGTCTGGAAAGAAAGGAGAACTTGATATAGAGAAGCTCCGCTTATAGAAAAGGAAGGAAATAAGAAAGAAAGAAAGAAAAAAACCCATTAAATTATTGAAAGAAAATGGACCTTGGAAAGGGAATGTGTCACAGTCACCTTTGAGATAATCTCCAAACCCCTTACTCTAGTCCACAGGTCTGTACAAGATCTGGCCCCTTCCCACTTCCATGACCTCATCTCCTTCTTTCCTCACCCTTGCTTATGCTCCTCCAGCCTTCAGGCCTTCTTTTGTTCCTCCTATATGTCAAACCTGTGCTTCCACAGCGACCTTGGCATTTACTGTTCCTTCTGTCTGGAATGTTCTTTCCTCAAATATTTGCACTCTTATCATCCAGGACTCTGCTATTATCTCGTCATAGAAACCTTTTTTGATCACAAAACCTAAATAAGTCATCATCCCTAGCCATTCCCAATCCACCCAGCTATTTTATTTTCATCCTAGCATTTCTCTTTACCTGACATTTTCATATTTACCTGTCTCTATTTTATTGTTTGTTTCCCTCTACTAGAATATGTTTCAAGAGATTAGGGACCTTGCTTGTCTTGTTCAACATTGTATCCCTTGTACATAGTAGACATTTAATAAATATTTGTTAAAGGAATAAATTAAAAAAGGTCTGAAAAAAATCTCTTGGAGGCTAGAATCACCAATGGTGCTCTAGTGTCTATAAAAATAGGCATTTTCAACATGAACCTGTTAAGGCATACCTAGAAATGAAGAACAGGAGATGTGGTAACCACAAGACCAAGAAAGAAAGAGCTACCCAGCACGGGTGTGAAAATAGCAAAAACAGTGATAAAAGTTCAATTACCTGAGGTGGCTGAGGCAAACTTTAGATTCAAAGAATAAGTTATGTATCCAGGAATGTCTTGTCAATCTATTGCCTACACTTGAGTGAGGTAGCCAGCTACTGAGATGGCCCCTAATAATCTTAGCCTCTTATTATTCATGTACTTGTGTGGTCCCTTTCACAATGAATCAGGGCTGGCCCTGGTGTGACCAATGGAGCACAGCAGAAGTTGATGGTGTGTGACTCCCAAAGCTAATTTATAAAAGGTATTGCAAGGGCCGGCCGAGTGGCTCTGTTGGTTAAGTGCTTGCTCAAGAGTGCAAGCTCTGAGCAATAGCGGTTCGATGCCCGGACCGAGCTGAGCTGCCAACAGGTGGCAGGATGGCTCAGCTAAAAAATAAATAAATAAATAAAAGGTATTGCAGCTTTTGCCTTGTTCTCTTGGCTCACCTGCTCTGGAAGAAGCCAGCTTCCATGCCTTGAAGACACTCAGGCAGCCAGCCCTATAGAGATGTCCACATTGAGCGGCACTGAGGTCCCTGCCAAAGGCAGCACCAACTTGCCCGCAAACTCACTGAGCTGCCTTGAATGTATCCTCCAGCCCTAGTCAAGGCTTCATGAGAGACCCCGAGCCAGAACTGCTCAACTAGAAGAGTCTGACTTTCTGTTTTATAAAACCTGTGAGAAATAAATGATTATTATTGTTTTAAGCCACTAGGTTTTGGGATGATTTAGTTTGACACAGCCAAACTAACTGGAACACTGAGATTTCTTAAAATTTCAAAGAGTTTTCTACTCTCAGGGATGTTCACCTTCTTTAATGGGAGAGAAATAGAGAGGGGAGAGACGGGAGTGTCATGAGCTTAGCCAGTCAGATCAACCAAATCAACCCTGTCTATTATAGAGTGGCGGATGTCTCAGACTGACTTCTCATCATATATCCTCACATTTTGTGGACTTGCAAACCACAGTAACCATAAAGATGTATCAAAACTAATGCTAATTAAATGAAGAATAAGTCAAATTAAATGTTAGGAGCTTTGCCAACACATGTGGCTGATTGAATGAATTTTTCATTTTAGAGTGGGTTGGCCAACATGTAGGAAGTTCTTATGTTCAAATTAGGTCAAAAACATATGCTAGATTTTTTTGTTCTGACAGGGGATCCCAGTTTTCCAGCTTTGTTTGGGTTTTAGAAATGTAGTTTGGAATAAGTTCTGCTGACTTTAATGGGACATGCAATTATAGATCTGGTTAACAGGAACACAGTGTGTCACTTTTGGGTGGTAAGCTGCAATTTCAGATGTCTTTCTTGGAGATTTTCCTATCACTGGAAAAGGTGACTTATTATATATATACAAAAATGCCTGACTTTTGGCCTTTCTATGAAGTGACCTGCCAGTTCATAAAATATTGTTCTGCTCTCAGGCTTCAGGGAATTAAAAATGTATGTGTTCATCTGTTTGAATTCTCTAGCATTCTGGGCTTTATGCTCGCCTTTGACTCTTTCCCCTCTGACCTTATATGCTTATCTTAATGGGTTTCTGAAAGACTTTTTAGATGCCAACGTGAAGGAGGAGATTCTTTCATCTCTAGAGTTTTCATTAGTAGAGTGTCATTCTTCCAGGACTGAGTGTTTTTCACCATGGCCTTGAACACAGCTTGTTATTGAGGGGCCCAGCCTTCTGACTTACTAGGCATAGAATTAGAAAAAGGCCTAGCCTCCACTTGAATTTTTCAAGCTGTGCCTTATATTCCTATAACATCTTAATGAAACCATTCTTTTTGCACAGAAGCTTCTTTGACCTCTTTTGGGAACCTGTTCGAATGCTCGGTGGCTCTTGTTCATAAGAACATTCTTTTTCTTAATATCTAGTCTAAACTTTTCCTTCCTTAGCTGAAGGCTTCTTGCCTCCCATTTTTTTGAAACTACAAGTGATTCCCTTTCCTCACTGAAGACTAAACTTTATACCTAATGGCTAGAATGTCAAACAAACATTAATCTTGTCTCCTGCCTCTTTACAGATGGAGGAATGCCCAAAAGCAATTTAGCTTTAGACAGCAGAAGTGTTTGTGTAGTGTTATTCAACCTCTGATTCATCTTCTCACATCATCTTGGTTTAAGCTTTATTTCTCAAAGATGCCAACAGCGTAAGAATCTACCTTGAAACTTCATCATCATTCCATACTTCTACATTTCATTTTAAATTATGTCTTTCCTTTACACAAGCTACCTACTGTAAAAAGGATACTTATACATTTGCAAAGGACCATTTATATGCCTCAGCAATACATGTATCGGGTTTGAAAATTTCTCTTCATAGATAGGGCCTACTCTAAGACCACTTAATATGCAAAAAATTCATACTTTCCAAAGAGCTATGTAAGGGGCAATTGTTCACATCCAGGCAAACCTCCCCACTTCCCCCCACTCCAAACACACATACACACGGCCAGTCACACTGAAATTCCACCTTTGGGAATGTAGCCCTTAGGGATAACTAGCTCAAGATTTTAATGTCGATCCTCTGGGAGGACGCTGGCATTTCTCGATACTCTCTCTTCACACTTTTATTGCCAAACTAAGGGGGAAAGAACTTCAGTATAAAGAGCTGGAAATAGAATGAGCTAGTCCATTGAGGCAGCAATCACTTATTCCTTTTAGGATGTGACCTACTTTTTACTCTTAAAATAGTTTAATGAAATCCTATTTTTGAGCTAATGGGAATTTTAATGAGAGAGAGGATAATGGTGGAACATCTGGGCAGGAGGTGAGGATGATGACCAAAGACAACTGTCAAGGGAGTTGGAGGACTGACCACTTTAATAAGGAGTTGGGGACAGTTGGAAGGCAGAAGAACTGCATGGAGAGGCATCTGTTCTCTATCTCAAGTAGAATTTATCGCACCCTCCTTTATGTTTCCACTGGATAGACTTGAAAAATTCTAAAAACATGTTAAGTTACTGGTTTGCTTGTCTGTGACCCCTAGTGAACTCTTTGAAGATGGAAACCTGGAGGACACAGGGGGATGCAGGGGCTGTGGGGGATGCAATGTAGAATGGAGTAGCAGGAGCACAGAAGCCTGGATGAATACAACTATAAATAATGCCAGCTGTTGAAAGTAAAGCTAAATAAAAATTCAAAAGAAATATCCCATCAGCTAAGAAGATTTTCAATAATGTTGATGGCAGCCTATCAGAATGTGGAGTGTACTGCATAAAGTTTTATGTTTATAGAAATGGGGTTAAAGAGGGTTGAGGAATATTGCTTCAGATCTTGAAATACAAACCTCATAGGAGGAAAAAAAACAAGAGTTAAATGGTTCAGGGAATATAAAGTAAGTTCAAATGGTCTGTTGAAAGATGATGATGATGATGATGATGATGATGATGATGATGATGATGGTGAAGATTGGTGATGATGGTGATGATGGTGGTGGCAGTTATTTTATTAAGGATTCGCTGTGTGCCAGGCACTGTGTTGAATCCTTTTCATAAATGATTATTTGATCTTACAACACCTCTCTGAGATCAATACTATTATTATTATTCCCACTTTTCAGATTTAACCAACCCTGAAGCTTAGAGAGTTGAAGTAAATTGTCTAAGGTTATAGAGCTAGGAAATAGAGGAGGCAGAAATGAAACTCTGGCATCTGAACTCGAGGAAAGGACTTAATCCTCCACATACTAGTCAAAATGAGCCTATACAGGTTGGAAAATCGCCATCAAAACTTTTCTGGCTGTTTCTCTAATAGTAATACCATCAATGCTTTGGTATAAAATCTCTTTGTGGACATCACATCTTGTGAAATGGCTGCTATGGCAACAAAAGCATAGACTGCAAGTATGAATGTTCTTAATGTGTGCTTGCAGCACCAGGCTGCCACACTGGGATGTCATGTTACTGTCCCCAACTTAGTGAATTTCATATTTATAGTGCTTTGCCAGATATGACCATGTTACCACTTAATAAAGTTATGGCAGGCAAACATCAACAATTTTGAGGAAAAAACTGAAAACACTTGATGTAGCAGAAAATCATGACTGATTCTCAAGCCTATATTGCTGCATGAAAACTTAGAAAAAGCACAACAGCAGGAAGCCTAACATTCTTGGATCAGGTTTTCAACCGCCATTAAAATGGTTTGGCATGTCCTCATAAATGTCTACCAGAATTTCCTCACATAAGATGTTCTAATATGTTGAATAAAATTGATAGAAGAGTTACAAAAATAAGAATTTAGTATAGTTTGGTCATCTAAGTTACATTAAATAATATTTTATATTTTGTTTATTGTTTTGGCTAGGTCAATAATGTTTGTTTAAAAATTCCTTTTATGGAAAAAATGGCACCTGGCCCTTGAAATTAGAAGATCTAGCATTACACTGTTCCTTAGAAAAATCAGGTTTGGTGCACATAATTTTCACTTATGGTATATTTTCCAGTAGAATAGCCTACTAAGTGACTAAGAACTGTTTGCACTTACTACCAGGAATGAAACAACATTTGACTTGTAATAAAAATGTGATTATGTTTTTAAGGATGATGGTATAGCCTGGGTTCCTCTGAAAGCAGAGCCTGAGACCAAGGCTTGCGTGTAGGTAGTTTATTTAGGAAGTGGTTCTGAGGAAGGGTGGGGGAGTAAAACAGGAGTGGAAGCCGATACAAAGATGCATTACTGATTTGAAGGCCACTGTAGGAAACTGGTGCTTGATCCTGCTGGAAGCTTCTATAAGCCGTTTGAAATGTGTCTTAGGCTATTGCCTAGGACAGGAGTTACTGAACTATGGCCTCTGGAACAAATCTGGCTGGCCACCTAGTTCTATAAAAGTTTTATTGGAACAAAGCCACACCATTTACCAGAATGAGAAGTCCTGATTTGGGTGTTGAAGTGAATGCTGTGGCTTCTTTCCTGAGAAAGATTGGAGGGGCAACAGGAAAGAACCAGTGAGATAAATTAGGTGACTTGTACTAATACAGGTGAGAGATGATAGTGGCCTGTCCAGAGTATTAGCAGTGATGTGGTGAGAAGTGATCAAATTCTGAATATATTTTGAAGATAAAAATGGCAGGATTTCCTTATGGATCTGATGAAGGGTGTAAGAGAAATAGCGGGGTCCATGAATATTAGGGTAAAAGGATTTTAGTTTATGCTACTGGAAGAATGAAGTTTCTCTTTATTGAGATGAGAAGCTGTAGGAGTTGGAGGTTTGGGAGATTTACTAGGAACTTGATTTAGACCTACTAATAAGAGATGTCTATTAGATATCCCAATGTACAGGTCAAGTACAAAGTTGTAAATATGGTTCAGGAGTTCATGAGAGAGTATAGACTAGTGACATAAATTTGGGAGTCATCAACATATAGATTATATTTAAAGCTGTGAGAATAGGTATGATATAGGTATGATCACCAAGGAAGCAAATATATATATATATATATTTTTCAAGGATTAAGCCCAGTAAAGCATTTATTAATAACTTAGTTATATCTTTATAAAGGCTGATTTAATTTAATAAAAGTCATTGTATAGGCAGCCTAATGGGGAATGATGATGAGAGGAATCCCTATTTATTGAGAGGCCATTAACTTTTATGTAAATGTAAACACTACATGCTGACCAAGTGTTTGAACAAATTATTCCCTATTTCTAGGTCTCCATACATGCATGAGACTGTGATTATAATTTAGTTCTATCATTCCAAAACAATGAAAGCCAACCTTGGACTAGTTTAATATATTTAGAAGACCTTTTCTTTTCTTTCTTTTTTTTTTTTTTTTTTGGTGGATCACAGGGATACATATTTGAAAAAATGTTTGCTGATGATATTGGGGCTGATAAAGTAGCACAAACTCAGTAGGACGTAAGAGACTTCATGAAGTTCCTTCAGACCAGTTTTTACAGAGCTGCCCTGCTATTCACATACACAATTTGATCCTTTTGCTTGTTAGACCTTTTCTCTTTTGGAAGGACATATTATGGCTCAGCTCAACTATATTTTAGAAAGGAATACATAAAATGAGAAATGTTATTTTTGTAATTTGAAAAGCTGAGCTTTAGCATTTTAATTTATGCAATCAATCCAGTTCCCTGCATATTTTATAGTGTGACTTCTTCCGTTCTCGGTTCTGTCCTTCATCGCTTGCAGTTCTCAAGGGACAATTATCTAAAACTGCAGCCAAAAGCCTGGCGCAACCCATAATAAAAATGGTTTGATGTTTTCTCGAATATATTATCTGACTTTTCTCTAAGGATAATGGATGGAGGATTTCAGGTGAAATGCTTCCACTGGGCCCCTGAAGTATAAACTTTTAGTGACCATTCCCCACACTCTGCATTATCACAGCCCAATTATGAGAGCTGATCTGGTAGAGGGGATAATGGAAACACAGCAGAGTCAAGAGCTTGTAGGAAAAATGGTGTAATACTAGAGTTTTTACTCACAATAGTAAATTACACTAAAAAAATGCTTAAGAGTCAGAACATGAGAACAACTCCAAAGATATTAATCAAGTAGGAAGGAGTCATCTTAATGCTGAAACAATGCCAAGATGGATGCAGTCACCATGAGAAATCAGGAAGTTTAAAGTGATAGCTGTGGTTATGTAATGACTGTTTATAGTCTTAAAAATACACAGTAAACATACAGGACTAAAGGGGCATGATGTATGCAACTTAGAAATGGTTCAAAAAGTGATTTTATATGTGTGTGAATCTATCTATCTATCTATCTATCTATCTATCTATCTATCTATCTATCTATCTATCTATCTATCTACCTAGAGACAGATAAAGAGAAAGGGAGAGAGGGAGAAAGGAAGAAAGGGAGAAACATGTCATCGATACAGTAAATGGGGCAATATGTTAACAGTAGGCAACATTCTTGCACTTTTCTGAATGTTTGAAATTATTTCCACATCTAAAGGTGAAAAAAGCACACACACACACACACGCATGCATGCACGCGCGCACACACACACACACACGCACGCACATGCGTACACAGATGTTCAAATTATATTTGTTAGTTGACTCATCAGCTTGCTTTGGAAAAGGCTGAGGAACTGTAAATATATTTATGTAAAGTATAACGTCATGTTCGAAAGCAAACAATTCAATGCAATAGTGAGCGATGCCATGAAGGCCATGTGGAAGAGTAAAAGGCTCAGATGGCAGACAGCGGTGCCTCTCACACTTTCATGTGTGCACATAATTAAGTGCCAGGTAGTCACAGTTGGTTCTCAATAAATATTTGCTGAATGACTGAATAAGAGAATGAATGACTGTTAGAACCAGTGAATAAAATAGGTGTCCAGAGGAAGGAAGGAGATCTTTTTGAGTAGGGTGGTAGTTTTCAAACTGAGCTCTGCCTGCCTTGGGGGTTCATGCATCCCCCTCTTGGGCAGCTGCGGGGCGATGGGAAGAAGTAGAGAGGGGAGATTAAGTGGGCCCTCCACCTAGACTTCAACAGACATTTCATCTGCTTTACCTACTAACTTCATGTCTGAGCACAGACACCTGCACCTTGTAAACATCTGAAAAAGCAATGGGCTGGGGAGTGGGAAATACTTTCTCAGAGCACTGAAGGAGAGAATTTGAATGTGAGAAAAGGTGCTGCACACATAACAACATTGTGGGGCTGTACTACAAAGTGGAGGCCATCCACATGGCATTTTACCCTTTTCACCAAAGCAGAACCTAAACAGAGCAAGGTTTCAGGAACGGTGGGAGTAGAAGAGGGTTACAATGCATCTTGTTTACTTGTGTAAAACTTCACAAATCATCAACTTGAGCACAATTGAAGGTTAGAAGAGCCTAGGTGAGCTTTAGGTCACCTTGCTTTCCCGCCATAAGCTACTAATGCTTCTATTAGGGTTACAGTGAATGAAAATTATCAAAGGCCTGTAAACATTCCTTCCAGAGCTTTCCACCTTAAAGGAAAATGGCTTGTTCTGAGGATTAGAGAAAAGAGGCCAAAGAGAAGTTGAAAGTGCACAGTTTTAGTATGTGAATTCTGAGGAACCTGGAAGGAACCCATTATTCAAGCAATAATAGTGTACAAATCCCTTAGTTTTACTTTATCAGTGCATTTTTAAGACGCTGTCAAGTATCTCTTCCTATAATGTCTATAAGACAGAAGATGCCACAAAACTTGATAGTCATTAGTGAACTTTGAGTCACTTGTGCTCATGTGACTGGTCTGTTTTTCAGATAAATATCCAACCATATTTGGATCAGATCCTTTGGCTAAATGTGGACTTTCAGATGTCAGAACAGAATCCTATCTCTTGCCTGTCTGCTTGTCATTAAGGCAGAAGAATTAGGTGGGATGAACACTAATCAACTCTATCTGGTGACCTCTTCATTCCAGAGAGCGCAAAGCCATGTAGCAGGAGGGAAATCTGTGCCACAGTTGTGGATGAAAAAGGGGCCTCATACTACACCTGATAAGTTCAGAGGAGGCCTGCATGGTGAGCCCTACAAATGCGCCGAGATGGAAATTAACCACATGGTACTGCCTGAACATAAAAATTCCTAAATAAAAGGTGGGTAGTCACATCCTTGGCCTGTAGCTTCCTTGACAAAGGTCAATCTTTACCTTAAATGGGCCGGTCTATTGTCTTTTTGCATCGAAGATAACATACCCTTGGAATGTCACAGTAATAATCCCTTTATCTAGACCTCACCAGAGCATGAGACCACAGAACCCCTCACTGTTATCTTGTTCTGAATACTATCTCTGTGTGCTAAATGTTAATTATTAACTAGCATGTACCCACCAATGTAAAAGAAGCCTGTGTCTCTCTGTTTTACCTTTTTTCCAAATCCAGAGATTTCCCCACTTTGCTTTCTCCCAACCTCTTAATCTACCATCAATGGATTTCATGTAACCTTCCTCACATCTCCTCTTTTGATTCTAATGTATAAAATAAGCTGCAAAACTGCCATTCTCCAAAACATTTTCTCAATCCTTGAGGTTTTGCTTCCCTGCAATTGTTGTCAGTTTGGCTTAAATAAACTCATTAAAATTCTCTGCAAGTTAGAACGGTTCTTATGTGGACACTATGAACAAGATGGTGTCAACTGCCCAGGAAGGAACTACTCTTTGAACTTTGAGCTGTGTATGCTCCCTCGGTTAGAATGAATACTATTTAGTGAACAACTCAAATCCTTCACAGATTCAAAAATGTTCTCCTATAAAGAACACAACATCATACACAGCACAGCTTGTGTTAACTTAGTGTGACGTTACCCAAGACTAATGAATATCTGGCCCCAAAAGGTCACTTTTGCTGCCAATGAAACATACAGCATCATTTTCCCTGTGAGTTCCGATCACAGCTACTTAAGTTGCATGGTAGGAGCTTGCGTGGCATCCATTCCTAGAACTGGCATTCGTTTCTAGACTGAAACTGGATGTCCTTATGACTTTGATTAAATTAGTTTTAAATCCTAGCTCTAGAAACTTATCTCTTTCTCTCACTCTCTTTCTCTCTCTGGTCACAAGGTCCGGACCTCTGGCAGGCTACAGATAACATCTTGACTTAAATTAAGTTCAGCTCCTGAGTTTTAAGGTGGAATGACCCTCCTCACTACTTTCCCATGAGTGTTCAGGGTCCAGGATGTAAAAGGAGGCTTTTTCTTAACCTGGAGATGGCTCTGATTTATTCCAGTGGACCCCTGGAATGTCTCAAAGATTTATTCTCTGTCTCTTTATAAAAGAGTAAATTTAAACTATTAATTTGGCCTATTTGCTATACTAAAAATTACATGGGAAGCTTTGTCAAATAAGGAAATAATGTTCCATTTGTATGCATATATTCTTATTACTGAAAATAAATTTTCAGATTATAATCTCTAAGAGTCTGCAATATCCTGATATAATATGTTCATTTGTAATCCTGGTTGGTTTCTTAAAATGTTATTTTCAGAGAAAAAAGATTTCTTTGTTGATTGCATTATAATCAGATCCATAACCACATTATTTTAAGTTTTTGTCATTTATAGACAGTCATTATTTTACTCTGATACTTTTGCAAATATGTTTCACCTCAGAAAAACAGAGAGGACTCTGACTTATTCCAAAATGCAGGACTCTGAGAATAAACTTTCGGATCCTACCTTTATAATGGATAAAGATTTCTAGAACTCTAAGGAATAATTGTATTCATGAAATGCTGGCAAGTGATCAAGATATCAAGAATTGATGCTATGGCACTGAGAGAACTGAGGGATGATCATAATTTTTATGAATTTTTGTTTAAAATATTGCTGATTTTTTTTTTTTAAGTTTTCCAGATAAAAGGAAACTTGTTTCTCTTAAACTAGCTATGACTTAGCAGTTTGGTAAATTATACCTTTGCAAACAGAAAGAAACATTTATTTTTTTCCTCCCTACTTGATCCCTTCAGAATTCAGAAACTCTTAATGATTTAGTATTTTTATTCTCATGGCAATGGGATTATTTGCATTAAGTTCAATAAGAATCTGTTCTCTTTATAACAGGACAGAATTGGAAACTGGTTTTGATTAACAAGTCTTTGACTGGAATGTCATGTCTGAGAGAGAAATGCATAGACTTGGATATGACCAGACAGCTTTAAGAAGACTGACTGACTTATGGAAGGCAATGAAAGCCCTTGGGAATATTGGCCTGTTAGGCTGCTTACATGGCTCCCAGCAGCCTTACCATGTGAGTAAAGAATGTCACTTCTTGGCAGGTACAGGAACCTCAAGATATTTGGGGGGCCTTGAGAAGAGAGGAACTCAGCCCAAACCTATAGGTATTGCAGGCAACGTCTGACGGCAAGTCCTTGGCTTTTCTGGCCTTGAAAAGCCTTTTAGGTTTAATTTGAAGATTCCTTATGAAAGATTCCAGCAAAGCATATTTAAAAGTGCCTAGATGGTTAATTACTATTCTTGCTGGACTTATACAAATAATCAGGACAAGTTTATTGAAATGACTTATTTTGCAAATAAATTAGTCTTTATTTGGCTATTCTTGGTAAAAATAGGTTAGAGAGAAAAAATTATGTTTCAATGTAAACTATAATATATGTTTGTGGATATTAGATTCTAGTGCTCTTCATTGTCTTTTGGGTTTTATTTTGTACTTGTTAACTGGACTGGATCCTGGATTCCTCTAGTTTCCTCCAATATCTGCCTATGACTCTCTAAACACGTTTCCAATTTTTGCCCCATCCTTTGACATGGAATCAAACTAACTGAGAACTAAAACTGCCTTTTCCCAAAGCAATGCAAGCTAAAGATAGACAGCTTGATATAAACTTCAGAAAATTACCACAATAACTAATGCTTAAACAACCTCAGTCACTGATGCTGTGTAAGTCACACAGAGAGTTTACCTTAGCACCTGATGACAACATCAGAGACATTTCAAATTACAAAAGATGCTTCCAGCCTTACATCTACAAATCTTGACTGACAGCCTTACAAACTCAGAAGCTGGTTTATAATTTGCTCTGATCATTAACCTTTGTTCTTTTGTTTTCATAAACATATCTCTTATTAAATAGCTGAGGTTATGGAATTTAACCTGTACAGTCAGCCATTTGGCCCGTTCTAGCTCAAGCTCTAAGACTCCAACAGACCACTTTAGAGTCCTAGGCACATGGGTCATTAAACAATAGAATTGCTTTAGTTTACTTGCTGGCAAAACCAGGAAGAGTCTATGCAGTAGCTAATATAGCATGCTGCATCTACATTAACACCTCTGGGGAAGTGAGACTCAGATAAATAGAGACATGCGGAAGGCTACTTAGCTACAAAATGTGAGAAAGAAACACCCATTAGACAATCTTTTCCTGGCTACCTTATGGAATGGGAGGCCTCTTTTGTGGATTATTACAGGGATGCATTATATCAATGATCTTTATCAAATTATGTTTTCTGTTAGAGGCTGTATGTTTTTGACTAACTATATCATCTTCAGGACTAAAGTATAGGGCCCCCAGGAAAAGAGCAAACATGGTAATACAGAGTATTCATGGCAAACTGGGAACTAAAGAGTGTTTTTAATTGAATGTAAGACAGTTTTATTCCTTTGATCCTGAACTCCACCCCTTTTCAACAGGAGGCAGCTAGGGTGGTAGTTGCCCCTTCTCTCTCAACAATGAGGAATGATTAAAAGGAAGGGAGACATTGAAACCGAGGATCTTTATGACTTTGATTAAATGTAGTTTTAAATCCTAGCTCTAGAAATCATCTCTCTCTCTCTTTTCCTCCCTCCTTCCTTCCCTCCCTTCCTCCAAGACCTAGCCTTTCCCGCATAATCAGTAACCCCTGAGGCAGTAGATGACAGAAGTCTGGCCCTAACTAATGGTCACACAGTCCTGACCTCTGGCAGCTAAAGATAACATCTTGCCTTAAATTGTGTTTCAGCTCCTGAGCCCTAAGGTGGAAGGACCCCCTGGCTACTTTCCCATGAGACCAGACCCGGGACTCCTGAAAAGATCTAAGAACCACCCTCAAGACCTGAACAGATGATTCATTACCCTTACATCACTTCCAACCAATCGGCTCCCAGCAGGACCCCGCATCCCTAACCCATGATGTCTTGTGATCTTGCCCCATATAATCTGTAACCTACATGCCATTGGGGATCCAGGTCTTTGATCACTAGCTCACCTATGTCTCTGGGTTTGGTGCCAATTCCCTAAATAAACCTTTACTTTCTTTGCTACAAACTCCTGTTTGTGTCTTGTTTGACTTTGATGTGTGCAGGTAAATGAACTCCTTTAGTTGGGTAACAAGTATTCCAGCCCTGTTTTCTCTTGTTCTGCAAAACCTGAGGGTTGACAATAGAGTTTTAGATCACCATGGAAACGGTGAGTACTTAAACAAGATACACAGTTAAATATACTAGCCCTATGGACACTGCTGGTCAAAATTTAGGTTTACACACTGCAGCAGTGTGTTATAGTAGCCTTGAAATACTGTGGAGAAAAGCCACAGAGAAAGTCAAGGGTAGGCATGCACTTCTAATCTATTGAGTTGTTGGAAAAGTCATGATGCATTTTTGCAACAAAAAGCATAGAAAAATACGTTGTGACTTTTCCAACAACCCAATACTTGGTTGTTGTTGTTTTTTCCACATAGACTTTAGATTTAGGATAAATTATTTTGAGGAAGCAACTCTGGGTAGATATAATTTCAGGTGGAGGAACATTTGCTCACGAAGAGAGTTTCAGAAGAGTCATGATGGCTGGATGAAAATAAATAGAATTTAAAGATTAATCCAGTTGGTCATTTGTTTTATAGAGAAGAAAATTGGGCAAGATTATGAGAGAGAGGATTAAGTGGTTTACACAAGATGACATAGTTCGATAGAGTCTAGGGAAGAACTCAAAACCAATATGTCTCCAAGACCAATGTTTTTATATGTTTTACTACAGTGCCAATTTGAAATTTTGTCTCTGTAGCATTATTGAGGAACCCCAAAACAGAAGTATGCAAAATGTTCCTTATCTTATTTGTAGGTCACAATGCAATACATTCGCTTGATGAATAAGACTAATGATCATTCTGCTAGGAACACTTGAAAGCCTAAGATGGTCTCTTTGCAATTTAGACCCATTTCTATATTTGAGTCTTGAGTTTTAGAAACACATAGAAAAATGCTTATTTGCAAAGTGTGTATCCAAAAACATCTATGATATAATTAGAGAACTTCTTAGCTTAACCAAAAATCTTCCAAGTGAGATTTTAGCACAGCGGTGCAGCTGTGTCTTTGTCATCTGATGTCTTTGCCCACCCAGTAAAGGACTCCAGAGAACTAGATCATTGATTTGCTAGGTGACTTGGCTTAAGTCAGTAGAACTCTCTCTCCTTACTTTTTTCTTACCATCTATAAAATCAGGTACCATGTACAGTAACAACAGAATGGGAAACTTTATATGGATTTGGGGGCTATACAAGTTTTTGAGAATGAGACAAACTGACCTATGTGTTTGTGGCTACAATCTGCATAATTTCAGCTATAAATTGTCTAATCCAATCATCCTTTTAAGACAGCCTTAAAAACTTGGGAGTAGCTCTTCCTGATCAATCCCTGAATGTTCCCGCCATAGGCTACATTCCATTACAGTCCCAATTCCTTTCCTGTTTTCTTCCCCTGCTCATAGATTGTCACATCCTTGTTAAGATAATGAATTGCAAAGGAATGATTCTTCGGGAAGCTTTGTTTTAGCAGACCCAATAGTAGGCAGCCAAGTGTCTCTCATCTCTTCTTTTGCCTCCTAGACTTCCTCTTATTTTAGGGAGACAAGCTGAATGCTGCCCACAGGGGAAGGCACGAAGAGCACCAGCGCCACCACCTGGATGCAGGGAGAACGAGGCACCACATAGAAAAGAAGTCGCTACGTGTCCAAGGCTGAGCAAGCTACCTGGCTTAATTCCTTGTCCTTTTCTTTTCATTTCCTTATTGTAATTTCTTTGGCTTTATATTTTTCTTCACTTATTTTCACCTTTCCTACATATACCGGGGGTGCCAAAAAAATTGTATACAAGTGGACACTTTGGTCAACGTTGCTCAAGCAGTAGTTCGCCGTAATCAGAAGTGCCTGGACGCTGATGGTCACCACTTGGAGCACTTCTTGTAATTGCAGAAGTCAAACATGACTTGTATTCATCTTTTGTTATCGGTATATATTGAGTATTACGATTTTAATAGTTTTTTCCTTTCTTAAAATGTGTATACATTTTTTTTTGGCACCCTCTGTATGTGTTCATGCATTCTCAGTTTTACCTACCATCCCTGGTTTAGGAAAAGGTCCAGTGAATGGTGAGGGACCCACCCTAAGCTGGGAGATGTAGGGAACCAGAATGAGGCCACTCTTCCTTTGGAGAACTCATCCAACGGGCTTTAGACCTAGATGCAGGTTTATATGCTCCCCTGAATATACAGGAAAAGCCTCTTGGTGAAGCTCTTCTTCATGCTGCCTGAGGTTCAGTTAAGGTCTATCACACCATTAGCCCTGACATCTAGGGACTAGGTCAGCCATTTTCTCCTTCTATGACGATGAAAGACAATATGTAGCTCAATTCTCATCTGCCTTGTGACATATGAGCTATGTAGTAATCCATGAACAAAATTCTGTTTTATGTGGTATGTTTCTAGGGACTACTCAAACCAGGCGTTTAGAGTAAATATTCCTTAGAGTAAGAAAAAGGCAGAAAACAAAAAAGAAACCTTTCCAGATGGAGCTTCTTAGCTTCCTTTGAGACTTTCCTCTAGATCGTCCCAAATCTCTAGGTTCTACAGTTATCCACGTCACCTACCAGGAGTAGGCCCTGTTCTCAGCCCCAGTTTGGAAGCAAAAGAGAAGACATCAACTTGATTTTCTAAAGTAAAGTTAGTTTTTATTTTAGCAGTTTAGATCATTGTTTCTGATGTGGGATGTTCATTTTTTGTACTTCATTTTAGGCCTCCATGGATCCCAAGGATGCCCTGGAGATAACTATGGATGGTGGAGAGGGAGTGTGGAACAGTTTGGAGGTGGGTGGCTGTCTCCCCTGGCAGTTATAGGAGCTTTCCTTTCTGTTTTCTACTTGGTATTCTGAGATACGTTTATTTTGAAAAAAAAAAAATTTTTCTGAGGATTGTAAAAGATTAAGTATAGACAATTACTCCTGGTAGTATCATTTCTAAGAATCATAGAGATGCCCAGCAAAAGTTGTATCATTGGTCTGCTGCTTTAGCCTTTGACAAACAGTGGTGACCCATATTTAGTATTAGTCATTGTGCCTGAGTTCTGTGCCCTCTAAGTATTTTAAGTGGTTTATTAGGATGTTTTTGTTTTTATGTTTGCTCATTTAAAAAAAAATTCCAGGTTGGATTAAGGATTAAGTTCTGTTAGGTTTAGGGTATTCAAAATGAATTTAGATGTCTCTTTTCTGGAGAAATTATAGTAAAGTCTGAAATTCAGTGCTCTCTTTAATCCTCAGAGCTCAAAGCTTAAAAATAAAAAAGGAATGAACTCTAAATATTTGATTTTGATTTAAAGTCTCTATTCTGAATCCTTCACAATACCTACTACAAGATTGGTGCATAGTGGATGTTCAATAAATTTTATTGGGTTGAGCTGAATATTTTAGATTCTAAAATTGAGGAGTGCTAAATTATAGTATTTCAGAAATAATACTACATAAACCAAAAATTTCTTCCTTCGTAAACCTGTTTAGAATATTCCAGATCATGGGAGGAAGATGGCAGAGCTCTGGGGGATGTAGTCCCCTTTCTTCCTTCCTTCCTTCCTTCCTTCCTTCCTTCCTTCCTTCCTTCCTTCCTTCCTTCCTTCCCTCCTTCCTTCCTCTTTCTCTTTGTTACTCCACCATGATTAGAAAACCAATGAACTTTTGGAGAATAAAGTCTAGAAGGAAAGACTTGTTCTACCATATATGAAACTGTGGTATAAAGCTCTAATACCTGTCAGTGTGGTATTCTCAGAAGAGGTAAGTAGGTTGTTTTAACAGAAGAGAGAGCTACAAAAGACACTTGTATAGAGAAAGTTAATTTATGCAAAAGATGGCACTGCAGAGCAGTGAGGAAAGCACAGTCTTTTCACTAATGGTGCTGATACAACTGAGTGTTCATATAGAAAAAAAGGAAATTTGATCCTATACCATACCAGACATAAAAACCAACTCAGGTGAATTGTAGACTTAAATGTGATAAGCACAAAAATAAAGATTTTAGATATTAATACCAGAGAATATTTTTATTGCATCAGAGTAGGAAGAGATTTCTTAACTAGGATGCAAAAAGCACTAACCATAAAGGGAAAAATAGCTAGCCTTGACTGTGTTAAGATTAAAATTTTCTGCTTACCAAAAAGCATTATTAAAGGCATGAAAAGGCAAATGAAAGAGTAGCAAAAGATATTTTTATCACATATAATTAATGAATATCATACTAAGGTATATAAAGAACCCCAGAAAACCTAATTGAAAGTAGGCAAAAGATTTGAACAGGCACATCACAAGAGAAAAGCCAAATAGATAATAACCATATGAAAAGCTGTTCACTCTCACTAGTAACCAGGTAAATGCAAATCAAAACTACCACGGGATACAAACAAACCAGACTGGCAAAGATTTAAAACCCGAACAACACCACATTTGGCGAGGATGTAGATCAATGGGAAATCTCATACATAACTGCAAACTGGGTAAAACCATTTGGAAAACTCTTAACCATTATCCACTGAAGTTGAAGATGCACATATGTCATGATCCTAGAAACGGGACTGCTGAATCATAGTGCACGTGCCTCTGCAACAAAAATGGACACATATAAAGCAAATAAAGGATAAACAACTGGATACATATGTATGCCAGGATGCATGAAAAAACATCCAGCCATTATTCATAATAGCCCTAATTTAGAATTGAAAATGTTTTATTTCTAGATCTGGTTGGTGGTTATAGATGTGTTTATCTTACAATTCATTAAGCTGTACACTTATGCACTATGCATATTTATGTATCTGTATTATTTTTCACAAGTTCAAAAAAAACGAATCACTAAAAATGATCATTGTACCAGTGTCCAGTTTATATTGCTCTTATATAACAATAAAGATATAAAATGCCTTGTCAAATGTCCTGCTTAAGTCCAGATACATTAAATATTTATACATTATTTAGCCCTTATTAGCAATTCTGTCAAAAATGGAAGTATTTCCTCAACATGAGTTGCTCTTAATGAACCAGAGAATAGATTCACACGAGGCAGTGGATGGTCATATAAACAAAAATGGAAGTAAAAATGCTGCTACATCAGTTCTGATTAGCTCAATGACCTTGGTAAATCAATTGACTAACACTTTCTTTTTTAAAAGGGGGATTTGAAATAGATAATCATTTAGGTGTTGTCTGGCTCTGAACTTTTTTAAGATTCAGTAATTCCATGAATGAAGCATCTCTAGAATACCCTGAATTTCTGTTCTAAAAGACCTCTATAGTATTCAGGTAGTAACCAGCTGGTATAATAATACAGAGGGAAATCACAAAGCATGCAATTCCAAATTAGATTCAGTGATAACTAGTTTTTAAACACTAGAAAATTTATGGCTTACAACATCTAAAAGCTTTAAGCAAGGTTTGTTGAGCAGTGTCAATGTATAGTTCATGCTGGTATTAAAGGGTGGCTAACAAATCCAGAGCAGGAAAGAACTTGTCTAAAAGTTATTCTACTTTTGCTTGAGACTCCTCAGTACAGTCCATGTTATTTCCAGAAGGCAACTGATAGGCACTGAGCTCTACCCACCTATCTCTCAAATCTTGATTCCTGGAAATAATATCTAATGGCCATAGTTCATTCATTCATTCATTCAATCTACAAGTGCTTATTTAATTCCTATCATGTGTTGGCACCGTGGAGAATTCAAAGATGGAGGAAATATTATCCTTGCCCTCAAGTTGTTCACAATCTGCCTATTATTTTGGACAAATGTTATCTAATTTGGGTTACCATAGAACTTGAAAAAATGCTGTTGACAGACACTGATTTATTAATTTAGGTAACAGAAAAATAATTATAAACTGAAAGTTGATAAAATTATTTGACTGATTAAAAAATACAGGAGCAATTGTTATCAAGCATATCCTAGAATAGAAAGTTGTGCTAATACTGTCAGAAAATTCTTACGCTGTACTGTTATATGAAAAAAAGGTGAATAAAAATTAGATGTATGACATAATCTCAACTATGGAACACAACAAAAGAAAAGTACATTTAAATGTGACTAGTAGTCAACTCTGGGGTTAAATTTATTTACATCAAGGGTATATTTCCTTTATAATCAGAAAAATACATACATATGTATATAAAAAAGACCAATAGGGTAGTTAGTGTAAAACTCTTCAAAAGCAGGGTAAAAACAAACAAACAAACCAACAAACCAACCAACAAACAAAAAAACCAAGTCTGCACTTACTTACAATTAATCCTGTTGAGCTAGAGCACGAAAGAATGGAAATACATAGCCCTTAGAATTATTGGGCCATATTAGAGTTTATTTTTTAAAAATCTGTAGCAGAGAGACTGGCGTGTCAGAAAATAGAGGGAAAGGAAATGCGACCCCATGATTGGCAAAGGATTTCGCTGAAAACAACTTGCTAATTTTTCCAGTAATAATATTATTGTTTTGCCTGATAATCATACTGTGTCTGTCAATGGCATTGTTCTCCAGTGACAGTGAGAGATAAAGAAGGATACCGACATGTGACACACAGCAATGTGGGGAAACATTTTCCCTTGCAACAGGAAGAACAAAGAATCTTACTTCCCTGAGCCTTCAGTCTTTTTTTTTTTTTTTAAAGATTTTTATTGGGGAATTGGGGGGATGGGAACAGTGCTGGGGAACTGGGGGAAGGGGACAGACAAGTTGCTGTCATTTTTGTTCTTCAATCAAGTTGTGGAGGATGTTGCTTCACTGGCCCAAGTTGGCACCGTCATTGCGCTCTTCCTTGGTGAGGCAGATCAGGCGCCGGCTTCTGGACGGCTGCTCACTGCGGCTGCTGGCCGCTCACGCTGGCTGCTGGCTACACACGGTAGCCCATGGCAACCCACGGTAGCCTATGGCAACCCACTGCCACAGGGGCTGCAGCCTACGCCGTCGCCGGCAACTCAAGGCAGCCCAGCTCTAGGTTGAGCTGTTGTTCAGCATCTTAGCTGTGGAGGGCAGTGTCACTGGCCCTCATATGTGGGATCCGAACCGGGGCTTCAGTCTTTACTTATGCTCTGAAGAGTAATAGTTTTAATTTCATTTAATTTTTATGGTGTTTTGGTTAATCTTACTTAGTTTATATTTTTATTGAGATTTAATTAATATATAATGATATATTATTATATTATATATTACATTATATAGTAATATAATTAGGTATTCGTTTTGATGATTGTAATAACATACAGAACAAATAAGTTCTCTTGTACCCCTTTCCCCATCAATTCCCCTGGCTTCATCTCACTTTCTGATTGCTATCACCATTCATTAATTTTGCCTGCTTTTGGATTTCTTAAAAATGGAATCAGACGGTGGATACAGAGTAACAGAGCTTTGACAGCCAAGTCTGCGGTTAAATTTGTTGCTCAAACAAGAATTCCAGGATGTTATCAAGCTTTTCATACAAACAGGTAAATATCTTACCACAACAGCAATAAAATGAGATTAAAGCTGCTTTTTGCCTTTTGCATAATTTTCCTAGATGGGAACTTCTGACCCTCAAGGTATCACTTTCAGGTTGGTGGAAACTGGCCATCATCAAAAGACTTGGGCTCCCCTCCTATTAACTCTACTAACTAACTTCTCAGATTTGCTTGTTATTTGCTTCATCTTCATTGTCTTCAGCTCTTTACTCTCTAAAATGAATATAACTCCAATAGCCCCTATGTATAAAAATAGTGGGGTCAGGGTTTCTTTCAAGGCGCCTTTCCCTCCAATGGATGTAGAAGTGGGTGGTGTGCGTGTTTGGTCCAGGTGCACTCCGCCACTGGCCCACACCTTCCCATTTACTGCCAGGGCCATCTGACTCGTAGCAGTCATCCCCCAGACTACTTATTGTCCCACTTTTTGCTGCTTACCTACTGGCATCTCATAACCAGCTTCTTCAAGATATTCCTATGACCCTGCACCATTTCACCCCAAGGCCAGACCAAAGCCCCTTCAATTCCTCCAAAGACTAGCCATGACTAGGCTGCAACATTTAACTTGATTTTATGGGTATATAGAAAACATACATCCACCAACTGCAGAATAGGCATCCTTTTAAAACACATAGGGGACACTTTCAAAAACTTTGACTGTGTACTGGGCCAAAATAATTTTTAACCAGTTTCAAAGGATAGACGTCATATAGAGCAAGTTCCTTGACACGAAACAATTAAGCAAGAAATCAATGGAAAAAATATATATAAGCATTTTTTTTTTTTTTTACTCTCCTGCCTCCCTCTTACCCTTTAAAGGGCACTGTGTTACATTCTATAAGCATGTTTTTTTAAAGCACTATTAAAAAGAAACTAAGTTTAGGCAGAAGAGAAGGTTGTTCCCTAGATGTTGTTGATGTTCAATTGGTATCCATTTGCTCTTTTTGCCTGGCATCTGCTCTGATTGTTCAGTGTATTCTTCCTGACTGCTCAGGGTTTGGGCCAGATTGGCTGTTAATATTCTGAATATTACCCCATCTTTACAAACTAACACGGGGAGAAATCCGTTTGACTGGCAGAAGGTTGGGCGAAAAAAAAAAAAAAGCCACTTTACAAAACTCATGCTTGGAAGGATCTTATTTTGTAAAATAAAGGAGTGTATATATTCCCCAAAATAATAGTTTACATTTATTTAACTGTACAAAGTGGTATCTTATTTAATCTTTAAAATATCCCTGTGAGGTACACAATATAATTATTTTCACTTTACAGATGAGGAAACTGAAGCTTAGAGAGGTTCAAGATCTTGGCCAAGGTTATACAGCTGGGAAATAATGGAGTTGGTGGTCAGACCATACAGTCTCCCGAATATTATTAATTTTGTGATTGCTTGAAAGAACAAACAAGCAAGTGGACAGTGTTTAGCACTGGGAAATTTGATTGGGGTAGCTGGGGCTGGGTTTAGGACAAGTATTGAGGAAATATTGTTGTATTTTCCCTCCGTCACTCTTTGAGTACTTTTTGATTATTTAAACTTTATTTTTCATGGAGTATGTTGTATTTTTTTTTTAAAGAGAAATGTTAACAACTAAAATGAGGGGGCAATAATTCAATCTAGTTCCAACAGTCTATCCTTTTGACGGTCTCCAGTGGAGAGACAATAACCAGAAAATAGCTCTGCCCAGTGAGCTAAGGGTTCAGGAATACTAGTGTGGCTTTGGCAAAAGAAAGCCCCCATCTGTATTAGAAATGTTTTGTATTTCTTCAGCACACCTAATCTGAATTGCCCCAAAGGCTGAATAAATAACTCTTTATCCTCAAAGCACCCTGTGAGTTCCCTGGTGTGGTCTGCGAGGGTGTGGCCTTGAGTGGTGATAGCCCAAGATTAGCTTCTACCCACACTTAGGGAGTGCAGCCCCCCGGGGGGGGGGGGGGGATCACTTAAACTCTGTGTTGCCATCAACTAAAAGCATCATCATCTTCATAATAATAATCTCCAGCCTCAAAGGGATACTATTAATTAGTCTAAATTTTTAAAGGGCTTGAGAATGCCAGATGCTAAGTGTTGAATGAGTGGGAAGTTTTACTCAAACGTCTCGCTGGGAGTTCGGAGGAGAGAGGAGGTTAGGTGAGTCCCAGCCAGTCACATGAGGAGGCTAAAGGCAGAAAGGAGAACAGAATGGTCACTGTCCTGGGGCTGTGCACCCTCCTTTAACCACACCAGACCACCTTCCCCACCTCCAGTAATTAGAAATTACTTCAGCACATAAACAGGCACTTTATAATGTTTTCTTTTTACAACGGGCAGCACGCTTCTCTTTTTCACGGGGAGAGGGGAACCAGTTTTGGCTTCCCACTGTCCCCACCTTCTTTACAGCCCAGCCCCATATTCACCCACAGAGAAAGCAGCAGTCACACAGGAACATCTGCTCTGAACATGGCCCCCTTCCAGTGGCCCGGGCTCAGAAGGATCTGGTAAAATGGCCTCCTTCAACATACATCACTGCTGACTTTGGATGGCCTTGAGTTCCCAGCCACCAGCCACAGTGCCCTGCCCCTCTTCTCTTTCCCATTCTCACATCAAGTTTAATAAAGCTCTTCAGAGAAAGCCTCATTATTGACACGGACACTCTTGCTCAGCACACCCTTACCATACACCACTCCATCCAGCGGTGAGTGATAACAACTCTGTTTGTGTTTAATTAGCTCTTGGTTTATGGGCCAGTTTGTGTTGAGGGTGTGGCTGTTTTAGTTGGTTATGCAGTTGACAGAAATATATGTGTATTGATGTGGGTCCTCTGTGTGTGCCCTCTCAACGCTCTGGTCTGAAAGCTCAACAGTCCCTCATTACACTACCAACGGAGGCCAATTTTTGGAACTTTTATGCTTTGATTTTATTCCATAAAACTAGAATGATAAAGCTTGTTTTCAGTCCCTAAATATCTAACCAGGCAAATGTCCATATTGCTTATCAGTGGGCAGACGTCTAGTTGCTGGTCTGTTTCAGAGTCTTAGAGGAGAGTGCAGCTTTAGAGACTACTCCCCAGGCAGCTGGCTCTGTGCCCTGACCCTAAGTGTCATCTGCTTATTTCTTGAATGTTTATTTCTCTTATTTTTAAAATCATGTCCCTCATAGGATCCATGTCATGACTTATATTCATGAAAATATCTAAAATAGAAGCATGATTATAAAGTAGTGGATTATTTTTTTAAGCAAACATTACAGAATGTACTCATCTAAATGTGTGTTGTCCCTTTCAAAGTAATCAGTTCTGAAAGTTGTACACATAGTCCCAAAATGGTAATATTATGTAACACATTTGAGAAATTCTTCTCAGGAATTACCTGAGACATACTATGTAAAAACAAAATAAAATAAAAATTTTCTTTATTTAAAGGTAATACATATTCATATTGAAAGCTTTGATTTTGTCTTGTTCTTTATTATTTTCTGAATTTTTATTTATAATTCTAAAATCTAGAGATAAGTATGGTTAACACATATTCCTTTCCAATCTTTTTTCTGAGTTGTGGCCCATTGAATGGGCTCAATAGTAATGAATCTTCATCTTCAGAGGGTAATTTTGAGCTCTGGAATCTAATTCCATTCCATTAAGTTCAGCAAATATTTACTGAGTGTCTCTCGATGCAAAGAGCTGACTAAGTAGAACAAAAAAAATTAACAAGATGTGT
This sequence comes from Hipposideros armiger, assembly GCF_001890085.2. NCBI lineage: Eukaryota > Metazoa > Chordata > Mammalia > Chiroptera > Hipposideridae > Hipposideros > Hipposideros armiger. The sequence continues at coordinate 1,762,114 of NW_017731467.1, read as the reverse complement.
TTGGATTGACTTTTTAAAAAGGCCATTAACTGGTTCAAAAGGTGATGCCAGATAGAATTACAAAAAATATTTTGAACAATTGCAACATCATTGGAATAGTGTGTACACTCTCAAGAGGGCACCTTGAAGGGGTCAGTACAAATATCTGTGTAATGCCCGAAATGTTAAAAAAAATGACCATGGCCCACACGATATGCTGAATAAAAATTTTTGGAGTAACCAGTAGCAGCTTCTACAGCTCAGAACTAGAACTAGCCTGATACTAAGAAATAGGTAAGAAGACTCTATGTCCCCATCTGCCTGGAATAGTCCTGGTTTTATGCCTGTTGTCTTGACGTTAGTGGTAACTGTGCCCCTTTGCTCTCTGAAGGGCACTGGCTTGGAGGATAAATTAATGACCATCCTAGAAATAGAGACATTAGCTGGTGGTACCTTCTCCCACGCCTCCAACTCCAAGGGCAGCCCGCTAGTTAGCTTAGTTAGTTAGGCCTGGTGCTCCTCCCGTAACGCTGGTCTATTTATTGGTCCTTCTTATCTTTTATCTCCTTCAATTAAAACATACGTGTTTTAATTTCTTAAAGAAATATAAGGAACTAATAAACAGTGAAAAAATATTCAATCTCAACTTTTTTTATCAAAGAAAACAGATTAAAATAATGCGTTACCAATAATACAAGTCAGTAAGAGTGAAGTGAGATAGGTACTCTGTGAGAGAGTGAAATTATTAAAACCCTTAAAGGCAAACTGGTTCTAGATCTGGTATGTGGTAGTTAAGATTGTGGAATTTGAAGCCAGACTGCCTGAGAGCGAATCCTGGCTCCAACACTCACCAACAGTACGACCCGGGGAGTTATCTGCTCTCTTAGTGCCTCCATTTTCTCATTAGTAAAATGGAGATGATAATCATATTTCTCTCATAGGGTGGTTTTAAGGATTAAATGATGTCACATCTATTACATCCAACACATACACTACATGAGCTCACTCCTGATCAGTAGAATGATCATGTACCAAAAAGTTATGAAACAACATTGAAAACTAGCAACTTTATCCATGTATTCAACCATTTAGCAATTGGGACTGGGAGACCAACAATAAGTCAGACACTATTCTAGACACAGAAGATATGAATAATGAAAAAGACAGACTTATCTCCTATGCTTCTCCGCCGAAAGGGAAGGATAAATAATAAATGACTAATTATAACTACAGTATAATGAGTAGTAAGCTGGGAGACATGTATTAGGGAGGCCCACCTTAGCACAGGATGTCAGAAAAGTCCCCTGCTGAAGTGACACATAGGTCTTAGATGGTAAAGTATATGGAAAACTCAGATTGACAGAAAGATTTTATATCTCAGCATAGTCTAGCTTGCCTAAGTCAAATTGGATTATGGTGAAAATTCTTGTCTAATGTTCTCATATCCATAGAGAGTCAAATCCTGTATAGAGGTGGGGTGATCTCCACTTCAGGCTGGAGCATGAGTTAGGCTCCTAATGCCGAGGCATTTGTTCCTCTGATTTTCCAAGCTTAAGGATTCATTCCTAGTGTAGAGGCCTAGCCTCCTAGGCCTTAGTCTGAGAGTATGATCTCTTATATCTTTTTTCTGCAGCTGAGTTGTGTGAAGTTGTAGGTAAAGTATCTAAGAGACAAGACAGAGTCTGTTTACTTCTGTAAGCACCCTACACTCTTCCCTTGGATCAACTGCATTTCCAGAAATTTTCAAAATTGGTTCTGACTCTTTTTTAGTATCACCTATTCTCCAAGCTGTTCTTTAATCTTATGCCCTGAACATTTTATTGAATGTTACCATCAAAAATAGCCATCTGAAACCCACTTCTTAATTTGTTATAAATATATTGAGGATTTGGTCCATAAGTAACTCCATCTATCTTATGTAAAGGCCTGTGTGTTATTTTATTTAGGTTTTCGTGCTAAAGAGAGTTTTATCTCTCTTCTAGACACTGGTATACTTCTGCTCTGATGAGAATTATGGCCCTAGCTGTCAGGGGTTCATCGTTAAATGTGGGTCCCAACCACAGCAACCACACTGACCCTAGCAGCGGGCACATTTGCATTCTCCTTTTTCTTCGGCCCTGGTTTTCTACTTTTTCTTAATTTTCTACATTAAATTTATCCTATATATTTTTAAAAGCCTTCTAATCCTTTTTGATAAAAAGGATGGGTATAAATAAACAACCTAAATATATAGTACATTGTGATCATGAATCAATACATATAAATAGACTAAGTACATTCCAGGACAGTTTTAATTACCATTTAAAAAAAACAACAACACACAAAAAAACTAGTAAAGGCATAGATCAATGACTGAGAAAATGGAATGCAATAATCTTTGGTATAGTTGAGGTATAGGGGGATGTTAAAAGCCTGTGAAATCTGCCAGTTTGTACTCCAAACTCAGGGGGCTCCCCAGCAGATTTTGTAGGTATGCCCCACAGAGGATGCTGATCTCCACCCAGGTCTTTGGAACTTCACTCTCCTCGAAGGAGATGGAAAAGGTCCAAAACCAAGGAAGAGTGAACAGGCAGTACTCATTTCCGTATACAATGTGTTCTCAGAGCTCACAGCTCAAAAATAGACCCGTGTAAGGCAGGATCCTTAGAGCATGCTGAATCTTGACTCTGCATGTCTTGTGCCTGTCATCTGGTTAGACACTGTAGAAATAAGATGAACAGCCTACAGGTATGTGATGCATAGGGATATTTATTAGGCCTTATTGAAAGAGCAGAGGCATCATGAATTATGGAGTGAGAGGGATTTAGAACTTTTAGGGTTTAGGATCATCTTGAGGGTTGTCTAGGAATCCATTTGCAAAAGAAAGAAAGGAAGGAAGAAGAAGCACATTTGTCAAACACGTATCATGTTCCAGACCCTGTGCTAAGTGCTTTTACATATACCTTCCTTTTAAGTACCCATGACAAACTTTCTTTAAGATAGGCAATAGATTCACATGCTTTTTCGTTAAGAAATAGAAAATGCTATCTCACCCCCACTCCTTTTATTCTCTCTCTCTCTGTCTTTGCTGTCACACTACCATTTGCCTTGTAGGAAAATAATAGAAACTTGAGTTGTAGGTTTTTTTTTTTTAAATTTATTTATTTATTTATTTGTTTATTTTTTATTTTTTATTGGGGAATTGGGGGGATGGGAACAGTGCTGGGGAATTGGGAAAGGGGAACAGACAAGTTGCTGTCGTTTTGTTCTTCAATCTAGTTGTGGAGGATGTTGCTTCACTGGCCCAAGTTGGCACCATCATTGCGCTCTTCCCGGGTGAGGCAGATCAGTCGCCGGCTTCTGGACGGCCGCTCACTGCGGCTGCTGGCCGCTCACGCTTGCTGCTGGCCACACACGGTAGCCCATGGCAATCCACTGCCACAGGGACTGCAGCCCACGCCGTCGCCGGAGACTCATGGCAGCCCAGCTCCAGGTTGAGCTGTTGTTCAGCATCTTAGCTGTGGAGGGCAGTGTCACTGGCCCTCATATGTGGGATCCGAACCGGGGCCCTCTGGCATCCCAAGCGAGTTCTTAACCATCGCGCCACTCGGCCGGCCCTGAGTTGTAGGTTTTAAGTGCTGTGATTCTTAATCTAACCTCAATTAATAGTTTAAAATAAAGTTAAGAAATGAACTCTTCTCAATGTTAATTAAAAATGAGGCTCTTGTGAGGATAATATTGACAATTTTGTGTGAAAAATTCAATCTCAGAGATACAGGGTCTATATTGGCTCTAGCAGATCAAGTTCTGGGGCACGGATGCAATTTGCAAAGTGTGAGAAATAAAACAAGGACAAGGGTTGGATCCATTGGGACCACCTTTCATCAAAGATGAAATCTTGCTATGGTCTGAAACTAGCAATCACATTAATACTGTGTGTATTCATGTTGGCTACTCCTCCTTTTTATGGTCCCTCTATATGAAATCTCTCTCATCTATCATCTATCTATCTATCTATCTATCTATCTATCTATCTATCTATCTACCTATCTATTACCTGTTATTTATCAATCTTCTCTCCATATCATGAATAATAATTTTTCCTCCTCATGAAAGTTACTAGGTAGAAAATATCTTAATAAGGTGAAAAGGATTTTTATACCTCCATCACCCAAATTCCAAATGCCATTTTATAGCTGTCTGTTTTCAAAGATGTGAAAATTTGTTCATAATTTATGCCAGGCAAATCGACTCTGTATAATTATGGAAACATAGGAATTATAAAGGCCTTAGGAAAAAAGGAAGGGAGCTTATATTCTTGCTCAAACTCTTATTTTACAGGTAAGGAAATGGAAGCTAAGAAAGCTGAAGGGAATTATTAAAAACAATATCACTGAGATTCCAGGGTTCCTTTCACCAACTCATAGTAAAGATACTGCTTCGAGAGTCATTTTTGGCAGAAACCCTACCTATATCAGTGTTTTTACTTATTTTCTAGGCTGCACAGGATTGTGAAGCTTAAAATAATCCCAGAGGTAATCTAAGTTCAAAACTTTCTTGTAGAGATGAGGACATTAAGCCCTCGAGAGGTGAAATGTCCAGTGTCACAGAGCTAATGTGGCAGAGCTGACACCAGAATCCAGGTTTCTTAACTCCTAGGCCAGACCCTTTTTGTACATTAGCTCCGTAAAACAGGGAGACTAATGAAGCTGTTTCCAAGCACAAAATGCTATTAAGAAAGGATTTAAAAGCGTTACTTCAACAGCATGAATACATTACCAAGGCCTGTAGCAGCGAGGGATTAGCAGGGCTAATTTTACTTATTATTTTTCAGTCCAGGATTAGCGGCTCCTCTTGGAATGTGCAGCTCAGCATTAGCAGTGAGCTTTCTGTTTTATATCACAGTTTCACTGGGGCAAGCTAGACCACAAGGTCAAATAGCCTTCCTCAAGGTTATGTATTCAGTCATCAGCTCAAACAAATCAGACCTCAAGGTGCTCTTGGTAAAGTCCAACCTTAGACAAAATGATAATGCAGGTGTTTTATTTTCAGTACCTCCTATTTTTCCCTCTGTGTCCATTTCCCTCTGTATGTCATTATTTTCACATACCAGCCGTGGGATACTGTGCTGGAACACGGACATAGGTAAGAAAGGAAAACCAGGAACTGGTGTCTAGGTTAGGTGTTGACAACAGGTCAACAGTAAGAAGTCAAGGCATGTACATGAGCTCGTGGCCAGTGTAAACACTGAGCCAGAGGCCAGCTACGTATCCAGGCAAATACACAGGCGAGGCATAGGTGAAAAGGTCCGGGAGATACTCAGGAAGCGAAGAACCAGTGAAAACTGAAAAGGCAAAACAAGGTGAACTGGGATAAGTAAACAGCATCAAGTGGCTCTGGGAAGTGGTAACAGCCACTGCTTGAGGCTCAGAAGTCATTGCATGCTTCCTGTTAAGGCATAAAAAGGGCCTGCTGGTGGTGAACGAGGGACTCACAGGTAGAAGGAGGTAATGAATACTCTTGGCTGAGGTAGGGAGAGTGTAGTGGGAGAGGACAGCGTATCCAGACACGAGGCACCCAGCATCCTTACATCCATTCATTCACTGAACACGTATTTCCTGAGTACCTAGTATGTGCTATGTATGTACAGTGCTAGGTTCTTGATATTTGGTGGTAAATGAAACAAAGCCCTTGACCTCCTGAGGCTGTATTACTAGTACAGGCATAATAGATGGATAATGTGAAATCCAGTATTCATAAGTGCTTTGAAGTGGAAGGAAAGAGAGCAGTGGTGAAGGTGATGGCACTCGTCTAGGTTAGGTAGTCAGGGAAGGCTTCTCTGAGGGACCATCTGAGCAGACACCTGAGTGAAGTAAGTTGAAGGCCCCTTAAATGTCTTTCACTAGGCACTTACTGCTCCTAGTCTTGTCTGCCTCCTTTGCACATCACAACACTTCTAGCCTGTTGTCTATTAGTTATTGTACCTGCTGGAAAGCCTTGCTCTGTGATCTCTAGGATGACAAACAGCTATGCTGACTAGCTCTTCCATTCGATGGTACCCTTCAAACCATCCACTTAGAGAGTGGTAGGTGATTCTTGGTACTTCCCCTCTCTATAGATCATTAGATCATAATCATAATTATTGCAGAAAGGGAGCAGGAAATGGGGAAGTCAAAACGAGGACTGAAAGTCCTAAGAGTTTTCTGGGATAAAATAAATCCAAGGCAGGCTAAGTTTCCTGATGTTTATATTGCTCCTTCGATTGCTCCTGCTTAGGAAAGAGGAAAAGAACTGTATCAGTCGAGGTCTCCTCAGAAAAGCAGAAATCACTTTGAGCATCTAAAACAGGAAGCCTAACACAGGAAAGTAGTCACACGAGTGATGGAGAAGTAGAGAACCAAACCAAGACACATGAGCTTCTTCGGTGAACTAACTCAGGTTAGCCATTATAATTTCTAGTTTGGAAGGAGGTGGTATTCACGGTACCTAAAGGGCTCAGATCGCCTGACCAGAGATGGAGTCATGGTGGGCCCGTCTGCTAGAAGCTGGAACCATAAAGGAAATGCAGCGACTGCCAGAGAAACCACCAAAGGCAGGGGCCGGGGAAGGGGAAGTGCACCGTGGATTCTCCCTGAACCCCTTGCTGTCTAACTTCCACAGTGTTTTCCATGGGTGGAACCCACCAGGTGATATGGAAGCCTGGGGATAATAGGCTGCAAGGGTCATCCCCTCTGCAGTACAGAGGGGGAGAGCAGGGGAAGGGCCAGGAATAGATCTGAGGGCTGATCGGCTCGGGGCTGTCAGAGAGCTGCACACATGTTTTTAAATGTTCTTGAGTACCTGGTAATGGGCCAGGAACTGTTAGGATCTCTCACAAACATATTCTCATTTAATTATCACAAAAGCTTTCTTTGAAGGTAAAAATCATGATAAGTTTTAAAGATGAAAAACCCCAGATCTAGAGGGTTTGTGGAACTGTTTCATGGTCAGGCACTAAGTACAGTGAATTCAGGACTCAAACCCACCTCTGCCTACTTATGAACCCCCTGCCCTTTCCACTGTGTTCTTGACCCCTTATGAGATTGGTGGTTTGGGGGAAGAAGGCACATTTTCCTAACTATCACTTTCCCTTTTCACCTCTCTTGGGATTCCCAGGTCACTTCTGAGTAACATAGGCAGCACCTCTGTACTCCATCCTAAGACTAGAGTACATGCAACTATAATTGATTCAAGTTGAATATCATTTCAGATATAATTGTTGAGGTTGGAAAAATGACTATGTTGAAATGATCTCTCGCGTAGATTTAAATACTAACAGCTTTCCTTTTCCGTACTTCAAAGGTGAGCAGAGATGCCCATGCCTACATTTTCATAGACCAAGACTGATTTTTGTGTGTGTGTGTGTGTGTGTGTGTGTGTGTGTAGGGGGGTGGGGTGGGGGATGGCGGTGTTTGCTCCAGGCAATGAGGTTAGGGACTAAAAACGTGAAGGTGGGGCTTTTCCTCCCCAGATCTCAGGTGGAGCTTCTAGGTTGACAGCAAAATCCTCCTTTCATTTATAAATGGACTATGTTTGCTCTGGAAGCATCTGAGAGGATAAATATGGGATCCCACAGAAGCCACAATGTTATTTTTGCAGTGTCTTTTCTCATTATAACTTCAGTTCAAGCCCCTTCTTTTTTCCCCCCTCAACCTCTGCTTTTTTGGTGGGGAGATTTGTTTCTCATGTGTGAATGCATGTGCATATATGATTGTGCATATGAACACACACACAAAGCCAGAAGGTTTTTCTAATTGAGAATCCTGAAAAAAAAAATCCACAGGTAGACCTTCTGAATAACTTTTACCTGATGTAAGATGTTTATAGCAATACTTTTCCAAATTTCCCCCGTAGGTGAGATAATCTTGAAATGTGGTTCAAATGTGGTCAAATTCTATCTTGGAAAAATATGGAACTCTAAAGAATGTACAAATTAAATAATGACTATGTGATGTTAGGTAAATATACTTTTAATTATTTTAAAAGACATTTGATAGCAAATGTTGTTTTGGTATTTTAGAAAAGGCATACTAATTTTTACCCTGAGAGATACTGGAATATCATTAAGATCTGGGTAAAGAAGCTCATCCTTAGTTTAAGATTAAGGCCAAACTCCACCTTAATAAGCAGTGTTTGAGGTACCCTTCAGTGCTAGGGAGAATAATGCAGCCATGTTCATGCCCCCGCCCCCCTCAATAATATCCTGATCCCTGAAACCTGTGAATTATGTTGGGTTACATGGCAAGGGGGAATTAAGGTGGTGGATGGATTCAAGATTATTAATCAGGTGACCTTAAAAGAAGGAGATTATTTGGGATTATCTGGGTGAGGCTGCTAATCACAAGGGTGCTTCTATGTAGAAGAGGAAGGCAGAAGACTCAGTGTCAGAATGGCATGATATGGAAAAACTTGACTGCCATGCCAATGAAGATGAAAGGGGGCAATAAGCCAAGGAATGTGGGCAGTCTCTAGAAGCTGCAAAAGATAAGAAAACAGACTCTCTCCTAGAGCCCCCAGAAGGAAATGCAGCTGTGCCAACACCTTGAGTTGAGCCTGAGACTCAAGCTGGATTTCTGAGCTGCAGAATTGCAAGATAATAAATTTGTGTTGTTTTTAAGCCACTAAATTTGTGGTAACTTGTTGCAGTATCCATAGAAAAGTAATACACCTTCTAATTTAGGCTATGCCTACAGAATATCAACAAACGCAGCTTAAAAAATAACAAAGTTGGTATGGTAATTAGGGTAAATGATATTAGCTACTACGACAACAATAACAAAAAAACTCTACAAATCTCATGGCTCAAAATAATAGAAATGTATTATTTAACCCATACAATTCAGACAAATGTTCTGGTCTGGTCATCTTCCATATCGTCCTTTAAGTTTCAGTTCTTTTCCACCTGTGGC
>NW_017731467.1:1747419-1750493 GCF_001890085.2 Hipposideros armiger | reverse complement strand
TCTCACTTCAGTCCCTTAACGGAGAGCCTTCCTTAGGGCCCCATTGTATCAGATTTGGTCTGTGTGACTAATAAAATACAGCAGAATTGATGATGTGGTACTTTTGAGGTTAAGTAGCTCCCCCCTCTTATGATCTGTTTATATTTTCACTCCTAGAATGAACCCATGCTCTAGTCTGTAGCTATCACTCAGACTCCAGAAGTTGTATTTATAATTGCCACCGAGAATTCTAGATAGAGATACACATTGTAATAGATTACAAGGTTGAATGAACTTCACAGGAATAAGCCAACTCTCATCAACTAGAGAAGAATGAACAAAATACTCTCGTTAAAATCTGTACGTCATGTTAGATGTTCCTCTATCTTTTATAGAATCTAAATATAAGCACAGTATTCTGTGTATAGGAAATCCTGAATATAAGGTATTGACATGCATTCAATTCACATGAATTAATGTGAGCAAAGCTTTAATAGATTATAGATTATAGAGGGTAATTATTAATATTTTCACAAGTTATTAGGTCACTAATATTGGGTTGATGGATGACAGAAAGTAGAACTCCTTGGTTCCCATTTTGCTTCTACCATCTTAGAATTTGCTCTGACTCCTGGGCAAGGAAGCTGTTCCTTTAATACTGCTGTGCCAGTAGGTATTCCATTATGTCAGAGTGTCACATCCATACACGTGCTTTTCAAAATTTTGCAGAACAGATAATTCTAGATCTATTTATTCCTCAAAGATTAAAATATGTTTTAGTTATACATTATTGCATAATAATATCTCAAAATTGAGCAGCTTAAAACAACAGACATCCCCATAGTTTCTGAGTGTTGGAAACCTGGGAATGACTAGCTAGGAGGTGATAATCTCATGTGGTTGCAGCCAAGATACCAGTCAGGGCTACAGACACCTGTAGGGCTCACTAGGGCTAAAGGATCTGCTTCCCACAGCAAACGCTTGTTTCTTGTCACCTGTGCCCCTCCCTGGGCTTCTCACAACATGTCAGTTGACTTTCCCCCAGAGCAAATGATACCAAAAAGAACAAGGCAGAAGCTACTTAACCTCAAAAGTACCACATCATCAATTCTGCTGTATTTTATTAGTCACACAGACCAAATCTGATACAATATAGGAGGCAACTACACAGGGCACGGATCCTAGGAGGTGGCCTCATTATGGGCGACCTTGGAGGCAGTCCACGATCTAGAGAGAATATGGACTTTTCAGCATTGCTTTCATAAGCTGTACACTAGGTTTGTTTTGGTAACAACATTAATAAACAATATTATTTCATCATCATCTAGAATTTGGAAGATTGCACTAATGGAGTGAAGCATTTTAAATGTATCTTTCCCCTAACTATGTTATGTCACTAAGAGAAGTTGAAAACAAATTNGGTATCCTATTTATTTCCTTCCTACAATTTTGCAATTTGTAATTTATATGTTTGTTTAATATCTATTTCTGGAAGACTGTAAACATCATGAAGGCAGATGCTTTACTTCATTCATCACTGTATAGTCAAAGTCTGGTAAAGAGTCCTAAATTACAAACTCATTAACTATTTCTAAGTGTGAAAATGGAGTTCCTTCAAGTTATGAGTCTAATTGAGGTGACAATATCACGTAGCTTTTAGATCTCATAAGAAATAAATTTCTATGTATACTTCAGGTAATATTTATCAGTTGTTTTACTTTATTTTTTGTATAATCCAACATTGCTTCCACCTAATTTTGAATTCCAGCTGAAAATATCATGCCATTTGAGTACCATGAAAAAAGCAGAGTCTGCACTGCTATGAATGCTTTTCTCTGAATTACTCTGGGGAGCTAAAGACCAAGATCTTGAAGCCCATAATGATTCATTATTACCCCTGAGTTGCATATTTGGGAAAGGACATGAAGATTGCTTAACTCCTCTTTTCCTAAATTCTCCCAGATTGGAGCAGATCTGTTAAATTTCTAACACCTTCCTAGAAGAAGATTCTACACCTAGCTTTTGGAACCCCTTCCAATGTATAATATATTATATATTAACCTTCTCTTTTCTCCTAATTTCCCTCTTGTGCTTAGATCTGTTTCTTCTTGTGATGTGAAAATAGCAAATGTCTCTCATTTTTTGGGTTAGGGTTCTTCAAGGCCCAGAAAACCGTTTTTCAATCATCACTTGTCCTTATTGTCCCATGTTCACATGGTTTTGAGATGTTTTAAATTAATCTTTAAAAGTCTCCCATCTCCAGGCAAAAACTGCAGCAAAACAGCAACCTTAATGTCGGCGGGCATGTTAAAACATTGCGCTGACTCAAAGAATTGGAATGCAATTTACTATGGGGGATAAACTCTGTGAAAACACACCCATGATCAAAACAGAAAATGAAAAAGAAAAGTATCTTTGGGCCCCAGGGAGAATTCAACCTGACAGTATCTGGTGCAACTTGCAAATGTGAACATTTCTAAGGGCAACAACAGGGCCAGAATCTAGCAGCCCAGAGAAAACTACACTCGAAAGTGATCCTGTGCATTTGGTGCAAGTCCAGTGAAAAATACTAAGACATAGAGCACAGTTTTTACTTGTATCAGTGCCTGCTTCTTTCTAAAGTTCATTTTTATTTCTTTTTAACTTGTGTATTCTCTGGCTGCCACTGCTACAATGGCTGCTGCTGCTTGGCATGCAAATGTCAAGAACCAACTAGCCAAAGTAAAGAGGAAGGAGAGGCCCACGAAGCCTGACATACTGATGACTCAGCAGGGCTTGTGATAACATTTATGAGAGAAGGCTGCCTGCCAAACTAATTTCAGAAAAGGTGATGATAATGCTTTCTACTATCAGATACAATGTCATGGAGACATGAAGTGTTGGGTACAAGGATAAAATCAGGAACTTGGAAGGCCCTTGGGAACTGCAGCAGCAATGGGGGCAGCATTGGAGAAGCCCTAGTAACGCGGAGGAGGTAGAATCATCCTGCATTTGTTCATGAAGAAATAAGCTTTCTTGGTGCATCTTTCTCAAAACACCTCTTTCCATCTTCTGTGACACTACCTTCTCCTAGGTAGTAGGTTCTCCTATCGACT
>NW_017731467.1:1738257-1742689 GCF_001890085.2 Hipposideros armiger | reverse complement strand
AGAGGCAACTAAGATATAAAGTAAGCCCCTTGTGCTTTTATTAAAACCTATATTTGCATTTGTTACTAATAGAATTGATAATGAGGATTCATTGTCCTCTGAAAAATTCTCCTACTTATAAAAATACCATTTTAAAATTGTTCTTCAGGGTTTTTTCTTATATTTCCTGACTTAATAGGTTTAGTACTTTAACCTTATCTTTCAGGCACAACTTTCTCACCCTTTCAACAATCTTTTTGATTCTTTTCCAAGCTTCACTCATCTTAAAATAGACCTAGTTTTAGTTAATATGCTCCAAATTGTTAACAAATATTGACATTATTTGTCCTTCCCCATCTCCTGGTAGTATTATCTAACAGCTGGCCAAGATTTAGGAAGTGCATTGTGTCCATAAACCAATGAAAGAATAATTGGCTAAAGCAGGGACTAAATCCACAACTGTGGTTTTATTTGTACGGTGTAAAATAAAATAAAGCAGTATATGGCTTTGCAGAAACACGGGGGCTTAAGGAAGGATGGGGGGTGGAAAAGACAGAGGTGCTGGAAGAACCTAAACGTTTAGAGAATAGACATTCTAAAAAGTTAATGGGAGACGTCAGAGGAAAGTGCTCAGGAAGAGAGGGGATAATGACAGAAGCAAAGCGAGTGAGGCAGGGAGAAGATATGGGGTCCAGGGAGAGGGGCTGGGTTTGGATACAGCAATGATACTAGGTTCAATGTAGCTAAAGAAATGCAGTTTGGATGCCGAATGCAGTTATAATTAGGATTGATGGTGGGAAGTCAAAGGTGACTGCTTCTATTGTCCCTGTAAATGTCACCCCTGAGAATGATGGGAACATTGGGGGAGTAGGAGATTCGAGGAGAGAGGAAAAATGTGAACTAGTATTTGAAGAGAATAGAAAAGTGAATAAACTAGGCATGTGTGGTAGGATTGCCCATTTGAGGTTAGTGGTCACGAATTTAAAGGGAGATCCATCAGCACAGTTGTGTTCTTGGGTGGTCAGGGAAGTCTCAGCTTTAGCCTGTTGATGCTTTCCATTATTATCATTTGAGAGATATTTCACTTTGCCCATTGGCTGTTTGGATAACCTCTGGCCTTGGAGAGGGAATGTCCAAGCCTGTTGCTGTCTGGAATCACAACCTTGGAAAGTATCTGAGCTGATAAGATATAATAGAAACAGGAGGTGGTGCCTGGAGAAGAGAGAAGCAGTTTTCTCTGAGCTGGAGTATGCTCCCTAAAAGTTGAAGATAAGTGCTACAGGGAGGCCAGGTTACAGGTCAAGAAGCAGGAAGGAAGGGTCTTAGGATGAATAGCCAACTCCATCTTATCCTAGACAGCAAGGCTCCATTCTATTGTTGATTCTGGGAGTAAAATGGTCTCCTTGGTTACTGGAGCCTGTTTATTCAGTTAGGCCAAAGAAGCAAGTATGTTCATGCCATGGCAAGCGTACAACGAGCTTTTCTTAACACCTTCTGTGTCATCACATTCTCTTGGACCTTCTTCCATCTAGCTGTATTATTCAGCTGCTCTTTTCCCCTAGGCTGCCTATCTTCTTATAACTGGAGGCCTCCTCTAAGGCCCATTCTTGGTTCTTTCCTATGGTCTGTTTACACTCTCACTCCTAAAAAGATGAACCATTTTCTTGGTTCTACCTCTCTCCTAAGCTCCCACCCTATGTTCCCAAGTAGCATTTGCACATTTCTATAGAGGTAAACATTAATTCGTCATTTGTCCAAAATAAAAACCTTTGTTGTTCCTTCTTCTGGGCTTCCTACACTGGATTATAGAGCTACCATTCTTATGATCTTCCAAACTGGGAACTTTACAATACCATGACTTCCTACTTTTCTTTCCCCATCATGTCCAATCTACCCCCAAGTCCTGCCCGTTCCACTTACGCAATGTCATTTTTCTCATCCCTTCCGACGTTTTTCTCAAGACCTAGAGTATCTCTCTCAATGACTCTTTCATAGCTTCCTACCCTGTCTACCAAGCGCTAGTATCTCTGCTCTCTGTCTTCACACTACCACCCACGGTATTCCACTGTTGTCAAATAAAGCTCAAACTCCTTAACCTGGCACTTACGGTTTTCAGTCATCTGTCTCTAGCCTTCCAGCCTGATTTTATACAATATATGTATCCTTGTCACATTTGTGGCACAACAAACTGCCTCTCTGTCCAAGCATGCCCTGGTTACTTTCCTCCATGTCTTCTCTCAGGCCACTGCTTCCACAATCATTTCTTCTCTCAAAATCCTTCCCCAGTTAAATATTCCTGAACCTCTAGATAAACTGTGGATGGCATTACAACATATTGTTTCCATCTACAGCTATAGTATAAATATATAAAATATGAAAAATAAAATGTAACTGGCTTGGAAATATTATGTATATAATTACATAGACACACATGCATACTAAAGAAAACTGGGAGAAACAGATGGGAAAAAGAAAGCTAGAGCCCATGGAACAGTCAACATATTAAGATCACAGCTAGCGTATTAGCAGATTTCTTTCTTTAAAAAAAAAAATTTTTTTTAATTGTTAGTTTCAGGTGTACAGAACAATGCAATAGTTATCCTTTTCACCCTCACAAAGTAACAACCTCCCTCTCCCCATCTATTGCCCTCCCCCTCAATATCATGCTTATCTATTACAATTCCATTGACTCCATTTCCACTCTCTACTCCATGTCCCATGACTATATGTATATATAATTATAGTTGACATACAATATTATTCAACATCAGCTTCAGAAATATAGTGCGGTGGGTTAGGCCTCTACACACCATCCATGAAGTGGTCTCCCTCACAAGACATGAGGCCCCCTTAGAAATATTTACATTATTGATTATATTCCCCAGACTGTCTTTTCTATCCCTGAGGCCATATTGTAGTTACCAATTTGTATTGTCTCATCCCTTCCNCAATGTCCTCCACAACTAGACTGAAGAACAAAAGGACAGCAACTTGTCTGTTCCCCTACCCTGATTCCCCAATGCTGTTCCCTCCCCAAATTCCCCAGTAAAAATCTTAAAAAAAAACAAACCCCAAAAAGCAAAAACATAAATATATATATAAAAAAATCAAACATTTTAAAGAACCGAAGAGAAGAACAGTCTATGATATTCATCCAGCTATTTACCATTGCTATTGCTCTTTCTTCATTCCTGATATTCTTAGTTCCCTTCTAATATTGTTTTCTTTCAGCAGTTTAAAAAATATGTCACTTCCTCTGGCCTCCATGATTTCTGATGAAAAATCTGCACTCATTCAAATAGGCAATGCAGTTTTTCTCTGGATGCTTTCAAGATTTTTTTTCTTTGTCTTCAGTTTTCAGAAGTATGGTTATGACATGTCTTTATATGGATTTCTTTGAGGTTTTCCTGCTTGGGGTTTGCTGAGTATCTTGAATCTGTACATTTAAGTCTTTTACCAAACTTGAAGGTTTTCAGCCATTATTTCTTAAAATATTTTTTCAGTACCCCATTTTCTTCTTAAAAAACTTTTTTTTTTGTTAGCGCTTTTGTTGTTATATTTTTGAGTTCTAAAATTTCCATTGGTTCTTCTTTCTTTCTTTTCGTTGTTGAGATTTTCTGTTTTTCCACTCATGTCGAGTGTTCGCAATTGCTAGCAGGTCTATTTTTATAATATTACTTTAAAGCGTTTGTCAGATAATCTGTGTCATTTAGGTGTTGGTATCTGTTGATTGTTTTTTTCCATGTGAATCGATCTTTTCCTGGCTCTTTGAATAATGTGTAATTTTGGATTATATCCTAGATGTTTGAATATTATGTTATGACACTCTGGGTCTTGTTTAGCTCTTATGGAGAACATTGATATTTTTGTTTTAATAGGCAACCAATCAGGTTAATTCATGCTGCATGTTCCAACCCACCTTCTGTGGGCTGTGGTTCCAATGTCAGTTCATTTTCCAAAGCCTCTGAAATGGTGCAGCTTGATTTGTCCTTTGTGTGCCTCACCCAGTGGCCAGCTGGGGACCTGTGCAGTGATCTACCTGCCAGTGAAGTTCTCGAAGTCTTTGCTAGGCTGATTAGGATCAGATCCAGGCCTAATTTATTCTATGGGGTCCCTTTCCTGAGCTCCCTCTCTGCAGCCTCCATGGTACTTTCCCCATCTCCGAGACTCCCCTTTTCAGTTCTCTGGGCAGAAAGCTGGAACCATGCATTTCCACCATTGTGCTTGCATTTGGGGCTAAATGGCTTAAGATCTTTGTATCTTGCTTCTTATTGAGCGTTCCTTCAATAAATCAATAAATGTTATCATTATTATAAAAGAAATGTAACTAACAAAACAACGCCTGTGAGATTTTGATCTCTTCCTTATGGGAGGTGGAAACAAGGAAGCAGAACATGCAAAGTTTTTAAAATGTGAAAAATAGTTAAACCTTAATGGTGTCTGCCACCCCACC
>NW_017731467.1:1668270-1733552 GCF_001890085.2 Hipposideros armiger | reverse complement strand
GAATCATCATGCCCCAAATTCCATCAGGTTCCCAACATAGCGTTGAATGCATCAAAAATTACCCCACTAATCAGGTGATTTTTGATTTGAGCTCTTAGGGAACACAAAGTTGTATTCTCTTATTAGTGTTCTGATATCATTATTTAATAAAAGGAACAAATCATTTTTGTCCAAAGCAACCACATTAAATTCATGGAATCCACAAAAGGTGAATTTGTCAAAAGCCTGAAGGCTTGACTTGCTCCTCTTTCTCCACGAAGACATTTTTGGCTATTGTACTAGTCTACTGGGACTGCCATAGCAAAACTCCACAGGCTGGGCGGCTTAAACAGCAGAAACTTATTGTCTCACAGTTCTGGAGGCTGGAAGTCCAAGATCGAGGTATCAGCAGGTTTGGTTTCTCCTGGGGCCTCTCTCCTTGGTTTGCAGGCAGCACTTTCTTGCTATGTCCTCACAGGGCCTTTCATCTCTGTGCATGTATCCCTGATGTTTCTTTTCTTATAAGGACACCAGTCAGGTTGGATTAGGGGCCCACTCTTATGACCTCATTTAACCTTAATTATCTTTTTAAAGGGTCTTACCTACAAATACAGTCACACTGGGTGTTAGGGCTTCAATATGTGCATTTCGAGGAGGATATGACTCAGTCCATAGCACCTATGAAAACTTTTACCTGTCCCCTTCAACACATGACAAATACACTGATAGGGATATCATTTTCCCCCCTTTGCTCGCTAATGATAGAGGATTTGGAATAAGAACATGTAAAACGTTGCCATGAGTTTATATTCAGTGTCAAATTGGAAAATTCTGAACCATTTCATATGGCTGAACATTCACGTTGAAAATTTGCTTCAAGTAAGATTTGAAAACTTTTTTATTCTGTTTTCAACAAAAGGAATATCAAAGAATTCCAGTTACATTCCCTGAATTTGGTCACAATCCACACTGATACAAAAGGGAGGCAGAGTTAGGTCTGGTGGCATGGCAGCTGTAGTCCCAGCTTTTCCCATCCAATTTCCAATCTATCCTGAACAGCAACATCTGCCTTCCAAGAGATAATTTTACTTTGGATAGAACATAGAGAGCAAATCCTGTTCTGATACATGTGAGGTTTTGACATTTCCAAAAGAAAATTACAGTGTGTTCTTTCCTGAGGTCACCAGCAAGCGATGAATACGAGCTTCAGCAGGGATCTGCTCGCGTCTCCTCTGATTTCTAAACAGGAAAGTGTTCCACATAAGAGGATTAGTGGACGTACTTTGCCATCACACATGGAGGTGCTGACTATGAAGACTGGGGAGAAGCAACCCCATATACTGCTTGTCACTGGGAGGAAGGAGCCAGCCAAGAATCCAGATAACAAAGGCTCTCAAAGAGGCCAGAAAACTAACACTCAGGTGATCACACTGGAAAAATAAATTTTACAGCATAGCACTTGGTTCTTATACTTGTCAGTTTGCTCTGAGAATGCCCTCAAGTTGGAAGCCTGATGTTGGAAGAGTCCCACAGAGATGACATCAGGAAGGAGAAAATAAAGGCTGCAGCAGTGATCAACTGTTCATCACTGGCCAGCCTTCAGCACGTAGAAAAAGTCTGTGTTTCAGAGGCCTGCTACATTTTGTAGCATTATGGAATTTGCTTGGACAGTCGAATACTGGTGCTTACAATTAAGGCAAGTAAATTAGTGCATTAATAACTGCCATGGAACAAAGACAGGATATGTTATTAAACTCTGCAGAGGTCTTCAAATCCCATTTTACAGTTATTCTAGATCTCGTTCCTTAAAAAAATATTCCATGGATTATAAAAATACAAATGCATTGAACATTGTTTCCTGTCAGCTCTTTTGGAGAGGTGCTAATGAGCAATAAAATGGTCCCTAAACAGGAATTCAACAAATATTTAAGTGCCTACCATGTTCCAGGCACTTTTTGGGATACTGAGGATACGATGGCAAGCAAAAGCTGACAGTCCCCTTACTTCTCATTATACCATTACTGAAGAAATTAGGCTTTCTCTACATTTGAAAATGAATCTGACATATGGGTCAATGAAGAGACCACAAAGGAAATTAGAAACTATTTAGAACTGATTGATAATGAAGACACCAGAGCTTGAGGGATACAGCTAAAGCAGTGCTTAAAGGAAAACTTATAGCTTTAAAATGTATACGTTAGAAAAGAAGAAAGGCACTCCGTTTTATCAGTTATCAGGCAGTTGAAATACATCTAAAACCACAGTGACATATACTGCACACTCACCAGAATATCCAGAATGCAAAAAGGACACCATCCAATGTTGGTGAAGATAAGGAGCAGCTTGAATTCTAACGCATTTTGCTGGTGGAAGTCTGGCTTGTGGTAACCGCCTTGGCAAACTGTTTGGCAGCAGCCACTCACACTTGCAGTCATTAGCCAAGTGTACCCAAGTGCCCACTTCTTGTTCTTGGCGTTACTAGACCATTTAGCTAGGCTTCTCTCTTCCCTGCAGGCCCCTAAACTTGGGCTCACCCCAAGTTTAAGTAAGTACTAAAGCACTAAGGGTCAGAACACCCTCCCTTAACAGCTCATTCTGAAAACTGGCCAACCACAGAGAAAAACATTTCCTGTGGCAGCACCCTGAGTGGCCAGCTGTGCACCCCATGGTGTGCCTGGACCCCCAAAGCTCTTGTTAGTCCTTCTCCTCCCATACAAAAGAAAAGCCTTTTTCTGTATGATTTTAGGACACAGATTTTTGAGATGGGAGCATTGTCCCTACTGGAATAATCTCTTTGGATAAAGTCTCACCTTATCTAAATCCAGCTTTGTTTTCATTAGCTATCATACCACAGAACACTATTTAGAAAAAAGAATAAATGAGCCTCAGCTATATGTAACAACATGGATGAATCTCACAAATACAACGTACAGCAAAAAAGCAAGACCTGAATGACCATATACTGAACGCTTTCATTCATATAAAGTTCAAACAGTAAAAACTCATCTATGTTGATGGAAGTCAGGGCAGTGGTTTCCTTTTGGGAGGAAGTTGCTAGAAGGAGACAAAAGGAAAGCTTCTAAGGGACTGAGAATAGTCTGTTTCTTGATTGGGATGCTCATGACATGGAATGTGTTCAGTTTATAAAGTTTCATCTAGTGATAGATTTCTAATCTGGGAAATTTTCTATTTGTTTTACTTCAAATACAAGTTTACATAAAAATAGAATCAATTAGAATCCCAATTTATTTTTCTCAAGCAAACTTTACCCAGCAAAGACAAAAGTGTCTTAAAGCTTTCTAACTAGCAAATGAATACATATCAATTATACATGTGACTTAAATAGTGATGGAGTTAGAGAATAAAATAAGTCAGCTCACAGATCAGTTAATTGTCAAGATGCTGGAGTGTTCATTACCACTTAAGGGGCTAAATTCAATTTCCTACTAAGTATAGTCTAACTAATACATAAAAAATTTGGAAGTATTAATTTTTACAATCACAGCTTTTTTATGTTCTGTGGGAAAAGGTAGTTAATAGAAGAATATCATGAGAAATCTTATTATCAGAAAAGAAGGAAAAAAATAATTTCATAATGACAAAATATGACAGTACATATGTGTACGTATTTAACTTAAACAACTTCATCCCACCTGTCTGGTTCTCTGGTATTTGCGTTTTATGGGCACAGGAATACAAATATCCTGTGATCTTTATTTTCTTATCTTGTATAGTAACAAAGAATAACCAGTTCAGTTACATTTTTAAGAGACCTGTCTTAATGGTCTTATTCCTTATCAAAACTTCGTATTAAATAATGTTTTGACTTACAACTTAAGGTTTTAGTCAGACTTTTAATCAAGGCTTTACAAACACATAGGGCTTGTAATTTTCCATTTCCATATAATTCCAGTGGAAGGATCAGATATAAATAATTAATAAGTCATTATAAAATTCAACTTAATTACAAACTATGATAAACGCTACAAAGGAAAAGTACGCAAGTGCTACGAAAACATAACTGGGGGTTGAATTTCTATATTTAAAAATGATTTCAGCTTCCATGTAAAGATTTTATTGTAAAGTGGAGAAAAAGAGGAGGACGAATTGGGAGGCTTTGACAGCAGCACAGGCAAGAAATGATAAGTTGCAAAAGGGTTTGGCATTGGATGTGGAGACAGTGAATTAATCTGAGGTATTTGGGAGGTAACATGCTTTCATCATACCTTGCACTGTAGCTGTGTAAAACTGTGCCGGTCCCAGGATATGCCAGCTTTGTCTTGCTTTGTACCTGTTTTTCCCCTGGACCATCTTTTGATTGAATGTTTCATGAAGCTACATCCCACTCATCCTACAGAATTCTGCTCTTCCATGCACTCTCATGGCTCCTGCTTTTGCCACTGTTGTCACGTTGGTCACAATGACTTTTAGCCATGTGCTCCCTTATTGGTCTTCCTGATAGACTATAAGCTATTTGAGGTCAAATTTGTTTCTGGAGCCCCAGGGCTATAGCCATGACTGGATCAGAGCAGGTAGTAGCCTTCTCCCTGCCACTGGGGTATTTTGGTAGTCACCCATACCGCTCGTCTAGGACACACACACACACACACACACACACACACACACACACTCCACTAGTCCTGAATAAGCAGCATTTTCAGCTAGCTCCCTCTATCCTTATCTTTTGATCTGAGGGCTTTAATCATTTGATCTGAAAATACTTTAAAAAACAGAATAGATTCTTTCCATGGAAATGGGAAAGACAGTCTGTGTGAGACAGGTGAGGATATTTGGAGTGAACCTGGAAGAAACTGAAAGAGTGTGAAGCTCAACATACATCCAAAGAAGCTACACTAAATTAACTGATCCTGTGTCATTAACTAGGTGTCTGGCGTTTTACCCTCATGAAGTCTACTTAAAAAGAGAGAAAGTTTCAGTTGATTATTGACTAAAACGCTTCCTTTGCGGTATCAGTATCCTCATTTTATGTTTAGTACATGCAAGCTGGAGGGACTAGACTTGACCTTAGATTTTGGCAGAATACCACCAGGTGGATGATAAGGTCTAGTCAAGGCCTTGGGTCTGAGTAGCTAGATTTGTAGCTACTCCTCTTTGCCTCTTGCCCTGGGCTGTATGCATCTGTGCTATCAGATTGGAATGGAGAGCTGGATTGATTGTTATTATTGGCTTCTATTTATTGAGCATTAAAACTATGGGCCAGGCACTGTTATAGCTACTTTCACATATATTTTACTTACTCAAAACAACAAACCTGCGAGTAGGCTATTGTTATCATTTCAATTTTACTGGTTAGACAGCTGAGGCTTGAGTAGGTTAACTAATTTTCCCAAAGTTACACACAAGACCAGAAAATGGTGGAGCCTGATAGGACCCAGTATCACTGACTTCCAAGTCGGGTAGTTTTCTTAACCACTGCCTCTTTTGCCTTCTTAGATGCCTTCCAGCTCCAGATCTGGGTAGACAGAGAAAACAGGGAGCCTCAAACAGCATGTGTGTACAGGGGAGCATGGATGGAGGAAGAGACGTTGGGGGCATTTGTTTATATAAGGCCTGTCCTTGGCTTGGTACAACAAGATCCCCTTCAATTATATTTGATGCTCTGGGTGAGTTTAAATCTTAAACTCTCAAAAGTGATCAAATTACAAAAGACACAAAAATAATCTGAGAACCATGAAAAAAAATCTTCGGTAGAAAGGAACAGGAATTAACATCATGTGAAAAGTCCAAAAATTGATTTACATCAAAGAGAAAGACGTTTTTAAAAAAACCAATTGGCATTTTCCTCCTCAATGAAATGAAATAGGATAGTCTCTCTATGAAATAAGACTAGGCCAAAAGGAAATGTGAGACCAACAGAATAAAAAATTCAATGAGACGACATTTTCGATGATGGCCATAAGAAGACTTGAAATGAAAGAAAATGGAACCAGTAATTTGTAGAAAAGTTTAGAAAACTATTCTGAAAGTGAAGAAGGTTAATAACAAAACTGAAAAATGAGAATGACAATAACCATCATTGTGAAGAAATCACAAAATTCCAATTTGTGAAGTACACATAATATCCTCTTATTATATTTTAAATGTGTGTAAGATCTGAAGTGGTATCACCACTTTCAATCCTGACATCACTACAATAATTTGTGCCTTAGTTTGTTCTTAATAAGTTTTGCCCAGAGTTTAACTTCATTAGTCTTTTCAAAGAATCAATTTTGACTTTGTAGATATTATATGTTGGTTTTCTGTTCCATTAATTTCTGCTGCTTTCTTCATTAGTTCTTTCTTCTATTTTTGAGGGGTTTAAGTTCTATTCTTTTACTAACGTCTTGAGATCATTGATTTTCAGCCATTGCTCTTGCCTAATATATGCAAGCTATATATTAAAGCTATATATTTCCCTCTAAAGCATGACTTTAGTTGAATTCCACACATATTTTCACTAGTATTACTATTTTCAAATTTCCATTGTGATGTCTTTTTTGAGGTTATGTAGAAGTATAGTTTGCATTTTCCAAATATATGGGAATTTTCTAGGTATGTTTCTATTATACATTGATGTGGTCATCTAATATATTCTGTGTGATATCACTTCTTTGAAATTTGTTGAGTTGCTTTATGGTTCAGCATTTTTCAAGTGTATTTGGAAAGAATGTGTGGTTTGTAGTTGTTGGGTATTCAACTACATACATTTTAACTGAATTGTTCAAATATTTTATATCACTTTTTGTCTGCTTGTCCTATGTTATATAGAGGTATTTTAAAAATCATCCAGTGTGAATGTGCATTTGCTTATTACTTCTTATAATTCCATCAATTTTGCTTTATGTGTTTTCAGGCTATATTATTAGATGATAAAAATGCATAATTATTGTATCTATTAAATTAAACCCTTGCCCCATAATGTCTTTTTTGTCTTATAGTTGTTTCTTATTTTAATATAGTTTTTTTTTGGTGTATTAGTTTTTTATTGCTAACACAGTACTCTCAAAACATAGTAGCTGAAAACAACAAATATTTGTTTCTACTAGTTTAAGGGAGGCAGGAATATAGCAGCAGCATAGTCTCTCGAGAGGTTGCAGTCAAGATGTCAAGTGAAGCTGCAGCTTCATGAAAGACTTGAATGGGACTGAAGGCTTGAATGGAGCTGGACAACACACTTCCAAGATGGCTCACTTCCATGGCTATTGGTTGGAAGCCTCAGTCTCTGATTGGTTGTTGATAGAAAGCCTTGGTTCCTCATCACATGGACCTCTCCAAAAGGCTGCCTGAGTGTCCTTGATATGGAAGCTAGCTTCCCCGAGAGCAAGCTGTCCAAGGAAGAGAGGTCAAGCAGGAAGTCACAATGTATTTTATGACCTACTATCAAGAAGTTACACACTTTTGCTTCTGCCACATTCTAATACTTAGAAGCGAGTCACTAAGTGCAAACTCAAGAAGAGGGGAATTGGGCTTTACCTTTGAAGGGAGAGGTATCAAAGAATTTGTGGGCCTATTTTAAAGCCACTACAATTAATATTTGCATGATATATTTTTTTATACATTTACTTACAGACTTTATGTTTCCTTATATTTTAGATTTGGTCCATAGCAAGCAGAATATACATAAATTATATGCCACTCTGTCAATGTTCATCTTTTAATTGGAGCATTTAGTCTATTTTTAGTCTAATGTAATCATTGATATACTTGAGTTTAAATCTACTGTACTGTTACTTGATTTCTGTTGGTCCTCTCTATGTGTGCCCTTTTCTCTCCTTTCTTACTTTTGGATTAAGATGATTTGAAACTGGGCTTCAGTCCCTGTGAGGGATGGTCTACTTCGGGTTCACCATTATTCCTAAGGAACTGCCTTTCAGGGTCCCTACTAAAAACAGACTCTGAACTCCAATTATTGCCTATGTGAGTCAGTTGAAAGTTCTGTTCATTTCTGGGCTCCTCAGTGTCCTCTTCCAGAACCAGCAGATAATGGTGGGAAAAGAGGCCCAAGCTGAGCTCCCTTCTGTGAGTTTCTTTCTTTCCTGAGATTTTGTCTGTATTTCTTCACTCTATTGTTGGCTCTCTAAAGCTTTCAAGCAGAATACTTCAAAAAACTGTATTCTAGTTGTCTGTTTGGGAAGGTTGGTCTGAATTTCTTAGTTTGCCTTCCTTGGAATTAAGACAAGTCATTTAATTCTTACAAATGGTGGAGTAAGTATTATTATTCCCTTCTGTTGGTGACAAAACTGGCTCAGAGAAGCCAAGCAAATTGCTCAAGATTACATTTAGAAAGTGGTAAACAAAATTTGAACTTATATCTTTCAGTCTTTAAAAGTAAAACTCAAACTCAGGCTATTTACATTAGCTAAAAGCAATTTTGGCTAATATCCTCAAGTAGAACACACACTAAGAAGATTTATTACTGACAATTATGCTTATACTTCTCACCAATTATAAATGTGTATTCGTAAAATTGGAAGTCTTTCTGGTTTATAGCAGGCTTTAATTAATTTCTCTAAAACATAGTTTGAATTTTGTAAGAATTCTGATTTACAGTTTATAATTCCTTACTGGTACTGACTAGCAATCAGTATTTTATAAAATACTGGTACTTTATCATGAAAGTGTAATACAATCCAACAAAAATGGTTATTTTTAAAGTTCAAGTAAAAATTGAATCTCAATTTTTGAATTTCTTAACCACTGTTTCTTCATTCCTTATTCAGGATTCATTTTAAAGAAACTCAGTCTTGCTTTAAATCTCATTTATCATCCATTAAAATTCCACTGCAAAACAATAAATTCCTTTCCATAAATCCATACAACTATTAAGTTCTACCATATGTTATTTGTCTTTCAGGGGTGATATATTTTGGAAATCTATATAGAGCTTTAAATAGTCAACAAACATATATTATATGACATATATTGTTATCCAGATGATTAAGCTTGAACATATTATTTAATACTGAAGAAAAGTTCTTTTCTTACTCATAAGACATATCTGTAGTTAGAAAAATAACTTCTCTGCTCATTTTTGCTGAAAAGAAACTTGAATTCTTTCTCTAGCAGAGAAATCAGAATATTTCCATCTGCCTCTGCACTAATGAGGTTAAATTAAAATTGAAATCAATATTTTAGAAAAGGTAAAAGAACAAAGACTAATAAGAGCATATTTCTTCAACAGAATGGGCTATGGCCCGATGACCTGAGAATCAGGGTTTCTAAGGTTACTGAAGGGTTTTTTTGTGTCAAGAGTGCCCTAGAGGGCATTTGATCTCTAAATAGACTTGACTTTTTGTTCTGATGTGTTGGTGCCACCCAGGAGAGAAGAGAATAAGAAAGAGGGAGCCTCTTAAGAGAATAAGAAAGAGGTATAAGCTTTAAGGGAACAGAATAAATGGAATGTCATTTAAGGTTTTCAGGTTGGATAGTTTATCTTATCAGGGTAAGGAGACAGACAGGGATTTGGAGCAGGGTCTCAGAGATGACTAAAGAGTGTACATTTGCTGTACCTCTTACAACAATTAGAACCAAAGCTCTGTGCTTGGTAATTGGAGGGGAAGAAATGGCCTTTGAGGCAATAGAAAAATCTTCATGCTAAGGTAGAAGGTGAAAAGGTGCCTGGGGGTTCCTTCACTGAACTCAGTCTAACATGTTTTGGATTTGTTGGGTGAAGACCATAGGTCAGTACAAGTCCTGGACAGTCAAAATTATGTGCTCTATTTCTATGGTTTCAAATACCAAGTGAACAAAAAGAGGAAAAACAGGGGGAAGTATTTTATGGAAAAGTGTCTCAATAACTGCAAAGATATTCTTTTTCAGTGGCGCTTTTGTCCTTAAGTTGTACTATATTTCTTGGATTCTAGAAGCTTGAAGTGATAGAGAGAGGAAACGCAGGATGCATTGGGATAAACTGCATTTTTGGGGACTGCACAGGCAAATCACCTGAGAGTTTACCTTGGACCTAATGGCAACACTGTGGGGGAGGGTTGGCCTAAAGCCAGCTTAAATGGATATTGTCCAATCGAGTCACTGGTGGGACAATGGACTCTGTGTATGGTGACTACATTTGTGTGTGGTGACTGCTGGGTTCCCAGGGCCTGAGGGCTGACACCTTAGCAGCCAGCCAGGTTGCCAGTGTCTTCAGAATTGCCATTTGATGTTTTTGCTGGGAGAATCTTAGTAACTCACAAAACTGTGCATGAGAAAAATAATCAGAATTGGGAATCTGAGGGTCCCAGTG
The DNA here is from genome assembly GCF_001890085.2 of Hipposideros armiger. Classification (NCBI taxonomy): domain Eukaryota; kingdom Metazoa; phylum Chordata; class Mammalia; order Chiroptera; family Hipposideridae; genus Hipposideros; species Hipposideros armiger. Next base: position 1,723,333 of record NW_017731467.1, on the reverse strand, counting down.
CAGATTATATCTCTTCTAGTCAGCAAGTACTTTCCCTTAGCTATCCCCACCTCCACAATTGATTACCCTGGAGGGTTTAGGGTGGATGGGGGAAGGAAGAAGTGCAAGATTGGGAAAGAGAGAGGTGGATCATGTCCCCGTTCCCCACAATAGGTGTCTCAGTCGGAAGCAGCACTTAACCAGATGAAGAAAGAAGCTTTAGCTTTAAATAAAGTACGAACTGTGATTATGATACCAGAGCAGGCACTTAATTACTGGATTGGGATTGACCAGAGGGCTTTTAATATGCAAAAGGGAGCAGAAAATTATAGGACCAGGTTGGGAAAGAACTACCAGCTACTAACCCATTGAGCTAGCGTGAAGTGAAACACAGGAAAATCAAGTTGCCTTATGATGGCACCTTTTTGTGTTTTGCTCCATCAAGTACTAGTTACAGCTCATCCAAATGTCTCAGCCTCTATCAGTCTGTGAGAGTCTATGTAACCACATGAAGATCAATGTCCAAATTGCCAGGGCTCTTAGCTCATACCTGTTCCTGCAGGTTATCACCCACCCACCAACCCACCCACCCACTCAATCAAGGTTTCCCTGGGTCTCATTTGGGAGTTTTCCGGGGTTGAAGAGCTTCTCAGGGCCTCAGTACAGGGCCTGCCCCCTTCTTCTGTTTGTGCTTCCTCTGTTCCCATGGCCTGTGGGAACTGAGTGAGGCTCCCCCTTTGAAAGACAGGGATCCTGAGAATGGTAGGCTGACAAACGGCCCCCAAAGATATCCAAGTCCTAATTCCTGGAACTTGTGAGCAGTACCTTATATGGAGACAGGGTCTTTGCAGATTTGATTAAAATGGTCAGATTGACAGAGGTGGGAGATTATTTTGGATTATCTGGGTTGGCCCTAAAAATCACATGTATCTTTATAGGAGAGAGGCAGAGGCATATTTGACACAGGAGAGGAGAAGGTGATGTGAAGATGGAGGCAGACAGTGATTTGAAGATGCTGGCCTTGAGTATTGTAGTGACACAGACACGAGCCGAGGAATGCCTGCGGCCACCAGCAGTTGAAAAAGCAGGGAACAAATTCTCCCCCAGAACCTCTAGGGGCAAAGCTGTCCTGCCAACACCTTGCTTTTGACCGAGTGATACTGACCTCAAACTTTGGGCTTTCAGAACCACGAGAGAAGAAATTTCTGTTGTATTAAGCCACTGAGCTTTTGGTAATTGGATAGGGCAGCTTTGGGAAATGAATACACTGTGAGAGCACTGCTCCCTCCCTCTCTGCAGGGCACCGGTAAATCACTATGAGGCAAGCTCCATCTTGGATTCAATTGGGACAGCTGAGCCCCAAATCAGCACCATTTATGCCCTGAGTTTTACATGGACTTTCATGGAAGAGATTCTATTCTAACTCTTGTTATATAGAAAACCAACCAATCAGGCTCAAGGTGGGGGTGGGGAGGGATAAATGCCTGAAATGAATGAATGAAAGGAGACCAGTCCTTCTCCTCTATTGTCCTAATTTTCTCTGTTCCCTTAAGCACCTGGCCCCAAATTCTTCTTTATCTTCTAGTAAAGCACAAAACGAAACACAACTCCACACAACACCAGAAATGCTTCTCATGCATATCAACTGATACTTGCAGTGAGGCTTCACTTCCCAAAGAAGCATTAGAGTTTGCTCAAATGCCAGGCATATCACACGAACCATTTAGACACATTAAATTGCTATTCCAGAGTCTGTTGCACAGTAGGTATTCATAAAATTGTAGCTACTTTGGGAGGGAAACTCTATGGGAGTTAATAGGATTGGGTTTGAATGCCCAGTTTTGCCTCTAACTGGCACTTGTGCTTTTCTCCATTTGTAAAGTGAGGGTAAAAATACCTATCTCAAAGAATAGTTTTAAGGATTTAGTGAGCATAGGGCCTGGTCAATACTCAAGTAGTGTTCATTCCTGCTCATCACCTCTTTCATGTCTTGATTCTTCCCTTACTTCTCCATGGCATTTTACATGTAAAGGTTTTATCATATTATTGAAGCATAACATGGATGCTAGTATTAATAACAAAGACAGAAATGATATTTAAATGGTAATTATCTAACATTAGACTATGAGTCTGTTGAGGACAGGGACTTTTTCATCTCTGTCTCTAATGTCTAGCATACAGTAGTCTTCATGAATGCCTGCTGACTAACTGAATAATTAAAACACCTTCAGCAGCAGGATTGCCTTTTATTAATGGTTCTAGTCACAAATTCAAGTTACTCAGATACAAGGGAACACATTCATCCCTATGAGAACAGAAGAAAAAGGTGTGCACTTTTTTTTTTCCTTTTATCGCTGAATAAGTCATTGCTAAACCAAAGGTTAGCTAGATTTTCTCCTATGTTATCTTCTAGGAGTTTTATAGTTTTGCTCTTTGCATTTAAGGCTATGATCCATTTTGAGTTAATTTTTGTGAAAGCTGTAAAGTATCTAGATCCCTTTACTTGAATGTGAATTTCCACTTGTTCCCACACCATTTGTTGAAGCAACTACTTGTTTGCCATTGAATTGTTTTTGCTCCTTTGTCAAAGTTCAATTAACTATATCTGTATGGGTCTATTTCTGGGCTCTCTGTTTTGTTCCATCAATCTATTTGTCTATTCTTTTGCCACTGAACTGCTTTTGCTTCTTCATTAAAGATCAATTGATGATCTGTGTGGGTCTATTTCTGGGCTGTCTGTTCTGCTGTTTTGATCTATTTGTCTTTTGTCAATTGATCTTTTGCCAATATTACACTTTTTTGATTATCGTAGTTTTATAGTAACTCTTGAAGTTGGGTAGTGTTAGTCCTCTGACTTTTTTCTTCTTTAAAACTGTATTGACTATTCTGGGTGTTTTGTCTTTCCATATAAACTTTAGAATTGATTTGTCTATTTCCACAAAATAACCTGCTCAGATTTTGATTGGGATTGTATTGAATTTACAGATCAAAGTGGGAAGAACTGACATCTTAACAATATTGAAACAATAATAAAACAACAAAAACAAAAAACAATATTGAATCTTTCTATCCACGAATATGGAATATCTATTTATTTAGATCTTCTTTGATTTCTTTCATTGGTTTTATATTTCTCCTCAGATAGATCTTGTACATATTTTGTTAGGTTTACGCCTAGCAAAATTTCAGTTTTTGGGGTAAATAGTAGTGTGTTTTTAATTTCAAGTTGCAATTGTTCATTGCTAATATATAGGAAAGCAATTGACTTTTGCATATTAGCCTGATATCCTACAACCTTGCTATAATTGTTTATTAGTTCCAGGAATTTTTTGTTCATTCTCTGGGATTGTCTACATAGACAACTGTGTCATCAGTGAACAAAGCCAATTTTATTTCTTTTTTCCCAACGTGCATACCTTTTATTTTCTTCCTTGACTTACTGCATCATGTAGGGTTTCCAGTATGATGCCAAATAGGAGTGGTGAGAGTGGGCCTTGTTCCTTGCCTTGTTCCTGATATAACTGTGAAAGCACCTAGTTTCTTACCAGTAAGATTGATATTAGGTGTAGGGGTTTTTTTTCTTTTCTTTTCTTTTTTTTAAATGTTCTTTTTCAAGTTGAAGGAAAATAAACTTTTAATAGAAGGATTTCAGGCACCAGTGAAGGATGATTTTTGGGGAAGGGGTGACTCTAAAATCATACTTTACACGGTTTCAACTGTATATGAGAATAGTCAGGCATAGTAAAAGAAACACCTTTCTTTTCTAGATAAACATAAAAAAATATTTCAATCCCCCTCAAAGACTCTCTTCTTTAGCAAAGACAGATCCACTAGTCCCTACAGTGCGTTCTGTTTCATTAATCCAACTCAAAAGCCTCTATTGAATCCTTCCTGACGCATTTCTGCTTCAGAAATGCAAAGACAAGCAGAAAGTCCCAGTACTCTTCGGAGTTTACAGAGGAATAACGGCAGTTGGGGGATGGGACAGGGTTTGTTGAGTAAGAATAAGACATATCTACATATATCTAAAGTGCAAGGAAGAGTATTTTAGACTTTGGAACGGTACATACAAAGTACTTTTAAAAACTTTATTCTTGGTTACTTCTTAGAACAACCTAAGGGGTAACTGATATTTTTATTTCTATCTGATTTGGACTGCTGCAATTCTCTTGAATCCAGTCTTTTTATCAGTGTTTCAAGGAAAGACTAAGCAGGTTATTGCTATGAGGCCTGTTCTTGAATAAACTGTTGCATAATTAGAGAGGTAAAAGACAGCTACATTCAGGGAAAAGGGAGAGAATGAGATCCTGGAGGATAGGGAAAAAAGTAATCTAAAAGATCACTACTTTTAAAAATGAAAAGAGAAAATTAGCTCCATTCAGGCTTGGGAAGATTTCATATGCTTGTAGTCATTTNTGTCCTCTAAACCAACCAATTAAAAAATGAATTAACCAGAGTCCTAGAGGTCAGTTGCTGAACTAAAGATTATTACTTGAAAAAAGTGATTTTTTTTTTTTTTAAGCAAAGAACTAAGTGTCCCTCACATCTTGGAAACTGTCAGGGGAAAAACTCCCTGTGAGGAAAACATGCAAAAAGAAAATATTGGAATGGAGTCCTTCCATAAATTGAATGTTTGCATTTTGTTGACATTCACGAGACTTTACAGAGTGACAGATAATTTAGAACTGTTTGTTCTAAAAGAAGAGGAGGTGGTAAGATGTCCTCAGAATAACTCCATATGTTAACATGTGAGTCCTTAGAAAATTCAGAGTTTGTTCTATCACCTCAAAAGCAACCCCACTAGGAAATAGCATATAGGGGCATAAAAGAGATACCAATGGCAGAGCTGGAATGTTTATTTTTAAACAGAGATACCTAAAGATTAATAAAGAGAAAAGAGGATCTAAGCAAATTTTCTTAAAAATCCTCTAATGATTAGGAAAGGGGCAAAACATGGAGGAGGGTAGGCTTTGAGAGTAGATATTAAAAGAGCAAGACCATTGAGTAGCTGTTGGTAGGGACATGGTGGAAAAACATCCAGAAATTTTACAAATTGATGATGTCAAAAAACTCAACAAATCCCAAGCACAAGAAACACAAGAGAATATACCAGAATATATCATAAATAAATTGCTTAAAAGCAATGAAGAATAGAAAAATCTTTACAGTAGCCAGAGGAAGCAGACACGTCATGCACAGAGGAAAAAACAAATGATAAGAATGATACCACATTTACCAGATATAATAAAAACCAGAAAAACATGGAGCAACATCTTTAAAGTACTGAAAAAAAACAAAGAAATAAACAAAATAAAACCACTAGCCTAGAATTCTGCAATCAGTAAAAATATATTTCAGAAAGAGAAGGCAAAATTTTCCAGGCATACAAAAGCTGAAAAAATTCATCACCAGTATGCTTTTACTACAAAACATGTTAAAGGAAGTCTTTCAGGAAGAAAGTGCCAGAAAATGCAGAATGATACCAGAGGGAAACAGGGATTTATTCAAAGAAACAAAAAACATCAAAAATGGTATATATGTGAGTATATATGCAATCTTTCTGCTTTTAAAAAATCTCTGTAAAGATAATTTATTAGTTAAAGCAAAATTAATAATGTATTGTGGGGTTTATAACATTTAGAAGTAAAATGTAAAACAAAAACAGCACAAAGGCTAGGAGGGAGGAAAATGTATCATACCATGTTAAAGCTCTTACACCACATATTAGTATGTAGTATAATGATACTTGAAGGAAGACAAATATACTATAAACCTAAAATCAACCACTATAAAAACAGCCCATTCCAATAAGCCAAAAAAGATAAAATGGAAACACTGAAAAACTCAATTAGTTTAAAAGAAGGCAGAAAAAGAGGGGAAATAAAGATAAATTCAGCAAATAGAAAATAAGAAACATGTTGGCAAACTTAAATCTGACCATATTGATAATTACGTTAAATGTAAATGGTAAAATGCCATTTGTCATTAAAAGACAAAGGTATTCACATTGGATAAAAAAACCCAGGACCCAATTATATGCTGCTTATAGAAAATTCTCCTTAAACATAAAAACAAAAATAGTTAAAATAAACAAGACAGAAAAGGTGCTAACACTAATAAAATAAAACCTGGAGTAAAGGCAGGTCTTCTGGAATGGTAGAGTAAGATCCTTTGAAAATCCACTCCTCCATAACTGCAATGAAAAACTGATAAAAGTGGTCAAAATCAACCTTTCCAGAATTGTGTAAGTTAACCAAAGTCTTGTAACAATTTGAAAACAGTGATCTTGTGGCATTTTTAACATGCCTTATTCCCATTTCTTCTCTCCACAGCTCTATGGTGAGCTTAAAAAGTAGTAGTCTAGAGACATTGAAAGGGAAGGAGTGGGTTTGAAGCTCCTAAAAGTTATATTCCCAGAGAACTGTCACAATTTGACCTGCCTGGTAGGTCCCTGAAAAAGATGTTTGCAGGGAATTATCTGCCCTGACTCAGAACTCTCTCAATGGGAAAACCCTATCCCCAAGGCATTTGTTGAAAACAATCAGTGGCAATTATTTAACATTGTAGTTTCCTGAGGCAATAATAACAGTTGGGGTAAACATGGGGCTGGTTAAAATACTTACAAGAAAGGTCTGGGAAATGCAATGCCCATAGGGAGCTTTGAAAAGCTCTGGTGCATTCATTCCTCAGATTCTACTGGGTTGTTGGAAAAGTCATGATGTATTTTTTCTGTTTTTTTGTTGCAAAAGTGCATCATGACTTTTCCGGCAACCTAACAGAAGGCCATGCACATAATGCTGGGCTATGTGGATACCCAGGAAAGAACTGAGGATGTCTAATCTTTCAATTCTAACTGATGCTGAGGCCACGCAGAAAGTGAAGGACAAGACAGACTTGTAAATGGAATATTGAAGGTGTGCCCAACAAACACAGAGAACTCCTTGGTGGAGTTTATGATTTATTGGCTAAAGGCATTTAATAAAGAAATATATGTCCAATTGTTAGCTGAGCACTAAGTTAGTTAAGAAGAGACTTCAGCATCTGCAAATGACAAGGAAAACAGACTTTAGAGGCTTAGCCACAAAAAGCCATTAAACACACAAAGATCAATGACAACAACAACAAAACAGCAACAACAAACAACCCTTGGGGTGTCTGGTTTCTAGAGTTGCCACATTATATTATTTAAAATATCTAATTTACAACAAAAATGACAAGATATGAAAGGTAATATGAAAGTATTATTTCCATACACAGGAAATAAAAGCAGTCATCAAAAACTAAAAGAAACTGTGCCTAAATAATTAAAGAGAAGTATGAGAACAGTGTCTCACCAAATAGAGAATATCAATGAAGAGACAGAAATTATTTTAAAAAACCAAATAGGACTTCTGGAGTTAAAAAGTACAATAGGTAATATAAAATTTTCACTAGAAGAGTACAACAGATTTGAGTTGAAAGAAGGGAGAATAATCAAATTAAAGATAGGTCAATTCAGATTATCCAGTCTGAAGAGCAGAAAAAAAAAAAAAAGAATGAGGAAAAATAAACAGAGCCGCAGATCCGGTGGGGCAGTATGTAGCATACCAACATGGAGTCCGAGACAGGGAAGAGAGAGAGAAAGGGTATAAAGAATTCTTGAAGAAATAATGACCCAAAACTTCCTAAATGTGATTTAAAAACTCCATTAATCTACACTCTCAAGAAACTCAGTGAATTTCCAGTAGGATACACTCAATGAGATCCATGCCTAGACACATTAGAGTAAAACTGTCAAATGACAAAGACAAAGAGATATCTTGAAAGCAGCAAGAGAAAAACGACTCATGTTGTTCAGAAGCTTCAATATAATTGACAGCTAACTTCTCATCAGAAACCATGGAGTCAAGAAGGCAGTGGTATGACATATTGAAATTGATAAAAGAAAAAGTCAACAAATAATGCTATATCCAGTAAAACTATCCTTCAAAAAATGAAGGAGAAATTAATACATTTGAAGATAAACAAAAATGTGATAGAATTCATCTCTAGTAGATCATCCCTATTAGAAAAACTAAAGGAAGGTTTTCAGTCTTAATTGAAAAAACATTAGGCAGTGAGTCAAAAGCACATGAAAAAATAAAGAACACAAATAAAGGTGACTACAGAGGTAAATATAAAAGATAGTATAAATGTACTTTTGTTTGTAGTTTTTCTTCTCTATCTGATTTAAGAATATAACTCTATAAAGCAATAGTTATAAAATTGTATTGATGGACTTATAATATATAAAAATTTCATTTGATTGGCAATAACAGGACAGAAAAGAGAGAAGGGATCAGAGGTCTATTGGAGCCAAGTTTTTATATACTATTGAAATTAAGTTGGTATTAATCTGAATTAGATTACTTTGAGTTAAGACGTTAATTTTTATCTCCTAGGAAACCACTAATAAAATAACTAAAAAATATAGTAAAAAAACAATAAGGGAATTAAAATGAGAGAAAATATATATCCTTGTCACAAATAAGGCCCTAATGGAGGAATTGAAGAACAAAACAGACATAAGACATAAAAAGTTGGCAAAATGGTGGATGTAAAGCTACCTGCTCAGTTATTAAATTAAATATAAGTGGACTACACACTCCAATCAAAAGGCAGAAATTGGCAGAATGGATAAGAACATGTAACCCAACTAACTACACAGGCAATACATGACACACACATTAGATTCAAAGCCATAAATAGGTTTAAAGTAAAAGGATGGGTAAACATATACCATGCAAACCATAACTGAAAGCAAGTTGGAGTGGCTATCCAAATATCCGCAAAATAAGCTTTAAGACTAAAATTGTTTTTAGAAACAAAAAAGACATTTAATAATGATAAAATGGTCAACATATCATAAATGCATGATAATCATATATTTAGCTACCATTAGAGCCACAATACATAAAACAAAAACTGACAGAATTCAAGGAAGGAAAAGACAATTTACCATAATATTGGCTTTTTTTTTTTTTTTAAAGATTTTTATTGGGGAATTGCGGGGAGGGGAACAATGCTGGGGAATTGGGGGAAGGGGAACAGACATGTTGCTGTCGTTTTGTTCTTCAGTCTAGTTGTGGAGGACGTTGCTTCACTGGCCCAAGTTGGCACCATCATTGCGCTCTTCCCGGACGAGGCAGATCAGTCACCGGCTTCTGGACGGCCGCTCACTGCGGCTGCTGGCCGCTCACGCTGGCTGCTGGCTACACACAGTAGCCCATGGCAACCCACTGCCACAGGGGCTGCAGCCTATGCCGTGGCCAACGACTCACAGCAGCCCAGCTCCAGGTTGAGCTTTTGTTCAGCATCTTAGCTGTGGAGGGCCGTGTCACTGACCCTCATATGTGAGATCCGAACCGGGGTCCTCTGGCGTCCCAAGCCAGTTCTTAACCATCGCACCACTTGGCCGGCCCTGGCTGTTTTAATATTCCACTTTCAACAACAGAACAACTAGGCAGAAGATCAAAAGGAAAATAGAAGACTTGAGTAACAATATAATCCAATTAGAACATTCTATGCAACAGTAGAAAATATCCTCGAATGTACATGAAATGTTTGCTATGAGAGACCATATGTTAGGACATAAAACAAGCCTCAATACATTTAAAAGGATTGAAGTCATACAAAATGTGTTCTTTGGATGCATGGAATTGAATTAGAAATCAATAACAAAGAAATTTGGAAAACTCTCAAATATGTAGAAATGAAACTACTACATAACAAATGGGCTAAAGGTCATCATCTTTGAAATGATCAAAAGAATGGACAAATTTCCAACCAGACTTGCCAAGAAAAAAAGAGAGAAGACTCAAATTACTAAAATCATGAATAAAAAAGAGGACATCACTGCTGACCTTACAGAAATAAAAACAAATATAAGAACTATGAATAACTGTTTGTCAACAAATTAGATAATCTAGAGGAAATGGAAAAATTCTTTTAAAGACACAAACTATAGAAACTGACTCAAGAAAAGCAGAAAGTCTGAAAAGACCTACAATAAAGAAAGATTGAATGAGTAATTTAAAACTTTCTACGAAGAAAATCCAGGTCCAGATGGTTTCACTTGTGAATTCTGGCAAACCTTTAAAGAAGATTCATTTAATATGAATCTTTTACAAACCTTTCCCCAAAATGTAAAGGCCAGTATTCCCTGATATCAAAATCAGACAAAGATATTATAAGAAAAGAAAACTGCAGATCAATAGCCTTTATAACTATAGACACAAGTCCTCAACAAAACTCTAGATCCAAACATATAAAAAGAACGATCCACCATGACCAAGTGGGATTTAGCCCAAGAATGCAAGATAGTTTTAACATTTGAAAATCAATCAAGGCAACACACTGTATTAACACAATAAGGTACAAAACCACATAAGCATCTCAACAGATGCAGAAACAAAATCCAACTCCCTCTCATTATAAAACATTTATCGAACTATGAATAGAAGATACTTCCTCAACCTGAAAAAGGGCATCTATGAAAAGCCTGTAGTTAACATCATATTGATGAAAGACTTGTTTCCTCTTAGATCAGAAACAAGATAAGGAGTTTTGCTCTTGACACTTCTATTCAACATTGCATTGGAAGTTCTAACCATGGAAATCAGGCCAGAAAAGGAGATAAAAGTCATCCAGATTGGACAGGAAGAAGTAAAACGATCTCGATATGCAGGTGACATAATCTTGCATATAGAAAATCTTAAATAATCTACAAAAAATACTCAAAGTAACTAGTAAGTTCAGCGAGGTTGCAAGATACAATATATAAAATTCAAATGTATTTCTATACACTAGCAGTGAGCAACATAAACATGAAATCATGAAACCATTCCATTTATCATAGTGTTAAAAATATTTAAGAAATAAATTTAGTAAAAGAAGTGCAGGAGTTGTACACTTAAAAGTAGAAAACATTGTTGAAAGTAAAGATCTAAGTAAATGAAAAGAAATCCCATGTCCATGGATTAGGGGATTTAATTTTGTTAAGATGTCAGTATTTTCTAAATTGGTCTACATGTTCTCATATTCATTTCAATTCCTATCAAAATCCCAGCTTTAATTTTTTTATTTTGCAGAAACTGGTAAGATGATCCTAAAATTCATATGGAAATTCAGTGGTCCTAAAATAGACAAACAATTTTAAAGAAGAAAAAAAATGTTGGAAGACTCACAGTTCTTAATTTTAGAACTTCATACAAAGCTATAGTAATGAAGTCAGTGTGGTCCTGGCATAAGGATAGACATATTGCCAAGACCAGTCAATGGAAAAAATAGTGTTTCAAGAAATGGTTCTGGGACAACTGGATATCCACATGCACAGGAATGAACTAGAACTTTTTCTTATACCATGCACGAAAATTAACTTAGAATGGATAACAGGTCTAAATGTAAGTGCTAAAGCTATAAAACTCTTAGAAGAAAACATTAAATATTTGTTACCTTGGATTAGGCAACGGTTTCTTAGACATAACACCAAAAGCACAAGTGACAAAATAAAAAATATTTAAACTGGACTTCTTCAAAATTATAAGCTTTTGTACTTCAAAGGACACCATTGACAAAGTGAAAAGACAATCCACAGAATAGAGAAAATATTTGCAAAACATAATGGTGAAAGACAATGTCTGTTCTGTCACTTCCATTCAACATTGAATGGGAGGTTCTAGCCATTCAATAAAATATGAAAAATAAAAGATATTCAAAATGGAGAGGAAGAAATAAAACTTAATCATTTGTATTAATAGATGACATGATTATCTATGTAGAAAATCCTATGGAATCTAAAAATATTATTTTTGAACTATTAAGTTTAGCAAGATTGCTTGATACAAGGCCAATACCCTGAAATCGTATTTGTTTCTATATACTAGTATCACTCCAAAATGGAAATAAAAATATCATTTATAATATAATGAAATATGAAATATTAAAGGATACATTTGATACAAGATGTGCAAGATATGTACACTGAAAAATGCAATACATTCCTGAGTGGTGGATAAATATATTGTGCTCATGGGTTAAAAAAACTTGATAGTTATGAGGTTTATTATCCCCAAACTGACATGCATTCAAACCATTCAAACCAATCTCAATGAAATTCTCAGTAGGCTTATTTGTAGAGATTGAGAATCTGATTTCAAAGTTTATATGAAAGCACAAAGGACTTAGAATAACCATACAACTTTGAAAAGAAGAATAACATTGGAGGACTTACACTACCAGACTTTATGACTTATTACAATGCTAGAGTTATTCAAGACCTCTTATTGGCTTAAAGACAGATAAATATATCAATGGAACGGAATAGAGAATCCAGAAATAGACCCACACATATATGACCAATTATTTCTTAGCAAAGTTGTTGAAGCAATTCAGGGAGAAAGAATATAATCTTTTTAACAAATAATGCTGAACAGCCATGTGAAAAAAACCAACCAACCAACCAACCAACCAACCAGCCAACCAACCCTCAGTCCTTACCTCACACCATACAGAAAAATTAACTAAAAATGGCTCATCATGACAGAAAGCAGATTAGTGTTTGCCTGGGGGTCGGAGGAGAGGTGGAAAGGAGTAATTACCAAGGGCACAAGCAAATTGTTGGAGGTGACAGATATGTTCATTATCATGATTATGGCAATGGTTTCACAGGTATATAGGTATAAATGTTAAAATCGTACATTTTTAATATGTGCAGTTTATATATTAATTTTATCTCAATAAAGCTCTGAAAACATTTCAGTAGAATATTTGTGTCCTCTCTGTTAAATTCTAGTCTTGGCCTTTCCCATTTGCTGTTCGACAATGGAAATAACTTCCCACCCGTTTTCCAGAACTCCGATCTCTGCACTTTCAATCCCTACCTCACCCTTGGATCCCTCCTCAAGTCTTTTCACAGCTTCACACTAGGAGGTCCTCTTTACCGGGGATTTGGCGCCAAGAGGTTGCCTCCCTGACTGCTGCCGCTCCCCCCGCCCCCCAAATCTCCCTCAGCTCCACCCCATGGCAGATGGTGCTCGGGACCATCACCCAATGCTGGTTGCAGAACACTCCTCCTCAACGGGAGTCTGCATTTCTGTGGGAAGGGACAAGCCTCCATCTGAGACTGAATACCACACACCATGGCAGGTGTGAGGCTTTCACAGGGCATGTTGTGACATCCACGTTTTCTAACATGGGGATCCATTTTCAGTTTGTAAAAAATCAGGACTTTATTATTTCAATAAACATATAATAGGATAAGGAGTGGTATCTAGAACACATTTACAAGAGGCAGAAGAGTCCAGTGAGGGGAAAAGGGCTGTAGGGCCACCCTGAGTAGGAAGGTGCTTGTCAGCAGATGTTTTCAGGGCATACTCCAAGGAATAAACCTCCTCAGCCACTATCACTCTAACAATGCATCGTCCACTTGCTTTGCACCAGACATTCTGAGGCTCTGAACTTACAAAGATGTATAATGCCCTCCACAACATTTTGGTATCTCCAAGGAGAAAGGTACATAAACCAATTCCTTAGAAAAAAATTATAGTTAAATAATCTAAATCTGCTGTAAACATTGAGCACCTTGTTTACGATGGTTAAGTGTATAATTAAATACAATAAGTTACAGATACCATACATTGGGATACTGATGTTTTAATTTCTATTTAGTGACTTATCAAAGCTCCAAGTTGGAAAACAAACAAACAAACACAGATACTGCTATACATGTCTGGACTAGGTGTATCCTCAGCTGAGTACTGTTGTCAAAATTCAAGTGTGCAGAAGAGGCAAAGTCATTTATGATTCAGCTCTCACAGAAAGGTACCTTAGGCTTTCTATGCATGTTGGTGATGGGTGATGATTTAAGACCTATTGTATAATATTAAAAGTGTTTTCTATTCACTGTACTATGTGTTCAATGAAGACAGAAAGAAATTTTTTTATCTCTCCAGTACAGTGTCCAGATGTGAATCTCCAACTGGCAGACTAAACATATATATAGGGAATGAGAAAAACACAAGCACCAAAAAATGAGAACAAGAGTCTGAAAGAATTTGATACTTCTTAAAATTATCAAAGTAGCTACGATGGGGTATGGAGAAGAGAAATCTGATAATTTAATTACACATCTTACATTTTAGTGTTGTTTTTATTTTAAATTGTTCTTGGAGTGTGCATGATGGGGAGGAAAACATGGAGTAATCTTTTCAGTGCTCAGGGCCTTAATTCAGCACTAACAATGCCTACTGTAGTGCCTATCAGATAGTAAGTGCTCAATAAAAGTGTAACTGAATATGTGTGTGTGTGTGTGCCCACATGCTTAGCCTTACGATGACGAGTGGCTCAAGGGATGTATTTTATTAGGTGAGCCATTATTGAATGTGTATTGCATCTTACACTGAAAACTCAGGAAATAGATATTTTAATTTAATCCAATTTCTTAGAAAGGTACCAAAATCTACATGTGAATAACCAGATCTCTTGTTTTTTATTAATGGCCTTACTACAGAGAACTCAAATTCAAGTATGAAATAAGGTCATCAAACAGAATTCTTATTGATTGAAAATTACTTTTGAAGGAGAGTTAAAGAAATGGCGACTTCTTTCAGTGATTGAGGATTGTATTTTAATAACTTTAGCAACAATCATCACAAATTTAAAATTAATTTCAACTTCATGTCTTGAATCTTTAAAAAAATGATTTGGAGTACTTCTCATTCATTTTATTAATTCTAGACCAGATAGGAGACAAAAGTTTATAGCACTGACCATGTTGACAGATTTGGACAGCCCATTCCAGAAGAAACCCATTCTCCATTTTTAAAAGAAATGAGTTGCTTCTTTAACTAAATAGATTGAGCAGGCTTTAATTTTGGCACTGTTTATACACTGCCTTATTTTTTCCATTTTTCAGCAAAGATAACTACGTGCAAAAAAGTGCTTGTAGAGTGTCTCATGGAAAATGAACATTAAAACACAAACTCTCTCTCTGGTATCTGATTCATAGCCTCCTAGAACATTGTGTTTCAAACAGTGGGTCATTACACACTAAGTTTAGAGATCAATTCTCTAGACAAGACAACTATTAAAACATAGAAAATATCTGAGTACTTTTTATATAGTAAAAGTATTGTTTTATGAAACATTTGATTCAGCTGTGTGTGTGTGTGTGTGTGTGTGTGTGTGTGTGTGTGTATACTGGGTCATGAGGTAAAATGTATTTCTTATGTGGGTTGCAGTCAAAAAAGTTTGAAAAGCACTATACTAGTGCTTCTTGTTCCCAAAGGTATGTATGCAAAATGTGTATCTTAGTTCAGACCAGGTGCAACAGACTAATACTTCATGGGTACTTATTGGATGCCACCCAATAAAAGGGAACTTCTGAAGTGGTATTCTGGCAGATCTAATGTAAAGGACTTGAGAAATAGTTAATGATCTCATTACAGAGCTATCAATCTTCCATGGCAGTTAACATCTTGGTGAAAAATGAAATATTTGTCCATAAACTTCCAAATATGCTATAGGCAATATAGCCTATATAGATTATAAAGTGATTAAATCTCTGAATGACTGATTCAACTTTACCATCTTCATCTAAACATTGGTTTCATGCAGCAAAGATACTGCCACAGATAAACTGGTACTCCAGAAAGAATTGCTCTTTCATTCCAAACAATGCCAGAGTTTTATTATTTTTTCCATTAGCGTTGCAAAGAGGCATCCATCCCAAGTCTCCTGGGCTCGTTGTATAAAACAGAATGTACTGCTCATGAGTGACAAGAAAAAAAAATAATTCTGTATTTGGAATTAATTCATCTCCCTCTTCCTGCCAACTCACCTTGACTTGCGGGGAAATGCTAAAGAGCTAGAGAGAGAGACATGCAGTGGAGCCTGCTTTCAAGGGGATAATTAATTCCTGGTCTTTGATTCCTAAATTCCTGCCCAAAATCAAAGGCAGAGAAAACACTCTTGAGTGCTCTGAGCACCCCACACCCGCTCCACATGTGAGCTTATGCTTCTAATTGGCTTTCAAGAAGCCTTAACATATCCCTTTGCTGTAGGATGCAAAATTTGTCTTCTGAACCTTTCTCTTCCCTTTTCAGGTCCTTCTCTGTCACTCTAGCCATCCCTTCTCCAACATTCAGAACCTTTGCGTGGTCCACTCTCACCGTCACAGGCACCCTGTCGAACATCTAACATCTGCTCTTATTATCAGTATCGGGTTCCCTAGAGACCTTTCCGTCTCCCATCAAAACAGACCTGTCCTATGTGTCATTATTCTTAGACCCCTGTTTTCTGCTAGGTGATGATGAGTGGCAATTGGTTTTCTGGATATATGATTAATAAATGTGCTAATTAAGGAGAACAGGGCTGCTTAATTCTAAGTGCACTGCACAAATGATTGGTCCTATTATCTACTAGTGTCATTATTAATACCTTCGAGTTCTTCAACAAGAAGAGCTAAAAGTGTTCTTTTTGTCAGAGCTGGTAGAAAATGCAGAGCGCGTTTCATGGCAGGGTGGGGAGGTGCGCTGGTGACAGAGAGGAAGTGGCTGACCTCTGACCTTCCTTCCACTGGGTCCTTAGCCACTCAGCTGACAGCTGAGCCTCAGAAACTACCAAGATACAGCTTGATGTAGCTGAGTCAGGAAGCCTGGATTCTGTCTGTGTTTTGTAAAGAGGCTACGTGACTCCGATTCCTTTTCCTTCCTTATCTGGTTGAAGTAGATGACTACACTGCCCTTTCACGCTCTAAATGTCTGTGTTTAAAACAGTACTCCCAGGTGGGAAACTTCCTCTTCCTGACCATTTATTTGGCTCCGTACTTGCCATCATGCTCTGCCAGCAGACACCGTGCTGATTCAGTTTCTTTGCTTAAAAAGGGAATTTTGCCCACGAGTAGGCTGATCATTCGTGCAACTTTGCTGCTTCAGCTTGGTTTATGTATCGTGCCAATGTAATTAATAGTAGCGCTCACTATCCTTTCTGAGGTTGCAGCTTGGATGATAAATTGTATGGCCTTCTTATCTAGGTGAGCAGAGGCTAGGCTGTGGAGACAAACTCTAAGAATTAAGCTCTGGTAGCCATGTTGTTGTCATTTTCATTTAGAGGGCTTCAGAATTGCTAGTAAGATGACCAAAATGCACATAACTCTCCTTACCAAAGCAGGGCTCTCAGCACATCTTCAGTAAAGTATATTTCCCCTTGTCTATATATAAGCTTTCTGAATCTAAGTTCAGTTCGAGCTAAACTAACTCCTATGCTCTGAGACAGGGCTGTTCGATGCCAGAACCCCCTGATGCTGGGCGCCTTCCTCCTGGGCGAAGCGCAAACACATTTTCTACAGCTCTAGTAACCAGTTCTGCCTTGGGACTTATGGTATTTAGTCTACAGCTCAGTAAGCAATAGGCTTTATTCCTGGAAAGAAGAAAAAAAAAGGCCCAAAAAAGTAAATAAAGCATTTCATTTGATTTTTCCCTAAGTGTTCCAAAATTAAAATGCAAATTCCTACCCTGGGAAGGAGGGGGTAGAAATATAATTTGCTTTCAATACTAAGGCCTCGAAGACCACAAGTAGGGAGGCAAAGATTAAAATAAAACCTGAACACAGTCTTTTATCTGTCTGTGCATTTCTATCTTAGAGAGGCCAGCGGAGTCTGGCTAAGTATTTTGAAAACCTGATTATTATACCTTGCATGTGGTAGAAATTCACTATTCACCCAAGCACACCAGGCTTTTGCTCACAGTACATTTTTGTTTAATGGAGGTTCAGTCTTATATTTGTCATATTCCTCTATCCCCAGCCCGGGTGCTTCTAACCAAGGACCCCGAAGTTGCTATTCTAGGGAATGTCTTACCTTTTTTAAAGAAGCTACTTTGAGAGTCATCAGACTCTGACAGGCCACTAAGAAAAACAGACACTTACTCTGGGGTCTTACGAGTCAGACATTAACGCCAGTCTGGAAATCAGACACCTTGGTTCAATCCTGGCTTGTTGGTGGTTTCGCGGGAAATTTGGCGAAGTAAAGGCTACTGGATGCACCACAGTTAAGACAATGAACACCGGATGGCACGGTCCTGGCTCTGCCATTTACTGGTGTTCCTTGGGCATGTTACTCAACCTCTCTGGGCCTCAGTTTTCTAAAATGGAGATGACAATAATCTCTACTTCACAGGGTTGTGTGAGGCATAAAGGAGTTCCTAGACCAAGTCACCTGGAGTAGACCTTGGCACAGAACGGGAAGACAAACACTCAGCATCAATTATCTGAATCTTTTTAGGTGTTCTTTCCTATGTCAGCTCTCCCTAGTCCCTCCAGGCAGATGGGGACCCTTCTTCGGGGGTTTCTTTTGCATTTGAATCACTCTGGTTAGTACTTACTTATGTATTTCATCTTGAAAATGATCTTAGTAACTAGCCCAGTGCCTGGCACATGGTAATTGGTGAATATATATTTATTGAAAACCTGAATGAATTAACATATAACATAAAATAGTTAGACTGGATAATTCTATAATCCATTTTAGCTCTAAAATTCTATGACACTGTGACTGAGAGAATTAGCCTGGTGATTTGAATGGAATCTGGAAGCTTTCTGAATCAAAGCAAAAATTAACTTAGAAAACATGAGATGAAAATTGTTCCTATAGTAACTGAAAGACTAACTAAAGAGACAGTGCAGTCACACCTGAATCACTCCCTCTGCTTTAGGGCCCAGGGGAGAAGAGGGTAGAGGGGGATATCTTAGCAACAGTATAAATGAGTAATATATTAATTTAAAAAAGATGCAAGTAGGCCGGTGTGCATATGGGCAGACCTATGAAACCACCCAAAGAATATGGAGTTTGATTTCACTGGATTCCCTTAGATGTTGAAGGGACCAACTCCATATCTAATCCCCTGTGAAAAACAAACACTTAAATAAGTTCCACTAAAATACAGCAGAAGGACCTTGGACTTTTAAGTAGTGAGATCCTAGCAGTGGGTCTTTGTGCTGGTGATAAATTTTGAAATATGAAATAATGGAGAAGGAGTCAGAGAGGAGAGAGAGAGAGAGAGAGAGAGAGAAACTCTGCGTGTGATCTGACAGTGATTATTAATTGTCTTCCTACCAGATCATTGCTGCTTGATTGTCCTTAGAAATCTAAGACAAGATGAAACCTGCTCCCACTACAGAAGTTAACAAAGGGCTGGAAGTCATTACGAGGCCTGCCTGGGCTGCCTAACCTGCAAGTTCTAGTGCCTTCTGAATGGTTTCGCCTCACAGGGCAGAAGACATCTCGAGTTCAACAACATTAATTGAGTATGGACTCTGGACAAAGACACATGAGACATGATCTCTGACCATTAAGAGAATTTCCTTTTCTCTCTTTCTGTCTTCACTTTCTTAGGAAGAAGAAGGGCAAAAAAAGGAAACCTAGAGAAAGCCAATCTAAAACTGAAGATGACACTCCAACAGGGGACCATGAAAGAGGCTGATTCCGTGACACACGCTGCTTCTCCTGAACTCCTCCTTTCATCACTGTATTAGCTCCTAAAGAAAGCAAGTGCCATGAAACAGGGATGTAGAGGAATAGCAGGAGCTCTCTGAATTGTCCACAAACCTCATCCTGATAATCCCCTTTTAATTGGGTTGATTCGCTCAAGGATTTTTGTCCCTTGGGCTACTATTTAGAGCACACTAATTTGGATTATCTTAAATGGGAGGTGCAGATTTCTATGGCCTGGGATTAAATCTGAGTGTGCTTCTGGCAAAGTATATTAATGATATAATAAATGTAATATAACAAATAATATATTCTGGCAGAACATTCAGCTTGCAAGGGCTACTCTATTTGAACGACTGGTTGAAGCTTGACTGTAGTAGGGTTCCTACAGAGGTTCTGTGGGAGAGCGACTCATTGGTCTAACAGACAATCAAGTATGACTTCACTGTGGCCAGAAAATAAACAAAAACTCAGCATGTAAGTTGTCCTGAGTCTTTTAAATATAAAGACAAACATAATGTATATCATAGTTTTGCTATATATGTTTGTAGACCTGGAATTTGCCAAGATCTATGCATATGGATATAGTGACTACATTATTTTTAAGTCCAATATTGCTAATATATAATCTGGAAGGAATTCTAGGGGAAATCCATAGAATGTTTGAAATCCTGGATGAATAGTTGCCTTATTTCTGGAATAAAGATGAGATGAGGCTAACTCACTGGAGATGGCAAGGACCTCCCCGAAACCCACCTTTTCCCAGCTCAGATTCCCCTCCCCGACTCCTCTCCCCTGTTACGCAGATGCAATCCTGAACAAATCACATTTGCTTGAAAAATTCCATGCTACCACTCGTTTATTCTTTTAGTCATTCAACAAATGTTTGAGGGACTGTTTGTGTCAGGTACTATTCTAAGCACTGAGGAAGTAGCTCTGAAGAAAA
This sequence comes from Hipposideros armiger, assembly GCF_001890085.2. Lineage (NCBI taxonomy): Eukaryota > Metazoa > Chordata > Mammalia > Chiroptera > Hipposideridae > Hipposideros > Hipposideros armiger. The sequence continues at coordinate 1,702,904 of NW_017731467.1, read as the reverse complement.
ACTCCTTGACTTTGTACAGCTTTTATTTCTGTGGAGGGAGGGAGTTAATAAAGAAATAGCCAATATGTCAGATGGGATAAATACTATAGAGAAGAGCAAAACTGAGTAAGGTAGGTAGGAAAAGTTGGCAGGGGTGAGAGGGGTACGGGAGATGAGGTGGGCTGTTATTTTATGTAATGTCATCAGGGGAGTCGTTCGGCTGAGGTGATATTTGGGCAGAGACATGAGGGAAGTGAGTGAGGTAGTCAGGCAGACATCTGGGAAGAGAGCATTTTCAGGAAGATAATACAGCAGGAGCTGAGAATCTATAGCCAGAGCACCAGAGCAGTTGGTGAGTGTACCTGAGGACAGGTTCCTCTGACTGCCAAACCAGAAAGGTTCCTGCCCCACCAGAGCAGCTCCCGACCCACGACAAAGGGACCAGGGCTTGAGAGAAGGGGCTCCTTTGTCTGACTGCCTGCAGAACTCCCTATCAGTTCAGCTGGACCACACTGGGATCAATCTAACTGCTGGGATTACGCTCCAGTCCATTTGTTTCAGATATCCATAGATATGGCCACAATGTGAGGAAGAAAAGACTCCACTTCATAAAAGGCCCTTTCTGTCACAGTGTCTTGGAGAAGGGGCTCTTCAAACTTTATTTTGGCTACACATTTGCTTCACAGGAAATCTTATGAGGAATCAAGACTAGCAGATAAAAGCAAGCGGCTCCCTCTGAGGCAGCCTGGGAACCACAGCCCCTCGGTTTGACCTTTCTCTCATGAGATTACACCGAGAGGGCTTCTCTGTGGAATGCTATTTATGAATCAGTGGTCGAAGCAGGGTTTCATTACCATGCTTCGCAGAGATCGGGGCTCTTGGGAAGGGCACCTCAGCTGCAGTAAATGAGGAAGTGGAGACAGGAGGACAAGCAGTTGACATCAGGTCTCCACTTGACCACTTTGCCTACATCCCCTCTGTGCCTTGGACATACTGACCTTCAGTAAGGATTTAACTTGAAGGAAGGTGTCAACAGCTTAAACACATTTGAAAACCACTAGTTTGGAGAGATGGAACAATCACTTGGAAATCAGCATTGAAACACTCACCAGAGTACTTATGATCTAGATGTTTCTTCTCACACGGGGTGCTTTGTATTGAGAAGTGATTCCTTCAGGAGAAGCCTTGTAATACAATGGAAAAGTTAGTCTCAGAATTGGAATTTCTGGCTTTCTGTCCTGGTTTATGATATACTCCTGAGTCTCTTGTTCACTATACCTGTCCTTCAGTTCTCCCAGTGGTGGTGTAAACCACTCACCGAGTGAATGGGAAAAGGCTTTGATTTAGTGCAGGTCCTCTGAGAGACAGTCACCTTTAGCAACAGTCACCTAGACAGTATTCAACCAGTAAGAGATGGGGGATATACCTACAAGAGAAAAAAGGGCAGGAGCTGGAGGAGGTGTGGGGAACCCTGAGACTCCTATGTAGGTGAGGCTCCTCCCTGAAAGGAGAAAGGTAAGGAAGGAGAAAAGGGTAGGAAGAGTCTCAAAGGGCAGCTCAGTTCTAGGCAAGTTTCTGCCCATCCATGTGGAGTCCTTCAGTCAAAGTCACTCATCAGAGGAGTTCTACATCTTGCCAGAATGTGTCTGTCTTATGTCTCCCACCGTGTGAAGTCCTGGGTGGGCAGCAGCCCATGGGAAGTGGGCCTGGGTGTGGGTCCTTCTCTCAGTCACTCTCCTGTAGCAGGAGGCATGAGGGGCACGTTTTTATGGCTGCCACATGCTTTCACACTATTTCCTGATATTTTCTCCTAGCCAAATTATACTCTAAAGCAATAATTCCTGAAATATAGGCTAGGCAGTAATGAAATTAAAAAGCAAATGAACAAAATCAAAACAAACCAAAACAAAAGGATACATAATGAGTTTTTCATAAAACTTACTAAAAATAACTGTTCTTTATTCTTAGATAATGTCCTTTCTTATCCCTTTTTTTGGCATTAAAATATCATCTATTTCTTTTTTTTAAGGTTTTATTGGGGTATTGGGGGGATGGGAACAGCGCTGGGGAATTGGGGGAAGGGGAACAGACAAGGTGCTGTCCTTTTGTTCTTCAGTCTAGTTGGTGAGGACGTTGCTTCACTGGCCCATGTTGGTATTATCATTACGCTCTTCCTGGGTGAGGCAGTCGCTCACTGGCCATTGGACCGCTGCTCATGGTGGTTCATGGCAGCTCATGAAAGCACACGCCTTCTGCCGGCCAGCCTCACTGCAGCCTATGCCGTTGCCAGCCACTCAAGGCAGCCCAGCTCCAGGTCGAGCTGTTGTTCACCATCTTAGCTGTAGAGGGCGCTGCGTCACTGTCCCGCATGTGGGATCCAAACTGGGGCTCTGCTGCTCAGAGCTGGCGTCCCAAGCCAAGTCTTAACCAACAGGCCACTCGGCCAGCCCTCCTTTTATTTCTAATGAAATGACAGTGATACTAGAGAGAAGTGATTTTTTTGTGTGTCCTTAACCTGGCACGTTTAAAAGTGGGCATCTCTGTGGAAGTCCCAACACAATTTTATTTGTCAGGTCAAAAAGGCAAGGACTCATAGCTCTAAGATCAGTGTAAGCCACAAAGCATAGTTCAAATGAAAAAGGTTTACTATTAATAGTTGTTTTTTTTTCCCTCTTCTCAGAAACAAGAGGAAAATAATCAGTATCAAACAGTCACATTCATTGCAGCCTGATGTTGGCTGGGGACCCCAGAACCCCCAAGGTGTGGGGTCTGCAGGGGCCATCTTCAGCCTGTCTGTTCCGAAGCCTGAGCAGCTCAAGCCCCGGGCTCAGCCATTAATCACACCCTCCCTGCAGCCAGTCCCTGCGCCCTGGAAATCCCACTCTGGCTCCAGGAGCGGGTGAGGATGGATAAAGATAATCTCAGGAAAAGAACTGGTGAGTCCAGTCCCCTCATTTTACAGATGAAAATTTCTTTTAGGAGAAGAGAAAATGTTGACTCTTCTTGGGGTGGGGGCTGACATTAGCCAGGCTGATCTCATTTCTCCACTTCTCTTTGCATGTACAGCTACAGGCTGAGGCCACAAGGGCGGAGGTGAATGCAGAGGGTGCTCCTGCCGCTGGCCTGGAGCTTGCCGAGGAGAAGGAGCGAGGGCTTCACCTTCCTAACGTGGTCTTCTTTTACTGACCCCCAGCACTGGATCACAGTACAGCACAAAAATCCACTCAGGAAGATATATTATTTTAATATTTCAGGACAAAGGCAGCTAAACAGCTAGTTTTTCTAAGTGCACTGATACTCAGCAAGCCCAGGCATATTCTTACTTGAGTAGAAAAATAAAATCCAACACCCTCTGCTCCTATAAAACCACATATCTGTACTTTAACATGACAGCATTACCAAGAATTAGTAATTAGTTGGAAGTATCTGGTCAAAATCAAATAGAATCAAGTCAGCCAGATCTCTCAAACTCATTTAGTCTATTTCAGATTTTATGATATTAAATTGCTTATGCAAAGTTGCTCATGATAAAACAAAATAAAGGATGGCTTGAGGAAATCCTGTCAGACTTGAATCACTGTAGATTAATTAACTGTATTTTTGAGAAACAAAACACATTGTTTGAGATGTCTCCAAGGTCAGCAACACCAGAGCTGGCATGTCCAGAGGAAGATTAGTTTAGGCAGGTAAATGTTTTTAGATTACTTGTGGTTGAATGATTGCCAGACTCCATACCCAGCAAACAGAAAGTCTGATTTGTGGGGCCAACACGGCTCTACTGGGAAGGAGGCACTGACAGATACCGTCAACAGGTAAATTTGTGTAACGATGAAGAAAGCTGCCAGGGGAATACTTCTAAGTATTTACCTACAAAATGTTACTAGGCACTGCCAAGCTTCTAGTCACCGGCCATTTTGGGGCTGGATACTATGCATTTTTTTGGATGGTATAGCTTAGATACCATGGGAGTTCTCTTCTTAGTAACTTGGTAAGAAAATGGGACAGCAAAGACACTGATAAAGTGTAAACTGACTACAGGTTAATGGTATGTATACAAGATAAGTTCTTTAGAAACTTGATTTGAATATGGGCTGTTTTTCACTATTTCTCAGAGGAAATGTTGTATGGAGAGGTTATGGATAACTTAAAGAAAATACTCCTACATAAAGCACCTGGTTAAGCAGGTGGAATTTGTTACCTGGAGAGTTAAGACCACAAGACAATATAAACAAACTAGAGAAAGGCTCAGATTCAGGCTGTGAATAACAAAAAATGATCAACATTCAGATTCATCTTTAAATTTTAAATAAGGATATGAAGATCATCAGACCAGGGACGAGAGTCTGACACTCAAAGGTGAGGCTGTGTAGGGTAATACACTGCAGTACAGCACTTTCCCCCCAAATTAATTTGTGTCCAAACAGAGACACAAATCCAAGACTGAGAAGACCACAGACTTTATAGAACCTCAGTTATTATTATCATCCTTAGAGAAGCTGCAAGGACAAGTACTTCCTTGGTCCAGGGTTCTTAACTCCTGGACTGTGTGCAAAATGCAGGAGATGGTGGAAGTGTGTGTGGCCTATGAATGTGGATGGGAAAAATTTACAACTTTTTCTTTCAGTGTCTACCTGAAATTTAATCTTGCTTTAAATTATAAATGTAGACAACAAACCACAGTACTATTAGAACTTGTGACTTTGCACCAATAGAAATAAAAAATACTTCCATATATTTCAGTAGGTGCAGGAATCTTGAGCTATCATTTATATTTATCACATTTCACAATTAAAGTTGGTAAGAGATCTGTCATTAGGTCTTGTATGTAATGCATTATTGGCAACACATATATTATTATATCTCAAAGTTATTATTATTTTTTTATTATTTTGATAACTATTTTCAATACACTTTGAGTAACCTAAACTTCTAGGTTCTTACCATTCTACATGATGTTAGCTGTAGGTTTTTTGGTAGATGTTCATTATCAAGTTGAGGAAGTCCCCCTCTCTTTTCAGTTTTCTGAGAGCATATTGTTTTTATACACCTTCCTTCCATTCCTATCCCAGTTCAATCATGGATCTCTGTGTTAGGTAATCTGGGTGCACTCCTGCTGTAACTGATTGTCCTCTCCATCCTAGATCCCTGCTTCTTGGTCATCTCCCTACTCATACAGGCATCACCAGAAAGCCAGTAAAATGGCTGTTGATGACTCTGAGGAAGCTTGGATGAGGCTATAGGGGGCCATACGCCGAGTCACTGGAGGGGACTACACAAGGATGTGGCTACCAAAGGTGTGAGTCATTGGAGGCCATTATCTAACAAGCTACCAAAGTATTGTAATATTATCCCCTTTTATCAATTACAGACAGGTTTTACTAACTTTGCTTTCCATATATGAAAATTAAGTTTCAGAAATATGTAAGTTCTTGGGGCCATTCAGCTAGTTAATAATAGTAGCAAACACTCATATAGTATTTCCTATGTGCCATGTACTATTCCAAGCACTTACCATACATCACTCAATTAACCTTTATTATCCACAGTTGGTACTATCATTTTTTTCCATTTTACATATGAGAAGACCAAGGACCAGCGGTGCCAAACAACATCCCCAAGATAACATGATTAATAAATGGCATGACCACAATTCAAGCCATATACCCGAGTCTCAACTTGAGCCTAATTCTTAAGACTAATGCTTTTCCTGTGTTACCTACAATCTACATGTCTGACATTGTATAGTGTGAATCTTAGCCTCTTCTGTAAGCTCCTGGAGCTCTGTTTCAGAGCTTGAATAACTGAAGGTTAAGAAATCAGGGCCTATGAAGTGGGCCCTTATCACACATTGTGACTTTTTCCTAAGAGTTCACGAATGAGGGAATCGCTTTGTTTCACCCAAGTGTAATGTATGTTGTTCTCTATTTTTAAACAGGGCTGTTAATCAGGATTAAATAACACTAGTGGCTGAAATAAACAAATTCCAAATCTCGGTGCTTGACCCATCAAAGGTTTATTTCTTACTTATAACCCAGAGATGGTCAATAGTGTGCTGTGGTCATATTACCTTCAACTTGTAGCTTCTTTAGATTGCCTTAGTGTCATCCAGCCAGTAGATGAAGCGAAAACAAATATGGAAAAGTTACATTCATAATTTCTTCACTTGTATTCATTGCATGAGTAAGAATTAGTTATATAGTGTAGAATGTAAAAGATCTGATAAATGTAATTTAGCCATGTGCCTAGAAAGAATAAACAAATTTGGTGAGTATCCAGTCAGTCTCTGCTAAGCAAGTTTTTCTTCTCTTTATTTAAAACAAGCATAAAAATACAGGTGCACTTTGTTTTATTTTGCTTTACTTTGTTGCACTTCACAGATATCGTGCTTTTACAAATTGAAAGTTTGTGGCAAGCCTGAATTGAGCCAAGTCTATCAGCGTTACTTTTCCAACAGCATTTGCTCACTTTGTATTTCTATGTCACGTTTTGGTAATTATAGCAATATTTAAAACTTTTTCATTATTACTATATTTGTTATGGTGATCTGTGATCAGCAATCTTTGATACTATTAGTGTAAATGTTTTGGGGTACCATGAACTGTGTACCCATACAAGACGGCAATCTTAATCGATAAATGTTGTATGTATAAGACTGCTCTATACTCCAGTTGTTTCCCCATCTCTCTCCCTCTTCTTAGGACTCCCTATTTCCTGAGGCAAAACAATATTGAAATTGGGCCAATTAATAACCCTACAGTGGCTTCTAAGAGTTCAAGTCAAAGGAAGAGTTGCACGACTCTCACTTTAAATAAAAAGTTAGAAACTATTAAGATCAATGAGGGAGGCATGTTGAAAGCCTAGATATGCTGACAGCTAAACTTCTTGTGCCAGACTTGTGAATGCAAAGCAAAAGTTCTTGAAGGAAATTAAAGGTGCTACTTCAGTGAACACACAAGTGATAAGAAAGGGAAACAGCCTTACTGCTGATATGGAGAAAGTTTTAGGAGCCTGGATAGAAGATGAAACCAGCCACAACATGCCCTTAAGCCAAAGACTAATTCTATGAAGACTAAGAGAGGTGAGGAAGCTGCAGAAGAAAAGTTTGAAACTAGCAGAGGTTGGTTCATGAGGTTTAAGGGAAGAAGCCATTTCCATCACATAAAAGTGCAAGGTGAAGTGGCAAATGCTCATGTAGAAGCTACAGCAAGTTATCCAGAAGATCTAGCTAAGATAATTAATGAAGGTGGTTACACTATACAAAAGATCTTTGGTGTAGATGAAACAGCCTTATGTTAAAAAGATGCACCTAGGACGCATAGCTAGAGAGAGGAAGTCAATGCCTGGCTTCAAAGCTTTAAAGGACAGGCTGACTCTTTTGTTATAGGCTAATGCAGCGGGTGACTTTAAGTTGAAGCCAATGCTCATTTACCATTCTGAAAATCCTCCTAGAATCCTTGAGAATTAAGTTAAATCTACTCTGCCTGTGCTTCAGAAATGGAACAACAAAGCCTGGACCACAGCACATTTGTTTACAACATGTTTTACTGACTATTTTAAGCCTAATGTTGAAACCTACTGCTCTGAAAAAAAGATTCTTTTCAAAACACTTCTGCTCACTGACAATGCATCTGGTCACCCAAAAGCTCTGATGGTGATGTACAAGATTAATGTTGTTTTCATACCTACTAACACAACATGCATTCTGCAGCCCATGGATCAAACAGTAATTTTGACTTTCAAGTCATTATTGAAAAAATACATTTCATAAGCCTCTAGCTGCCATAGATAATGATTTCTCTGATGTGTCTGGGCAAAGTAAATTTGAAAACCTTCTGGAAAGGATTTACCATTCTAGATGCCATTAAGAACATTAGTGATTCATGGGAAGAGGTCACAATATCAACATTAACAGGTGTTTGGAAGAAATTGATTCCAATCTTCATGGATGACTTTGTGGGTTTCAAAACTTCAGTGGAGGAAGTAACTGCAGATGTGGTGGGAACAGCAAGAGAACTAGAATTAGAAGTGGAGCCTGAACATGTGACTGACCTACTGCAATCTCATGACAAAATTTGAACAGATCAAAAGTTGCTTCTTATGGATGAGCAAAGAAAGTGATTTCTGGAGATGAAATCTACTCGTGGTGAAAATTCTGTGAAGATTGTTAAAATAACAACAAAGAATTTAGAATATTAAATAAACTTAGTCAATAAAACAGTGGCAGAGTTTGAGAGGATTGACGCCAATTTTGAAAGAAGTTCTACTGTGGGTAAAAAGCTATCAAACAGCATCACATGCTACAGAGAAGTCGTCAAAGGAAGAGTCAATCATTGTGGTGAACTTTACTGTTTATTTTAAGAAATTGCCATGGCCATCCCAATCTTCAGCAACCATCATCCTAATCAGTCGGCAGCCATAACATCGAGGCAAGACACCCCACCAGCAAAAAAGATTATGACTCTCTGAAAGCTCAGATGATGGCTAGCACTTTTTAGAAATAAAGTATTTTTTAATTAATATATATATGCATATATATGTATATGTGTGTGTGTGTGTATATATATATATATATATATAATGACATATGCTATTTCACACTTAATAATACACTAAAGTGTAAACATAACTTTTATATGCACTGGGAAACCAAAAAATTAGAGTAACTTACTTTATTATGATATTCACTTTATCGTGGTTTCTGGAACCAAACCTGCAATATCTTCAAGGCATGCCTCTTCATATATAATATGAAGAACTGTTTTGCCTCAGCAGCCTTTCAATAAGGTACTTATGGAATCCGTATTTTGCAATACATTTGATTTAAAATTATATCTGGATGAGTTTAAAAGACATAAAGACTCAGGAAAATACTGAGGAGGGCCAATTTTTTCTTTCTAGTAAGATCTAAAGGGTGGTATATGATTTTTTTTCCCCTATAACTTTTGAAGAGCTATCTCTAGCAAAATTATGAGGAAAGTGAAGTTGCACTATGCTTTCTTTCCTCTTTTCTTTGTTGGATTTCTCCCATTTCATCCTTCTATTTCCAGGCACCAGGACATTCATGCTGACTGTAAAGCACACCCCCCACACACACACACAATTTACCAGCCTGTGTCCTGTCAGGGCTTTGTATGGTGCCTAACTGGAGAACCTATTTCATAGTCAGATACTGACAGCTGATTAGCTAAGTGTGATATTACTTCCAGGAATATGTGCAATGCAACAGGCACTCTGGCAATATAAAATTGGAGAAGAATGAAATCTCTGTCTGCTGTGTTGGGTTTGGAGGACTGAGCAATCCCATAGGGCCTTTTAGTGTGGCTTCCAATTCATACCTCATAGGCATCTGCCAAAAGGACATATACAGGGAGTCTACTTGGGCTGCATGAAGGACTATAACACTACTGCGTAACTAGTGTTGAGCTGGTATTTTTCTATATCCTGCTTTCCTAGTAATTCTATTATGATAGCGACTCACTTGTGAGTCATCTTATCTCTAGCTATTGCTAATAAGTATCTAAAAAGAAGGGGAAAGACCTCTGAAATACTAAGTAGCTTCCAGCAACACAAACTCCAGCCCTCAACTCTGCTTAAGAGGCCCTCTGACATGCAGTCAGGGTTAGTTTTTATTTTATATAGAATTTTAATAAGGTGAGTAATCTGTTTTCCAACCCTAGAGTACACTGGAGGTAACAAATTAGAGGATGCAGAAAGAGGGCTTTTATAAGTCAAGAACAATTTGGGCAACCCATAGTGACAAATAACATTGACATGGAGGGAAGAGCAAACAAAATAAAACAAGCAAAAAAAAACAAAACAGGCAGTCTGGAGGCATTTAAGGTGGAAGCAAACATCCTAATAACCTCTCAGAGCAAATGTGCAAGACAGTGCAGTTATCTAGTAGCTGTTTAACAACATTTAGAAAAGATGGAGGTATGGCTGGTATGCTCTCGTTAAAAAGGCATACTTAGATTTCTGTTAAACAAATTAAAGTTAAAAAATCTGGGTAGGACACACCAGTATCTGCTGAAAGAAACAGAAATCTTCTGGGAGTGAGGCAAGTGTGAGGCAATAGTGCAAAACTGAAGGTGGAGGGCTCCCTATCTATACTCTCTTGGAGAACCATGAGTTACTGTATAAAACATGTAGCTGCAAACTGGCCTCATTGTGTTTCTGCATATCCTCCAATCTTCCGATGGGAGACTGCAGTGCAGGGTTGCCCAGAATGTATGCTAACATAAAAATATTTCTCTCAAAGCCAGGGAGCATGTTTTCGCAGTATTTGGGATGATGATTCTTTATAACATGATTTATTGGAGAAGATCAAAGATTGTGTTGACCCAAAGAGTATTATATCAGAGGCCGCATGTGGTGAGGCCACAACACCGACCAAGGTCACAGTTATGGAGAAGCAAACTGAGCTCCACTCCAGAGCTTATTATCAGCTCTCTCAAATATTTGCCTTAACAATAGTTGCCAGCTGAAAGGCGCTACCTTTAGATGGGTCCATGAGTGATGCCAAAGGCTCATCTGAGGTGTTTTGAATGAGTAGGTTTTTAGATTTTGCCTTTGTTGGTTTCAATTCCCATAAACAGAATCTGTATTAGGAGAAAATATAATGGCTGAAGTTTTTTTTTTTTAAGATTTTATTGGGGAATTGGGGGAGGGGAACAGACAGGTTCTGTTTTTTTTTTGTTTTTTTTTTTTTTGCTGTTTTTGTTCTTCAGTCTAGTTGGAGGACGTCGCTTCACTGGCCCATGTTGGTATGATCATTGCGCTCTTCCTGGGTGAGACAATTGGTCACCAGTCCTTGGTCGGCCGCTCACAGCGGCTCACAGCAACTCTTGCCCGCTGCCAGCTGCTCACACTGCCTGCCAGCCACTCACGTAGCTCACAGCAGCCCACTGCAGCCCCGGCTGCAGCCCTATGCCATCGCCAGCGACTCACGGCAGCCCAGCTCCAGGTTGAGCTGTTGTTCATCATCTTAGCTGTAGAGGGCGCAGTGTCATTGGCCCTCAATCTGGGATCCTAACCGCGGCCCTGCTGCTCAGAGCTGGTGCTCCCAAGCGAGCCACTTGGCCAGCCCTGAAATTTTGGAAGAACTCTTTTCTGTATGTTGGGCTGGAGGAGAAGGATTGTGGTATGTGAAAGAAAGCTTCTGACTGTATCACGGCTGACAAAAGTGAAGTGCAATGTCCATCACTAAATGGTTTTGTTAATGCAAACAGAAATGACCTATCCCTTTTAGCATCCAACAGGAGGTACATTAAGGTCTAGACTGCCAGTGTTCTCATCTGTCTAGTTCATTTTGCTCAGGATTACACACTGCTTAGAGCACTCAGATCCATGGGGTTCCCCCCAGTTTGCCATGAAGAGATGTTTAATGTTTTTTCAATGGTAATCTTCACAGAGCATTTGGATGACTGCCTAATGAATGAGCACTCCCTAGCTGTATCTAAGACATCTTTGCTTAACTCAAAGTCACAAATTTATCCTCCTGTGTCTTCTTCTAGAAGTTATAGAGTTTTTGATTTTACATTTAGGTCTATGATCTATTTTGAGCTATTTTTGTTTGTTGAAAAGACTACAAGCCCATGCTTTCTCCAGTGAATTTTTTTTTCACCTTTGTCAAGAAACAGTTGGCCAAATGTGTGGTCTTTTTCTAAACTTTGTTTTGTTTCATTGGTCTAGATCAGGGGTCGGTAAACTTTTGAGACGGAAGAGCCGGCTAGATTGATTTATCTGTCTTGATGCCAATACTACACTGTCTTGATTACTGTAGCTTTAGTATAAGTCTTGAAATAAGATAGCGTTAAACCTTTTTCCTTTTTCAAAGTTGTTTGGACTATTTTAGGTCTTTTGCATTTCTATATGAATTTTTAAAATATGAATCAGCTTATCAATTTTTTACACAAAAATCTGCTGGGATTTTGATTAGGATTGAATTGAATGTATAGATTAACTTGGGAGCACTGAGATCTTAATATTGATATCACAGCAATATCTTAATAATCTTCTGATTCATGAATAAGGTATATTTAGGTTTTCTTAAATTTCTCTCAGAAACGTTTTACATTTTTCTGCATATGTCTTCCACGATATTGCCCAGATTTGTACCTAAAAAATTCATATTTTTATGCAGTTGTAAATGGTATTATTTCAACTTTAAACTGCTCATTGCTAGTATATAGGACTATGATTGAGTTTTAAATACTGATCATGTATACTGAAATCTTGCTAAATTAACTTACTATTTCTAGGAGCTTTTTTGTAGAGCCCATTCAATTTTCTACATAGATGATCATTTATCTGTGAATAAAGACAGTTTTACTTCTTCATTTCAGTATGGGTGATTTTTTTCTCTATTATTGAATAATCAGATCCTCCCATATAATGCTAAATAGCAAGGGATGAGAGTGGATATTCATGTCCTCTTTCTTATCTTAGAGAAAAAAATTAGTCTTTTACCAGTAAAGTATTATACCAGCCGTCGCTTTTTGTAGATGCCCTTTGCATGGTGAATAAAATCCTTTATATTTCTAGTTTACAGGCAGTTTTTTAAAAAAAGTCAGGAATGAATGTTTGATTTTTCTAAATGCTTTTCCTGTATCTATTCAGATGAAGTTTTTTCTTTTTACTTTTTTATTATGTTGAATTATATTAATTGATGTTCAAAAGCTAAACTAACTCTGCATTCCTGAAATAAACCCCACTTAGTCATGATTTGATTTGCTAAAAATTTGATAAATTTTGCATCTATGTTCATGAGGGATATTGGTCTGAAGTTTTATTTTTTTACAGTAATGTTTTATTGGTTTTGGTATCAGGGTAATGATGGCTTCAGAGAAGGATTTGGAAAATACTCCTTTCTCTTAATATTTTTGGAAAAGTTTGTGTGGAATTGATATTTCTTCCATATAAGTTTGGTAGAATTCTCCAGTGAGTCACTGGGGTTTGGAGTTTTATTTATGGGAAAGTTTAACTACAAATTCAGTTTCCTTATTAGAAAGGGCTATTAGAGTTATTTATTTTTTCTTGATTGAGCTTTGTTAGTTTGTTCTTTTAAATAATTTGTCCATTTCATTTATGTTGTAGAGTTCATTGGCATAACATTGTTCATAATATTCCCTTATCTTCTTAATGTCTGTAGAGTCTGAATCTGTAGTGATATCACCTCTCATTCTTCAAATTGGCCATTTATATCTTCTCTCCTTTTTCCTGGTCAGTCTGGCTATAGTTTTATCAAGGTTATTGGTCTTCTCAAAGAACTAATTATTGGTTTCATTGATATTCTCTATTGTTTTTCTTTTAATTCATTTCCACAGTAATCTTAGTTATTTCCCTCTTTCTATTTAGTTTTAGTTTGCTCTTGATTTTCTAGTTTCTTAAGGTGAAAGTTGAGGTTATAAATTTGAGACCCTACTTATTTTCCATGATAGGCATTTAGTGCTATAAATTCTCTAAATAGATGCTTTAGCAACATTCTATAATTGTGTTTTTTATTCTCATCAATTCAAAATACTAATTTCCAATTTGCTTCCTCTTTATTTTTTTGTATAGATCTAGATTTCTATCCAGTAGTATTTTTCTATTATATGAAGATCTGCTAGTGATGACTATTTATTTTAAAAGATATTTTTGCTGGGTATAGATCTGTAGCTTGACAGTTTTTTTTTCTTTTAGTACTTTAATGATGTAGCTTAACTATCTTCTGACATTGTTTCTAGTGAGAATCTGTTGTCATCCATATTTGTGTTTCTTTGTATATAATGTGTTGTTTATACTCTGATAGATTTTAGGATTTTCTCTTTATCATTGTTTATCTCACAGGTTTTAAGAAATTTGATTTGCCTTGGTATAGCTTTCTTCATGTTTAATATACTTACGGTTTATGAAGCTGGGACTCCAATTATAAATGTACTAGGCTGCTTAAACTTTCCCCACATCTCACTGATGCTCTTTTTAAAAAACAATTTCTAAAAATTTCTTTGTGTTTTATTTGGATAGTTTCAACCACTTTCTTTTCAAGTTTACCAATCTTTTTTTACTAAAATGTCTAGTTTACTGCCAATCCTAAACAGTATAGTTTTCATTTTGACATTGTTATTTTCATCTCTATGAATTTTGAGTTCTTTTTATATCTTTCCTGTCTCTACTCAATTTTTGAACATATGGATTACAGTTATAGTAATAACTTTGTAATGTTCTTTTCTGTTAATTCTAACATCTGTGTCAGTCTGAGTTGGTTTCAGTTGGTTGATTTTTGTCCTCATTCTCGGATGTATTTTACTGCTTCTCTGTATGCTAGTAATCTTTAATTAGATGCCAATTAAATTGGCATTGTGATTTTACCTTCTTGAGTTCTGGATATTTTGTATTCCAATGAATATTCTTAAACTTAGCAGTTAAATTACTTGGAAATAGTTTGATTCTTTTGAGTTTGCTTGTATGACTTGTGAGGTGGAATCAGAGAGGCATTTAGTCTTGGGCTAATTTTAAATTTCTTTCTCTTTACTGAAGCAACTCCATTTTAAGTTATTTCCTATGCCCTGTGACATAGACAGGTTTACCAGTCTAGCTAGAGCAAACAGGTAACTGTTTCTTCTAATATTCTCTCATCATTCTTTTCCTGGCCTTAGGTGGTTTTCTCAGATACATACACCAGTCAGTACTTGGTTAACTACTTATCTCCAGAATTATTTTTCTGTGTGGCTGTCTCTTGTTCAGTACTCTATTCTGTGAATGCTAGCCCCCTTGGTTTCCCTGAACACTTAGTTCTGTCTCCTCAACTCAGGGAATCTGCTGGGGGCTCCACCTGTGTTCCCCCACCTTGTACTGCAGACTTACTCCTTTAAGGGAGTAAGCATTAGTAAGGGGTAAGGCTCACTTTATTAGTTTTCCTCTCTCAGGGATCACTGCCCTTAGTTCCCTGATTTCCAGTGTTGAGAATGGTTGTTGTTGTTGTTATTTCAGATGGAAGGATAAAACTAGTCCCTGTTACTCAATCTATTCCAGAAGCAGAAGTCATTATGTTTTCATTGTTTTTGTTTTATTATAGATTATCATATTTTAATGGTTAGTGCTTTTAGTACTTGTTTAAACAATCTTTTACTATTCCAAGGAAACAAAGATCTTCTCTTTGCTTTCACTTTAAAGATTTTATTTGTTTTACCTTTCACATTTAGATCTGTAATCAATTTGGAATTGATTTTTATATGTGGTGTAAAAGGGGTCAAGAAACATTTTTTTGTATGGATATATAATTGACCCAGATTGAAAAGACCACACTTTCTACACTTTACTGCAGTGTCACCTTTGTAAAAAATCAGTGAATGTACATATGTTACTTTGTTTATGGACTCACTGTTCTGTTCCATTTTTCAGGTTGCCTAAATTTTCATCAATACCACACTTTCCTAATTAGTATATTTTATAGTAGGTCTTGTAAGATAGTAAGGCCTCCAGTTTTAAAATTTATCGTTCTTAAAGATTTCCTTGTGTATTCATAAACCTTTGAATTTCATATGAATTTTAGAATTATCAGATCAATTTCTGCAAAAAAGTGACCTGTTGGGATTTTGAGTGGATTTCATTAGATTGTTAGGTTAGCTTGGGAGTAAACTGACATCTTTACATATTAAATATTCTCATCCATGAACATGGTCAATACCTCGATTTATTTAGCTTCTATAAACTTCTCTCAATGATGCTTTGTAGTTTTCAGTGTATAAGAATTGTATATCTTTGGACTGTTCAATATTTTAAAAGTTATCTATATTAGTAATGACCATTAACTCATTTTCTCCTCAAATATTTCCTAAGATCTCACAGTGGTGAGAAAAACCAGACAGGGGTCAGTCCTCATGAAGCTTATAATCTAGTGATATTTAGTTTATTATATTCACAGTGCAAGTAATAATTTTGTATCACTAAAGCAACCATATACCCACATAAAATTAATATTGAATTTTACAGATTCATGAGTTTGTTTTTTCTTTTACATTAATTTAGGTTTTATTATATAAAGTCAAGAGGCTTAATTAACATTATGATAAAAATATTTTAATGTTGGGATATCCACAAAAATTTTTTTCTTTTGTAAAATGTCTCTATATCACTGAAGTTTGCAAACTGTTTGAGGAAATGTTTTTGCCTAATTCACATTGTCAAATTGAATGTCAAATATTTAGGTATAACTGTGGACAAAATTACTCAAAGAACTGTCTCAAAATAGCCTCTAAATTTTTGGCTAAAGATTTTAGTTGCTGATGGAGTTTCTTCCTGAAGGTAGAAGAAAGTCTTCTACCAAAAAATTGTCTTTTATTAAATATAAGACAGTATCAGAGGGAACATTCTGACATATCAAAAGACAGAGATAAGTTCCAGGTCTATGACAGTCCATTAGATATTAACTTGTGTTTTTTAGTCATTTGTATTTGGGCCATTGTTCATGTCTGGTTAAAACATCAATGTTATCTTGGTAGTGTTCATCTAAGAAACAAAAATTCTACAAATACATGAGCTACTAGTTTTGGACTGAGCTCAAAAATCAGTGGATTTGAAGAATTTTTGTTGAGATTTTGTTGTTTTTGATTTTAATATTTGGTCTCACAGGCTACCTGGAATGCTGTTCTATGACCACTTCAAGTGAGGAAATCAAAGTGCAAAGTAAGGCAAAATGCAAGGTATGTCTATATGAATACCCAATATTTAGGTGAAAAGTGAAGAACTTAAGATTGATCAGATATTTTCAAATAGATATATTTGACATCAAATAATTTAAATGTCAGATCTACTACCAGTTTCTCCTCTTTTCCTACAGATATTTGACATCAGTTACCATGGTGATAATCTCAAAGACTAGGCACTGTGTTTCATAAATATATGCTGAATTGAAATAATTTTTCTCATGAATGCAGAGAAAAGCTTGAATTTTTTTGGTCAAAACAACAAAATTAGTACTGTTAAATCTTGAGAAAAACATCACATTAGAAATAATTTCTATTAAAGGAATAGTCATTTTACTATATCTATAAACTCATTATGAAAGATCTAAAAATGTGATACATTTGAAATCAGGGGAAGGAGAGGCTCTGCTTTTTTCAAGACGTTAACCTCCAACCACTGTGTGACTAATAGGGAAAGTATGTGACTCTTGGGGCATCCCTGCAGGTACAGTGAATGAGCAAATTCTTAGCAGCATTATGACATCACCAGGGAGCGTGACTTGGGTCAAGAGCTTGGCAAGAGGCTTTGGGAACAGTAGAATCAACAGCAATCAAGACGGGCAAGCCAACATACTGGTCGCCATAAAACTGAAAAGAGAGCTTATTGTACCTCATGCACAGCAGCAGGTTTAACAGAAAAGTAGACATGTTTATAGTCCCAGATTTACAGCACGCCTTATAAACACCTTATTACTTAGAATCCAGTCTGCTGTCCTAGAAACTAAGAATGTGACTTTGTTAAGCAGTAGGATTTGTTGACATAAATGTCTTGACTAAGTTTGCCATTGTGGTTAACCAAAATGCATTTACTCCTGGGAAAGTAAACAGAAGCAAACAAAATGCCTCTTATACTACAATACAGTAAGTTTCAAATTGACCAAACTTAATGCTATGACATAAATATGCTTAATGTTTATGGAATTTTTTAGAAACCTTTTGCCATGTTGGGCTTGCCATCCTGTATAAGTCACACTGAATGGGAATGTGTTTTCAGAATTACATGTGCTTAAAGACCTCATCAGAAATATTCAGAAAACCTGCCATGAATACCGGGGCTGACCACGCAGCAAATAAAACGGGTCATGGTCTCCTCAGACATTAATGTGGATAAATCAGTTCTGCACCATGTAATAGCTACACACTGAAACAGTTACCAACAATTAAAAATAGAGAACTAATGGAAAATAATGTTGAATAAATATTATAAAACCACATGAAAATATGCTCAAGGAAGGCAAAGTATCTGGCTGAAACCCACAAAGCTGAGAAAATTCCTAGGTAAGAATGAAAACTCAGACTGATCTGATGCTTAAAAATTCATCTATTTTATGTATGATATTGGGGGGGGCAGTGGATTGGGGGGTTTCTTACTTTGTGAGGGTGAAAAGGATAACTATTGCATTGTTTTGTACACCTGAAACTAACAATAATAATAAAAAAAGACATTAAAAAATTCATCTATTTAACAGTAGATACAACTTCTGGTTTGGGGATAGATTTTTGAAATTACAGACTGATGGTATCACTGGAATATAACCAAATCAGGTTTCCTATCTTTCCAGGCTTGCAGTCAGCCCTCTCAAAATCTCGAAAATTCTATAGTAGGAAAGTTCTTTATGTCAGATATAAATGGGTAGCCATGGCTACATTGTTTGGATCTAAAATAATCACCATTTTTTTTGCAACAAAATTTATATCAATAAAGATCTACAGGAAGTTATTAAGAAGATGGTATCTGTGTGGTTGACAGAATAAAAGGTGAGCAAATACACAGTTATTGATTTACCAAATCCCACAAGCTAGATCCTATAAATGACAGGAATCTGGAAATTTTTCTAACAGAACCATGTGGCTGACTTCATGAACCACAGCAAAGAAAAATGCCCACATGCAGCCATCAAAACTTATAAAATATGAGCGATGTTAGCTCTGCAGTAGCACATTCAAGAGTGGTAACAGATATTTAGTTGACGAAGCTCCGCGAATCTCCTCCAAATCAAATGCAATTACAGGCCACATTAACAGAGTAGAATGTTCAAAATGACAGAGCTGATGGTTACAACAAGATAGGAATTACTGTTTAGAGTTCTGGGCACACAAATTAAAACTGACAGTGACAAACTGAAGCAAACCAAAAGGAAAGTGATTTAAATAAAAAGATTAGGACCACATGTTCTCATATCATGAGAAAGTTGAAAAAAAATCAGAGATGTTTAATTTGTAAAAAAGAGGTTTTCAGGGGAAATTGATCATTGACTGAAATACATGGAATAGAGCACAATCTAGTTTTGTTCTAGTTTCAACAAATAGAGGTTACAAGAAAATCAGAAAAACATAAGAATGAACTTTATAAATAGCAATGAAAGCTTTCCAAAAATAAGGTAGCTTTCCTTGGAAGGATGGGCATCACTGAAAATGGTGACAGGCTGAACAACCCATTGGTGGTTATTGCAGAAAGGACTGAAGCACTGGAGTATAGGAAAGGTTGAAATATCAAGAGCGGCTTTCAAATGGCTTAGTAGAACCATAGTATCTGCAAAGAAATAAGCAGACTGAGTGATATGTTAAGACTCTGCTTCCTTCTTCAAACAAAGCAGTTTTCATTAAATCTATTTTATATATGGTGCTCCATCCAAGATTTCATATTACAAAAGGCATGTGTTATTAAAAATCTTGCAAACCATTAGAGAAGATAATTTCTGAAGTTAATTCTGTTGTTATTCTATGATTCAGATTTTCTGAAAAAATTCCATCTTTATGGTGTGCTCCATTGTCACCTTACAATGACGAGAGTAGCTCTGTCTAACGAAATGCTGGTACTATGAGGGCTCAGAGCATCCTATGTGAAGGAACAGCAATTACCCTGATGGTTACCACTAAGACGGTGGCTTGGGAAAAAGAGAATAATTCACAAGCAGGGATATGGGGAAGGTAATATCCAGGTCTACCAGAAGAGAAAACTCGTAGTCTACAGGTGTGAGATATTGGAGTCACTTCCAGGGTCACGTGAGTGTTGTTCACAGCGTTGTGAAGGAGGAAACACCTTTGGCCTCCAGTTGATTATCTCAATGTTGAGACTCTTCAAATTAGATTTTATTTCCAGTGGAGCACTTATTTTATGAGCTACTTGTAGAAAACTTGTCTCTGAGGACAGGGAGGAAGGCTGATTTCATTTTTTAGGTATATTAGCACGTTAAGGCCTCTGGAATAACTCCAGGGGACGTGTGCGTCCTTCTTTGGCCATCCTCTTCTGCAGAAAAGCAGCTAATAATTTAGGAGTTATTATCCCAGACATGATCTCATTTTGTCTCTCAGAGATGAAATAAGGGATACAGGACGTGCATTTTCATCCTCATTTCCCAGATGAGGGAATTGGAGGTCAGAAACAATAAGTGACCAGCCCAGATTACACAGCTACGAAATGAGGGTATGGGGTGGGGTGGGCAGGCTGAAAGCTATCTTGATCCCAAGTTTAAAAGTCTTTTGCAATATCTCCAGCACATGAATTCTTCAACAAAGGAGCTGTGATAAAGTTCAGAGTTCTCTCAACCTTTGTCTTTCTTCTTACAGTTTCTTTGTGTCTGACATACAGATAATTGCTATTTGACATAGTCTTAGCTTTGGATATATTAAGTGGACAAAGAAAACAACAACCACTTGGATTCAAATAGTAACATCTCTATTAAAAATCAACAATCATCTAGAAATAAACAGGTCTATTAAAAAAACTCAATTCAGTGACTCAGCAAATTGTGCTGTGATAGCTTTCAGTAATTACTTTTTATTTTTATTTTTGTTTTTTTAAGTGTCTATGGTAAGAGAAGCATGCAGAAAAACATCGGGCTTTGAGTGTCCTTTTATTTTCATTACCTCTTCTACCACTCGAGAATGTCTGGCCTCTGCCAGACTGCTGAATGTCTGGCAGGTGGAACAGTCTTGGCAAAATACCTTGGATTATATCAGCTGAAAACAAATGTAAAGGGTTCATAAGCAGCTAGATTTACCCCCAAATGATTCCCTTGAAGAAAGCCTACTTTTCTTAACTGCTTCATTTCTAGTTTGAATTTTCAAAGGTTAGGGTCTTGGGTACAAGGGTTATTAATAAAAAGCAAATTCTATAATGGCCCCTATGGGAAGCAGAGAAAAAGCCACAAGGATTCTCTTATCTCCTGTTATACTTGGAAATTAATTCACTGTCTCCCCAGAGAAGAGAATAGATCATGTCTATCAGAAGAGCATTTACTCTTGCTGCCAACTCAGAGCAGCTTCCAGAAGACCAGTATGCTCTCCTGGGTTAGCCTAGCTAAAGATAGAGTTTCTTAAATAATAGTCTTGGAACATGATTTCTGTGCAATACTATGGCATAAAAGAGTTCCATTTTCAACCACACATTATGTGCCTTCTGGGAGCATCACGGTGCCTATGGGAAACCCTATAGGTAAGAACTCAGTTGTTCTTTGTGTAACGCATCATTTCTCAGAGCTAGTTGGCACTGGCGCTGATGCTTTGCTTGCCCTTTCCCGGCACTCTCTGTACTGGCGGGGGTGGGGTGGGGGTGGGGTCTTCTGGCAAGCTGTATTTTTTTCAGGCTTCTATTGCAACTATTGGGTCATCGGGAAAGTCATGACATATTTTTCTATGTTTTTCAATGCAAAAATGTGTCATGCCTTTCCCGACGACCCACTAATAGCTTCCTGCTGGGTTTGGCTAATGTCAGCCCTGGTGGGAGACTGGAGGAGAGGAAGAAGGGAGAAACCAGGGTGTTCCTCTTCCCCTGACCCACCTAGCAACAGTGGTGTTTCCTTCTTAGTTCCAACTCCCTCAGGACACCCTCAGTGGTTCCAACTTCTACTGGGTAGCCCTAGATCCATTTCTTCCCTAAGGGTAAAGTAATGGATTCCTGGTATTGCTAATCTATGGGTTGCTTTGCAAGCGGTGGGCCAGGTGGTTTTCCAGAAGTTTCCTAGCATTCTGCAGGCCAGGACACACAGAACATGCTTACTTGTCCTAGGAGCAGAGCACTAGCTGCGCAGATGGCAGTATGGCGGAAATATTGATTATTAGCTGCACGGAATCTGCTTCTGTCTCATGCGTCTAGATTTTTCAGAGATCTGTTGATCTGGATAAGTGCCCTGGCCAGTTTGTTGGTGAGTAGAATGTCCTATCTTAAGGACTTGACCAACAGGGTCCCTAGAGCTGGATTTGTTCTTGCTGCCTGGTGAAAAGGTTCTGTATAACCACTGACATCTGACTAGCATTTGTGGGGTTTCTAACAAGTGCCCGTCTGCTCTACAGCCATATAAAAAGGATGCATGGTCCACACCGGGTCCTAAGCTCCTCCCATTGCGATGGATATGCCCCCTTTAGGGCTAGTGGCTCCTTCAGACAAGTCTCAGATAATATATCAAGTCATTGATTCCTGAGTAGCATGGAATGCTACAGTTTGGCACTTTTTTTCTGCAAGAAGCAGTACCAAGTGTGGTAAGCTAATAATGGCCTCCCAAAGATATCCATGTCTGAATGCCCAGAACCTGTGTATATGCCACTTTACAGGGCAAAAGGGACTTTGCAGAGGTGATTAAGTTTGGGGTTGTGAGCTCGGAGAGTATCTTGTTCTATCAGGTGGGCCCAATGTAATCATAAGGGTCCTTGTAAGAAGGCAACAGGAGAGTCAGAATCAGAGGAGGAGGTGTGATGAAGGAAGTAGAGTTGGAATGCTGTGTGGCCACCAGCCCAGGAATGTGGGCAGCCTCTAGAGCAGCGGTTCTCAACCTTCCTAATGCCGCGACCCCTTAATACAGCTCCTCATGTTGTGGTGACCCCCAACCATAAAATTATTTTCGTTGCTACTCTATAACTGTAATTTTGCTACTGTTATGAATCGTAATGTAAGTATCTTTTTGTTTTCCGATGGTCTTAGGCAACACCTGTGAAAGGGTCGCTTGACCCCCAAAGGGGTCGCGACCCACAGGTTGAGAACCGCTGCCTAGAAACTGGAAAAGGCAAAGAAACTGATTCTCCCCGAGCCTCCAAAAGGAACGTGGCCCTGCTGACACATGTGAGACTTCTTAACTCCAGGCCTGTGAGATAATAGATTTGTGCATTTTAAGCCACTAGGTTTGTTATAATTTGTTACAGTAGCAACAGGAAACACCAAGAGCACTGAAGGGAAACCACTACTTCAGTAACTGAAATTGCTGAGGTTCCTCAGCTCCCTCATGCAGTCTAAGCTTCTCCAAGAGAATTACGTGGACTCAGTCTCCCCACCCTCCTGCTGTAGTGAGGCCTAGTTCATCATCCTCAATTCAATAAGACCTTCGGGTAGTGTTCTTTGAAATAATAGTTTCTATAAACACAATACCTGCCAGGTGCTATTTTTTTTCCCTCCTTCCTTATAACATTGACATAATATTTGGAGAACGGTTAAAATTTAATATCCAGTCCAAGTTATTCTCCACATTACCAAACTTGTGTACCACCCACGTGTAGGGCCACAGAAACTTTGGGGTAGCCCTTTTGTTATTAGGGATCTTTTGACTGCAAGGATACCAGACTTGAAGGACAGAGAACTATTGGAAGGATAACAAAGTATTTCACAGACAGACAGAAGCAAAGCTTAAAAGCCAAGCCTTGAAAGGCAGGAGCCAGAACCAAAAAATAGTAGTCATGCAATCATCACATTGGTATAATTTAGTCTCTCCCTCCCTCTGCTGTTTTCCTCTCTGATTTAGTTTATCCCTCTTCTCAGTTCTGTTTCTCTCTGTCCCTCTCTTCTCTCCCTTTCACGTATCTTGCCTTCTTTCCGAATGTCAGTTTTGTGCTGTCCTTCTAAAGACAGATCTTCTGTACAGTCAGGGTTGCAGCTGCTGGCAATGGCTTCTTCCCAGGAAAAGACACTGATTGGCCAGGCTGTAGTCATGTGCCAAGGCTGTGGGACAATGTAAGAAAATGTCAGATGCCATTGGGACCCTGTGTTACTTATGAACAAAGGGGATGAGGGATGGGAGAGGGGAAGATATCCCCAAAGAAGAATTTGGAAAAAGGGATTCTGAAAATACAATACATGTCCATTTGAGGTTTGCAGGACATTTTTAGAAATCAGAATAGACTTTTGATTGTGACACAAAACATTTCTCCTCCAATAGAAAATGTTTAAGTCTGGACTCTCAGAAAAATTCATGCAATAAAACCAGGAAAATGTAATCTTAAATGGCAAAGACGTTATGGAAATATTCTGGTGGTTTCTTTGCACCTGGCCCAAACTTATAAACTACATATATATAGTTTTATGCATGTATGTATATATGTATACTTTTTCTACAGTGACATTTATAATTCTCACTTATAAAAGAAAGATATATATTTTCATAAGCATTCAAATTCAGGAGTATCAAGAAAATAGCTGTCTAATTTTTTAGGACTTTAATAACATGAATTTCCTAGACACGAAGTCTTTTAGATAAGCACATTATAAAATCAAAATTAATAATTATTAATTTATTTACCAATTTTATAAATGCTCTACCTAATACTTCAATAATACAAGTTTTTTATGACACATATTCCTGAGATGGTTGGTCTTAAAATATTTAATAATCTGTAATGATCATTATAAAATCATTACATTAGAAAGAGAGAAAAGTAGAAATAAGGGCGAAAATTTAAATTTTTTTAACAAAATCTGAGGTTGGGTATGAGAACAATATTTTGGAAATGGCAGCCTTTGGGAACTGAATAAAGTAAAAACAGGAAAAAGTAGAGTCAGCCTAATAGGAAGAATTCCCCAGGAGAAATTCTTTGTGGATCTGGTTTAAGGAACAAACCTCATGATTATATATTATCATTTATATTGTTACTGGAAGAGTTTAAGAGATTTAAAAAGGTGTTATACTTTGGACAATTTAAATATATATATAATATATATTTTTTTAATTAAAGTTTTTGGGGTGACAGTGGGTAGTAAAGTTACATAGGTTTCAAGTGTACAGTTCTGTAGTACACCATCTATATACTAAATAATTTTTCTCTAACATCGTTTATATTATTATTTTCCTAAGAAGAGTCCTTCTTAATAGACGTTTCTGAGGGATACTTCTGTCAAGCCTTTATCCAAATGATGTGGATTCTATGAGTAGGTATTGGTCGGAATCCACAAGCTTGTTATCTATTGCAGGCAGAGATAAAGAAGCTCATATCAAGAGCTAAAGATCAACAATGAAGTTAATGAGTACTACAAAGATCTAAACTTTATACAGATGGGGTTATATAGTTTTTAAAAAAAATTTTTTTAATGTTATTGTGGTCTCACTGAGCGTCATTGAAACACTATTCCAGTTTGCAGAAATTCTCACTGGCTTGAAATTGTTTGTATTTTAAGGGAATTGTCCCCTTCTTAAGTCTGGGTCCAGGAAACAGTAGTGTACACATGATAGTTACGACAAAACTGTGACACCTAACATGCTCAGAGTCTACGCTTATAGCTGTGGCAAAAGGCAAACTTGTATACAACACTTACTATACGAGTATGTCAGGCATTGTTCCAAGCACATTAGGCCTCCTACAAGCAACCTGCATAACCCCAACCACTTAAAACACCCCTAAAGTCAGTTACAGCACTACTGGTAGTCAGCTTTTTACAAAATTGCATTTTTATATTTGCAGTGTAGTATAGTGAAATATCATGAGCTCTGGAGTCAGTTGGCTCCATTTACCATTTGAATTCATAAAAATTAACTGCTTGGGGACTCAGTTTCCTCACCTTGAAATTGGATAGAGCACTTTCCTCCCTCCCCTCCCATGAACAGGGGCCCAGGCAGGTCTGACTGGGAGACCAGTGGTGTTAGAACTGGAGTTCAGGTTCTCCAGGGAGAAATTTGGCAGGAGACAGCAGTCTTTAGTTGGCCAGGAATACACCCAGAGGAGTGTAAATCATGTTCTTATCAGAGATAGTTACCAAGGCGAGATTTACCACCTGATGATACCCCAGGGCTCATCCAAACCCTGGGAAACGAAAAGCACCAAGTCAGCATTTGTTTGCTGCACAGTCATTCCACTTGGGCAAGAAAAAGTGTTGGAACTAAGTTTTGATAAAAAAACACACACAGAGAGAAAGAGATTGAATTTCCTCATTAACTCAGCATACTTTAGGTGAGGTAGAGAAGGCTAAGCGGATTTGCTAACATACACATTCCATTCTCTAAGGACAATTTAGACTAGAGTGGGGAATGCATAAACTGGGAAAATATCCTAGAAGGCCTTTGGAAAGGGATGGGATCGTTTGGGTTTAGAGTTCCCATTCACTGAGTAAGACCAAAAAATGACTAATTAGCATTTAGTTATTCTTTTGGAACTGTTAAAAATATATTCAAATAA
Organism: Hipposideros armiger; assembly: GCF_001890085.2. Taxonomy (NCBI): domain Eukaryota; kingdom Metazoa; phylum Chordata; class Mammalia; order Chiroptera; family Hipposideridae; genus Hipposideros; species Hipposideros armiger. The sequence goes on along the minus strand of NW_017731467.1, from coordinate 1,676,826 downwards.
AAAATGACTCTTTACCATGGAAAACTGTGTGTCCTTACAATATATTTTAAAGCATACCAACTCTGTTCATGGTCATTTTGTCTTTATTTGCATTCATATCTTAACAATGCAGACAGAGAAAAATATATAAATAAAACGAAATTAAAAAAATTTCAGACTCATAATAGTGAGCACACTTTGATAAAAAACAGTAATGAAGGTGCTAGATAGCCTGAAAAAAAATCTCCTACTATAAACACCTAGAGTGCTGAGTGAAATATTTTATACTTCTTTTTAAATTTATGGCTCATTTAAACTCACAAAGAGAGTAGAGTGGGAAACGGATGCCAAATCTTTAGCTGCTTAGGCCTTTTGAGACTTGGGTATTAAGGGGGAGGGGTAGCAAGATGTGCAGTAGGAACTGAGATCCTAGATTAAAGCTGGGACACCTGAAAGCCTGCCACCTCAGGAAAAGTTTGCTGTATTATTCTCCATACATTTTTGTATGTCTGGAATAGTTTATTAAAATATTTTAAGTTCTAGAAAGCATTAAAAGCATGGAAACTGCATCCCCCCCCCCTTTAAGGATCACATAAACTAATTCTCATTCACTTAGTTAAAATCTTTATTTTAACAATTTAGAAAAATCTTAATTTTATGTCACAGTGGTATAATCAACACTAGATAATTAGTTCTTAAGGGTGGGGAGTGTGACATGGGTGAGTCCAAATACTGGCTATTTAAAGACAGAAATACTGGTATTTTCTTCATAGGTTTTGACAGTTTTAAAGTCTATTCATTCAACCAACATAAGTGGGGTAGAGGTTTCCTGAGTAATTGAATACATATAATACATGGGTTTAAGGCACTCCCTACCCACTCCACCATCTCCATTTGTTACTATTCTTTCCGTGCTGATCTTCAAGCATCCTGGGGCTATTTCCCGTCAGGGAGATGAACCCCATGTCAGTGTGGAGGGCTCAGCCAGTGAGGACATGGGCTTGGGCTCTGCTAATTCTCGCTATGTATGCTCTTTGGTAGTGAAGCCACCTAGCAAACTGGATGCATCTTTCCAGATCCAGCGTTTCCTTGGACATAATGTGAAATAAGTAAGAGTGAGCACCGAACTGTGAGCGTTCCTGAGGAGACTGGATGTCCATTTGTTTTCTTAATAAGAATAGCAACCGCATTAAGTACCAGGAGAAATCTAAGCACTTTTAGTTTATCTCGTTTAATCCTCAGAACATTCCAGAAGGAAGATATAATCATTTCCATTTTAGAGATGAGGAAATTGAGGCTCAGGGATATTAACTGTCTTGCCAGCATATTAAGATGTTGACAGAGTGAGTTGTGGAGCCAGGGTTTGAACCAAGGCAGTTCATCTCCCCAAATACAGAGTTCTAGGCCTTTTATCTTTTCAGCCATGAAGGGAGATGGCTTTGCTGGGCAGATGGATGGGTAGGTTGGTTTCTTTCTTCTTGGTTAACCTCGGGGTAAGTGCTAGGGAAATACCTAGCTTCTATGAAAAGAATCTTTTTGTCCTGGTTTTGATCTAGCTCCCTGGCAGGCATGTTAAGATTTGTCTTAACGTGTACATTTCCCTTGCCAAAGCACACGTGGTATGTTTGGACATATGGTCTCATTTTTATGATCTTTTAACCTTTACATATTTTAAATACTTCATGGTGGGGTTAATTATTTGTGGTGACTAAGATTGGCGGCTGGTCTGATGGGGCCATGTTTGGAATCCCTAAGGAATGAGAAGATGGATACCCTGTGGAACATACTTTCAAAGATAAACATGGAAATATAAAGGGGAAATTTCTGACACACTCATTCATGGACAGAGCCCAGTGATAGCTCACGGTAAATCGGTAAGTGTATTCTGAGACCTATCACTATAAATGGTTTTGAGATTAGCCTTACTCCATTTCCAACCATATTTTAAAATGGATAAGTATTGGGTAATCTGAATTGCTTAGAAAATGATAATTTAACTATTGTTTGTCTTTATATGCTCTGAACACATAGTTGGGCTGGAAGGATCAAAGCATCAAAAACAGTACAATTGGCTAAAGGACTTCACACTTATTGAGCCTTAAAAATATGCTTCAGGTAACTTGATGGCGAGATCGCTAACATCATAGAACTCTAAATAACTTTAAAGCAGTTTTAACTGCAAAATGTGGTAGTAAACCAAGTTTACTTGGTTTTAGAAATTCTTTGGCAAGGTAGTTATAATGAAATAAACAAAATTAGTGAAGCACCAAGTAGAGGCATGCTCTCCAAAGACCTTATACAAATTGAAGCTGACATGATAAATGTATAGCATAGGCTTATCAGGCTGCAGCTGCTTGGCTTCAATAAACCAAGACAGTGGACATGAGTCTGAGACATAGTGAAGAGGCCAGATTCTGAGGTATAGTCTCCTGAGGTTTGGATCCAGTGAACAAGGTTAAGGGCCTAAATCCTGGATACCTGCATGGCTTGTTTCCCTGTTCCTCAAGGAACATTTGGCAACTTCTGGAAATGTTTTTGTTTGTCACAGCTGGGGAAGAGAGTGCCTCTGGCACCTAGTGGGTAGAAGCCAGGAATGCTGTTAAAAATTCAATAATGCACAGGAGAGCCCCCACAAAAAGAATGACCCAACTTCAAATGCAATAGTGTTGAGGCTCAGAAATGCGACTATAAACCAAGATCACTTAAACTGGTTTTTATATAGATCGCAAGCTGCTTTCTGATTGGATCTTAGAAAAGCCTCTCACGTGGTGCAGCTAATTTAAAAATTCAATCTGAATGAAGTGCCCCAGGCAGGATATAGTCTCCAGGTTGACTAATGACTGTCCTGAAGTGTAAGTTTTAAATCTTGCTAACTTTGTTATTAACTGTGGGCAAGGTTCTCTTTGAATAGATCTAATGTACGTCTTATTCCATTTCCAATCGGGAAAACTTTTAATAGTTTAATATCACTTTTACTGCCTAAAAGTTACCAAATACTTGCTTGACGAACAGCAATTCTGAGTTTTGCAGACCAAAGTTTTACATGAGGAACAGGTGGACTTTAGATACGGTTATTTCAAGAAATACCATCATGCAGGATTTCACTACCTGCAGGAGGACGCGACCGGGCACTACAGCATTCCTGGCTTTTGACTGGATGGTCAGAGATGGATCGGTGTTTCACTGGCACAAGCCGGACATGTGCCCCTCCTTAAAACTGATGCCTAAAATTGACTGCTCCTTAAAAGTCAGGATTAATAGAAATGACCTCCAGATTAAACTTCATACTAGGTTAAAATGGAGATGCTCTACACCTTCCTAATCCCCATTCTGACTCCTGTTTCTTGTTTCTCATTCTCTGGTATTTCCCTTAAAGAGCCCTCATGACCTAAGCATCTCATGACCTAAGCATCTCCTAATACCACCATCTGTGGGGGTTAAGTCATCAACATATGAATTTGGGGGGAACACAGATACTCAGACCATATCATTAAGGGATTCAGGAGAACAAAAAGACATCCTTTATGTGATTTTATTTTTGACTTGAAACAATGGTTGGTCTAAATAAACAACTGGTCTTGTTAGCCCAGCGGTTCTCAACCTTCCTAATGCCGCGACACCTTAATACAGTTCCTCATGTTGTGGTGACCCCCAACCATAAAATTATCTTCGTTGCTACTCTATAACTGTAATTTTGCTACTGTTATGAATCGTAATATCTTTTTGTTTTCCGATGGTCTTAGGCGACCCCTGTGAAAGGGTCGTTCGACTCCCAAAGGGGTCGCGACCCACAGGTTGAGAACCCCTGTGTTAGCCACATACATCAGACAGAATTCCTTATATCAATTACACCATCACCAAATTAGTTTTTGACTGATGTTCTCTAATCTTATTTGTTAATTTTTAATTAGCAAATAATTTACCTTGTCAGGTATACTACGAAGTGTCAATATTATGACTCAAGCAAGGTGTGTGGGAAATTTATTGAATGAAATTTTCTTTGCTGCTGTTGCTTTCAAAATTGCTTTAAAAATTTTCCAGGCTAAAATCATTATAGTTATACTATCTGGAACAAAGAGAGAATAGATAGGTAAAGCATTATTAAACAGTGATGGCTGAGCTGAGACCTGAATGACAGCAATGATGGAGTTGGGGGAAGATCAGTGGGAAAGGTGATTTAAGCAGAGGAAAGAGCAACAACACAGGCCTGGGGCGGGATGACGTGGGTGAGTTCAAGGCACTGGAGAGAGATTGCAAAAGCTGGAGCACAGGGAGCAACAGAGAGAATGATCGGAGACCATGGGAAATGACGGGCAGGGCCCTGATCGTGCAAGGTCATTTAGCATAGATTTTAGCCTAAGTGAAATGGGGAAGCAGAAACAAAACCATTTTCTGAGGAGCCTCTTGTCCTTTGCTTCTATGGAGACCATGTCCTTGACAGGTTCTTTAGCTTGTAAGAAATGATACAGCCCCAGTTCTACTGCCTGAATTACTGAACTAACAATGAATGGAAATTACCGGAAGAAGACAGACAGACAAAATAAAATTCCCAGAATTAGTTCAGTACCTCAGGGTCAGATCAGCCAGTTAGACGCAATTGTGAAGGGACTCATCATTCCCAAGGGTTTGCCTCTGAATGATCTCAGGCTCCTGAGAACCTGGTTTTGCCAAGTGAGATCTTTCATAGAGGCCGTTACATATTCAGTCTGCAGAGAAAACCCTTAACTCCTTGTTCTTGGGCTAGAAGCTTTATCCAAGATGTCCACGAAGTGTGGGCTTTAAAGTAGCTACCGAGGTTCAAATCCCAGCCCTCCATTTACTAGCTAGAGATACTAAACCAATTATTCTAAATTTTTATGCCTCAGTTTTCTCCTCTGTAAAGTGGGGACAATAGCACCTAACTCACAGGATTGTTGGGGGAATAAATACAGTAAAACCTTGGATCGTGAGCGACTTGGTTTGCAAGTTTTCCGCAAGATGAGCAAACATTTCTAATACATTTTAACTTGGTAAACGAGTGATGTCTTGCAATACGAGTAGTTTGTTTCTGGAACGAATTATACTCTTAAACCAAGGTATTACTGTACATGTCATTTAGGGCAGGCTCTAGAACAGTGCCAGATATGTAGTAATAAATGTCAGTTAGCTATTATCATTATTGATGACTGTGTCTCTCTTTCTTAACAGTATGTTGGAGCTTTGGGTTCATTTTCACATAAGCATTTATTTTAGAGGCTGAATGTAAAACTTGACTCTTCCCGTTAGCACTCCAAGTTAGATGGATTTTCTTGAATCTGAGGGAGGTTGAGAACTGACCCTCAGTTTTATTCTGAGAACAACTATTTAGCAAGGACCTAGGAAACAATCTTTTCTCTCCAATGAGACTTCACCTACTGGATGATAGGAGACTCGTGTTGTAGAGAAAGCCTAGTGCTTTGGGGGCCCCTCCTTCTCCTCTAACACTTCTTGTAGCGTGACAATAATGAAAGGAAGGCTAAACACGGGGCCAGGATTACAAGGTTCTAATCTAAATTCTCTTCCCAATTAGCTGTGTGACCTTAAACAACGGAGCACAATTATAAGATAAAAAAAAAAATCTTCGAAGCACCTTTCAGCATTAAAGTTCTATCGTTTAGAGGATATGTTCTATAAACCCTTGCTTTAGGGAGGACCTCAAAATATGGAGAGTGGAGAAAGCATGATAGGAAAAGAAAAGACAGAGAAATATAAAGGGAAATGAAAACAAAGGAGGAGCAGGTGATTAGGAAAGGAGTACAATAAGAAATAGAAGGAAAAGGTAAGCAGGTACAATTAGAAAACTGATTGATACTTTTTAATTAAGAATCCATAGTATGCTAGGCCCTGGGGATATGGTGACGGGCAAGCCCTCAGAGAATTTACGGACGATTATGGAATATGTAAAAGAACAAGAACCAGAAAAAGAACAAAGAAGCTAACATCATCTGGAGGGTAAAGGAAGGATCCCCTGAAAAAGAGGGGTAGAGGTTGGGGGCAGAGAATTCTGGGTACAGAAAACAGCATTTACAAAGGCCCTGGGATAGGAGAGAGTCTGGTGTCAAGAACTGAGGGGTTTCGTGTGTGGTTACAGCCTGAAAGAAAATAAGCATATCACCTAAGGACCAGCTCGTGGGTTGAGATGAAAACCACTCCATTTCACTTCCTTCTGTGTCCGCTATAATGTAGATGCCACATGTGGTTTGACCCTCCCCAGCTGACAATCGATCATCCCATAATAAGCAATTACACAAATCCCAGCTTGGTCATCCCCAGAGAATTCCTTCCAGGCCGTCTGAGGGCAAAAGAGAATGTCGTGTTTTGACAGGGGAAATTCCTTAGCAGAGAGACGGAGTAAGGAGAGAATGCTAACTATGCCTCCATGTTCCCTGCTTGCGCGCATTCCTGCATCTCATGCAAAGCGTTCCCCCCCTTTTCCTTAGATTCTATCTTCCTCCCTCAAGAACAGCTTTCACCATTTTTTTTCCTTTTCTTTTTCTTTTTTTCTTTTCCCCCCTTTGGCCCAAATCATAGTACTGAAAATGTAAAACCTGCAGTTTTGGGTATGTTACCAAAGGAAACAGTTTTACTTAAAATCTTGTTTTTGCCAAAATATTTTCAAAGTAGCTGGAGAGCTGTCAAACCACAGTGGCTCTCAGCTGCGTTTCCTTCTAGCATTTCCCCAGGTTCTCCCAGCACAGCACTCAGTAATTGGATATTATTTGAGGAGGAGGGAAAAAAATGCTGCACGAGACAGTCTGTAGATTTAAGAATTATCCTCTGGGTGCTGAAGGCCAGAGATCCAGAGGAGCACAGCTGCCAAACTCCGGGGCTGCGTGACTGCGTGTCATTCCGAGATGCAGCTTTCAGCAAGGCGGCCTAGAAGAAACATGCTGGTAATGATCAATATTTAGACTGTCATTCCAAAGCCTTTAGATTGTTTTCTGCCTTAGTCATGTGACTTCGACCAAAAGAATCTATTCTGATAGAAAAAAAAAATTACTGAATGCAGCTTGCAATGACATGCATATTTGTCTTTTACAGGTCCTAATAGTCTTCCCCCATCCCTAACCATCTCTTCTAATTCTAAAATAGCTAGCATTTGTGGATTTCATATACCAGTAGAATAATTTGATAGCAAGCAATAAGTCTTTATGCTTCTCAAAGAACTTTCTCCCAAGACCTTGAAGGAGGTACACACTCATAATTTAAGGGCTTCTAGGAGCAGCGGCAGTAAATTACCATGTCTACTTAACTCATACAGAAATTGGAATTCAGGCAAGTGACATGACTTTTCCAAGGTCATACAAGAAGTCAAACTGTTCCTTCCTTATGATATGCTGCTAATCCATTTGATTATGAGACAGAATTAAATGAAGCAAATTAACTATAATAAAAATAATTTTGATAACTATATGGAAATGATAATTATCAATCCAAATGATAATCACTACAATAGTTGACAATAAATTGGTTCTCAAATTTACATGCTACTACCGCCAATCTGTTTTTGTTTTTTTTTAACCAGATCTAGCATTACAGTAAGACCTCATTTACCAGTTTTGGAAACTGTGATGATGTATAACGAGACCAATTTTACCCCGGGCTAATGGATATGAATAACAATTCAGTTCCTACGGCATATTTCTGGTCACAACAACATCACCAAACTTTCAAATAAAGACCCCAAACACTTCCAATATTAAACATTGAAATAAATGTCAGCTATATATACATTTAAGGAAGATTAATAAAAACAAGTAAGATGATTACTTTCTAACCTGCTTATTCCAGTTCGGGGTTGCTGGGGGCTGGAGCCTATCCCAGCAGCTCAGGGTACCAGGCAGGACCAACCCTGGACAGGACCCCTTCCATTACAGGGCGCACTCACATGTACCCACACTCACTCAGACCGGGACCATTTAGACATGCCAATTCACCTCACATGTACATCTCTGAGGTGTGGCAGGAAACTGAAGCACCTGGAGAAAACCCACACAGACATGGGGAGAGCACGCAAACTCCACACAGACGGTGGCCCCGGCAGGGAACCAATTTTTTTTCTCTCATCAATGTTATAACGAAATGACGTTGACTGAGACAACATTATTCAAGGACCTGCTGTATGTTGTGAGGGTCCCGATTGCAGACAAATCGTATACTCTGAAGCAGTAGAAGGGACCTAAATTGAGTGGAAGGGTCAAGGGAACCAAGGAGAGGTGGTAAAGCACCCAGGACTGGTAACACTGACACAGTTGTCACTCCATCTCTCCTAGGCCTAGGGGGGCTGAGGAGGGAACAGTGACCAGAGCCCAGTGAAACCTCTCATTATAGGAGACGGGGACCCTGATGTGAGCTGGAAGGGAAAAAACTCCAAACCCCTGACCTCGCTTTTCTCTCTTCTCTGACCTGCAAGTGCCTCCATTGGCCAAAACCAACAATGAGACAGAGAATGAAGAAGCCTGGGTGATGCTCTCTTCTCTTCTCTTCTCTTCTCTTCTCTTCTCTTCTCTTCTCTTCTCTTCTCTTCTCTTCTCTTCTCTTCTCTTCTCTTCTCTTCTC
>NW_017731467.1:1664513-1668217 GCF_001890085.2 Hipposideros armiger | reverse complement strand
CTCCCCTCCCCTCCTCTCCTCTCTTCTCTTTACTTTCCCTTTATATGCTGTTCACTGCTGGGTTTTTATCTGGAGCCCTGAATTTCTTAGATTTCAACTTAGTGAACTGAATTTCAATTTCCTACTAGGTGTCTCCTGATTACCTGATCTTCCCCCAAATTCTGTTCTGCCTACAATTTTTCCCATCTCCGTTGTTACTCATCTATCAGTTGCAGTTCAAAAATCTTGGCGACATCCCTAACTCCTCCCTTTTCCTCATGACCAGCATCCTCTCCTTCCACAAAGCTTATTGACCCTCCTTCACCATCAACCTGGCCTCCTACCTCTTCTCACTGTTTTAATACCAGCACCACAATCCGAGTCCTGATCGTTACTTGCCTGGAATGTTATATAGAAACACTCCTTCCACTCTTGCTCTCTTATAGTTTAATCTCAACACAGAAACTAAAGTGATCCTTTGAAAAACCTAAGTTAGCCTCCTATTCAGAATGTCTTCTAGCCTCCATTTCACTCAAACTAGAGGTCAGATCCTTACAATGGACTACAAGGCCCTATAAAATCTGTCCACCCCATTTCTTTTTTAACTCTCTGGCATCATTTCCTATCACCTCCCTGTCTTTTATACATTCCTTACTTCTTACTGTACCTAAAACAAACCAGTACCTAAAACATATACTTTCACCTCTAGTTTTTGCACTTACTGTTTACTCTGCCTGGTACATTCTTCTACCAAATATATGCATGGGTCAGCCCCAGATCGCCTTCACAATTTGTTCAAATGTCACCTTCTCAATGAAGCTGGAATTCCCTTCTACCTTGTATTAAAATGTGACCCACCTCTATCACAGTATTTCCAACCCACTTCCCTCTTTCATTTTCTCCATAGCACTATGACCATCTGACACATTTTATATTTTACTTTTTTTGGTTTGTTTGTTTATCTGCCTTCTCCTGCTCGCACCTTCATCCTTAGTATAATGAAAGAGCTATGAGCCTGACATGCTCAGAAGGCTACGAAGAGACATGAGCAATGGTTAAAGGTTTCATTTCGTGAAAGAAATCTACTTTTTTTGTCATTCTCATAGCACTTGACAGTACTTGGCACAAGGATGCATAAATGCTCGCTAGCTTGAGCCAGAAGGGTTTTACTCCTAGAGTAGCCGAGTGACAAGGCGGGTAAGTTTGAAATCAAGGCAACATTTGAACCCTTTCTTTGGAAACAAGTTAAAGGGAGTCTAGGTACCTCCTTGGAAGCTAGGAGAATCACAGAGAGGCCTCTTTCATAAAAATATTATTAGTAGATTATCTGAAATCACTCAGGAACAGTGTTTACCTGAGAAAAAACTATATAATTTAGCACTGCTCAAGTCTGAGTCAGGGTCACAGGTTAGAGTTCAAGATCTATGGGAAAATGAGAAAGGCTTCATAACAGTTGTGCCACGGACAGATTCTATATGTTCTATCTAGTCTTGGCAAATGTTCAGTCAAAGAATGTCTGGCTGTATTTTCCAGCTTCATTTTTAGTAAAGTATGTAATAAGTAGTAAAGTATGTAATGTCTCATAACCTGGAGATCAAAAAACAGTAAAATGATATAGTTGTTGAAAAATACCTCTGACCTTTTCCTTCCTACAGTGTTAAAGAAATCTCAATAAATTGATATTTGCTGAATGAGTACACAAAGCTTTGTCCAATGTCAGCAGGATGGAAAACCTGAAAAGAAATCACCATTGAGGGGTTTCCTTATGCAAAGACTAGAACAGACATCAGCTAAGTAATATGATTTCAGGGGCTCAAAAGACCCCAAAGTGAAAAGAAATTCTTCCTATAAACTTGCTGATACCTAAAGTTCTACATCCCATAATGTAACTCCTTTACTTAAGGATTTCATCCTGATTAAATGCAAATATCCCCTGGGTGAGGTCCTTCACCAGTTATTTATTCCTCAGGGTGAAAAAAGAATTTGAGAGCAGGTATTGCCAACAGAGTATAATGATTGGATATGAGGATCTTGAGAAACCTGTGATCCAGGAAACAAAGGATTAAGAAGCTCAGACAACAAACTTCACCTACCTTATAGTTCTGCCTGGACTCAACTTCACTACATCTGTTTTAACAATTCCTCATCTCCAAGATGAAATGTCTTTTTAGGTAAGTTGTCATTTCAGCTTTCATATAACTGGTCATGGGTTAGGGATTGGCATGGGCGTGGTGCCTGTCAGATGAGTGAATTACATAGTCCTCCCTTTAGCCCCTATCTGACCCTCACACCTCTCATTTGTGTCTTTATAATGAATTCAGCACAGTCGATGAGACATTAGCAAATTTAGTCATAGAAGAAATCGATAGTAATTACTAAAATCCATTCAATACCCTCAATACATGAGTGGGTTTCAATTACTCAGCCTCTTATTTCAGTTATCCAAATTTCCCCACTGGAAGAGAACTCTTATTAAGATGTGTGTTCATTATGCTCTTCTTCATGGCAGTTCTTTTCCAAGAAAACACTGGATTTCTTGATCACTGCCAGATATTAAATTATATTAAAAGACTTATGAGGAAGCACGAGAGAATAAATATAGGATTACAGAAGCTTCCTTCCCTGAACCTGAACTACAAATGAAAATAAGTAAAATGAAGAAAATTGAAATAGTATTCTAACAAGAAGCAGTATGCCATCATGAATTCTAAATTTTAAAAAATATCTTTGGATAATGAAGATTTTGAGAATAACACAAGATTTCCCTGCCTATCACCTTCCCCTCCCAAATACAACACACACACACACACACACACACACACACACACACGCACACACACGCACCAAGCTGAAGCTGTACCGTGGGGAAGACAGTGAGTGGATAAAATCCTGAAAAGCTTCTTGATGGCCCAGGGAACAGGGCTGAAGGGCAGGTGAATGAGAAGCCAGAAGGACTGAAAAGAATCACAATTTTGGTTTTTTTCTGGCTTAGTGGACAGGAGAGAAATACTTCAGGAAGAATTATCCAGAACTAATTGTCTATAACAAATAAAAATTTGGCAAAATATAAGATGAAAATAAAAGAAAAATACCACTCCTCAAATCACTGGATACTTTTTCTTGGTAGCTGAAAGCATCACATCGCTTGTTGAATGAAGCTTTAAATTTTGGGTTTCTCCAATATAACTATAACTGGGAAGGAGCAGAAGAAGTGGCCGGGGAATGGTGAGTTCAGTAGTGGTTATTATCATACAGCCAGGCTTAGTGGAGTAAACTGGCAGACTCACTCTAAAATAGGGCAACAATCCAATACGCTCATGAATCTGGACGTGCCCCCCACACAGAGTAAAATCTGGAAAAAGATGTTTAATAAACTTCCAAAGAAAGAGATAAAAGACAAAGCCTCCTAATGTGCACACCTCTGGCTCTTCTCTGTCACCTGCATCCCACCACTGACCTTCTCCAGCTGACTAAAATGGCAATCATAGAATTCAGCCAAAGATTCAGGAAGATTTACAAGAAAGAGTTGATAAAATAGAAAGTTGGCAAAAAGAAATTCCCATATATTTGGGAAAAGAGATGGAGAAGTGGAAAGAAACAGAGCAACTACACAGAAACAATACAGAAAAACAAAACAAAATTAAAAACAAACAAACAAATAAAATGTAAGCATATATTTTGCAATCCAGAAAATAATCCATTCTGGATGAAGATATCAGTAATAA
>NW_017731467.1:1661210-1662408 GCF_001890085.2 Hipposideros armiger | reverse complement strand
CCGGGGGAAGGACAATTACCCCTCTCCAGCAAACTATAGACTTCTTGTCTCACCCAAGGGGCGAAAAAAAGCTAAGAAACACTTGTGAAGGTCACTGCCCAGGGATACAGGCCTACAAAAAGACGTATTTAACCACAGCATTACAGAACATTTCCCCTGCACGCCCACCCCAGATTAGTACCACATCCATATAACTGGGCTCCAGTATACTAACTGCAAGCCTCTATTTAAGAAGGGATTCTTAGGGAAACCCAAAGATAACGAGGGAGACGAAAGCTAGAGCACTGGAGGGAATTGAAGCATCTGGCATACACAACTACAGCAAACACTTGACACTGCCCGATTCTTAACCAGGTTAATAGAAAAGCTCACCCTAAAGGCCTAGCTTTCTCAGCTTCTTCTTCTTTTTTTTTCTTTCTTAGCTGAGCCATCCTGCTACCTGTTGGCAGCTCAGCGGCTGCTCAACTCAGGCAGGGCATCGAACTGCTGTTGCTCAGAGCTTGCACTCTTGAGCGAGCTCTTAACCAACTGAGCCACTCGGCCGGCCCCTCAGCTTCTTTAACCTAATACATCATATCCAGCTTTCAACAAAAAAATTACAACTCATTGTAATAGATAAGGAAAAAAACCCAACAGTCTGAAAAGATAAAGCAAGCAAGGGGTAAATTCTCCAAGAAGGCATAGTCTTCAACCTGTGTGCACCTAACAACAGAGCATAAAAACACTTATACACGAGGCAAAAACTGATAGAAGGGAAAGGAGAAATAGGGAACTCCACTATTATAGTCAGAGACTTCAACATCCCTCTTTTAGTGATTGATATATCAAGCAGGAAGAAAATCAGTAAGGATAGAGTTGACCAGAACAACACCATCCATCAACTGCATGTAATTGACATTTATAGAATATTCCATTTAATAACAGAAGAATACACATTCTTCTCAAGTTCACATAGAACATTCACCAAGATAAACCACATTCTGGGACATAAAAGAAATCTTAAAAAATGGAAATCGTACAAAGTATGTTTTCAAACCACAGTGGAATTAAACTAGAAATCAGTAACAGAAAGATAGTTGTAAATCCCTTAAATATTTGAAAATTAAACAACAAACTTTTAAGTAACACTTGGATCAATGAAGAAGTCTCAAGACAAATTAAAGCTGGGGTACCTATATTACCTCTCTCAACACTGCCA
>NW_017731467.1:1658412-1659701 GCF_001890085.2 Hipposideros armiger | reverse complement strand
AGTTCCTCAAATTATCACCTGCAGACACCAGTAATAATGTGCCTGTAGAAGGCCAGGCTCTGAGTGACAAAATACTTTCTGCCACAGAAAATTTTAGTGAAAATAGGAGTATAATGAAGTTGGTTGGTTGCTTGTAAGTGTGCTGGAGATTTTAGGGTAAGAAAATTATGAAAGCAGGGCTTTACATTCCCAGCTAAAGGTATTGCTTCTTATGACCAGTCAAAGAAACTCTTATCTTCTGTAGATAAATGCCAGGCTGATATTTCTGGAAACCAAACCCAAAGTCCAATCTCATGTGTAGCTGAATTACAAGACAAACTGGATTCTCAAACTCACAGTCTCGTTTGTAAAGTTAAAACACTGATTGGAAAGGAGTGAGATCCTGAAAATTATAATGAGATAGATGGGCAGAGTCCCAGAATGCTGGGGACCTCGAATCCCTAAATTCTATCAAACTATCATTGCCGGTAGAAGCAGCCCTTTTACTCCTGCCACATTGGCTCTGAACTGACGCTAATTCCTGGAGACCCAAAACATCACTGTTCCTGTCCGATGACCAATGGAGTTTTGGCTCAGGTTCATTGTACAGTGAGCCTAGTGGGGTCCCTGGATTTACTTTGTGGGTATTTCCCAATTTCCAGAATGCATAATGGGGAAGGGCATTACTCAGCCATTGGCAGAGTCCCCATGGTTGTTCCCTGACCCATGGAGTGAGGGTTATTTTGGTCGAAAAGGCCAAGTGAAAGCCATTAGGACTGACTCTATTTGTGAAAACAGTAAATCAAAAGCAATGCTGCATTGCTGGAGGTTTGCAGAAATTAGTGCCCACCCCATCTCCCTCCAACTTGACTAACTTAAAAAAAAGCAATACCTAAGCAAATTCATGGTTAGAGTACTTATACTACTTGAAATGTTAAAAATTGTTCTTTAAGTAGAAGGAAGATGATACAAAATAAAAGTTTATGTCTACACAAAGAAATGAAAAAGCGCCATAAATAGTAAAAATGTGGGTAAATGTAAGAAATTTATATTTAGCATTTATACATCTTTTAAAAAGAGATTGTTTCAAGCAAAAATATATTGTGAGGTTTGTAACATATAGAAGCAAAATGGATGATGACAATATCAAAAGTATAGGAGAAATGGAAATATACTCTTGTGAGGTCCTTATACATAATGTGGCATAACATTACCTGAAGGTAGAACATGATAAGTAAAAGAAAAATAATATTGTAAAACCTAAGGAAACCACTAAGAATGAAACAGGGAGGCCTAGCTAATAAGCCAAT
>NW_017731467.1:1580141-1655367 GCF_001890085.2 Hipposideros armiger | reverse complement strand
AAAATCAAACTGAATCTTATACCAGATATGGATTTGATACGTGGACACGGTTGAAGAGTTAAGAATATCAGAATATTTATCATCTTAGATAATCATCAGTTTGATGAATTATACCTTCTAGTGAATAGTAAGGTGACTACCAGTCTTAGTTTTCCTGGGACAGTCTTGGTTGATGCCTTTGGTCCCAGTGTCCTTTCTGCTTTAGTATTTGTCTCAGATTTTTTTATTTCTTAATGATGTATTGTTATCAATACTTGCATTTAAGTAAGCTTCTTGTACGAAGAAGTGTCAATTCATAAGTTTAACAATCTCAAATTTAATAACCAAAAATGCAATTAAAAAATGTTAAAAATAATAAGGCCATATTAAAACATACTCTTCAAGAAAACATCAGGGACAAAGTAATGGCGATACTTATGGCTAAGAAATGGATTAAAATATATAAATAGAATTGAGTACACTTATTCTGCTCATCATTTTTGATGTTCAGATAATCAATAAAATAAAGTTTTAAAAAATCATATAGATGGCCAATAGACACATGAAAAAATGCTCAACATCACTAATCATCAGAGAAATGCAAATAAAAACCACAATGAGATATCATCTCACACCTGTTAGAATGGCTATCATCAACAAGACAAATAATAACAACAGTTGGAGAGGTTGTGGAGAAAAAGGAACTCTCATTCACTATTGGTGGGAATGCAGATAGGTGCAGCCACTATGGAAGGCAGTGTAGAGGGTCCTCAAAAATTCAGAATAGAATTATCATATGACCCAGCAATCCCTTTCTTAGGTATCTACCCAAAAAATCTGAAAACATTTATCCGTAAAGATACACGTGCTCCGATGTTCACTGCAGCTTTATTTACAGTAGCCAAGACATGGAAACAACCAAAGTGTCCTTTGATAGATGATTGGATAAAGATGTGATATATATATATATATATACACACACACACACACACACACACACACACACACACACAATGGAATACTATTCTGCCATAAGAAAAATTGAAATAGTGCCATTTGTGACAACATGGTTGGATCTTGAGATTATTATGCTAAGCGAAATAAGTCAGACAGAAAAAGTTGAGAACCATATGAGTTCACTGATATACGGTATATATCATATGGCATATATCATTCAGTATATATGGTATATACAGAAAACAACAAAAGAACAAGACAAACAAATGAAGAAACAAAAATTCATAGACACAGACAATAGTTTAGTGGTTACCAGAGGGTAAGGAGGAAGGGGGCTGGTTGACAAGGGTCAAAGGGGTCAAATATATGGTAATGGAAGGAGAACTGATTCTGGGTGGTGAACATACAATGTGATATATAGATGCTGTGTTACAGAATTGTACACCTAAATCCTATGTAACCTTACTAACCTTTGTCACCCCAATAAACTTTAATTTTAAAAAAATTTGCTTTAATGTACATAGATATGTTTTTTTTCAATTTTTGGAACTAGAACTTTGATTTTGGAAATATTGTAGTTTTAGAATAGAACCATTTTGTAGTTAAACAATTTTGAATACAATTTTTTTAGTCAATAAATATTTAAAAGTTATATAATTTTAATAATATCAGCAACCCCTTTTACTTTTAATTGTGCCCTGGCTTACGAGATACATTTATATAGTCACCCTAGTAACGATCAACGTAATCTAAACAGGAATGAGGTGGTAAAATAATTGTTATTTATGTTTTCAACAAGAAAGTAAAAAGTACAAAAGCCATCAGTACATTAAATAAAAATACTATGCTAAAAAAATNAAAAAATAGAAAAAAGATGGTAGTTTTAAATTCAAAAACATTGATAATTACATTAAAATGAAACGGCCTACACACTCCGAGTAAAAGGCAGTGATTGTCAATATAGATATAACAGCAAGATTTCACCATATCTGTCTACAAGTAATCCACTTCTAATTTAAGGTCACAGATAGATTTAAAGTAAAATGATGGAAAAACAGATGCCGTGAACAACTAGGAAAGGAAACTCAAGTGGCTATATTAATATCAGACAAAATAGATTTTAAACAAGGTATAATTATCAGAAGTAAAGAGGAACATTTCACAATGATAAATGAGTCCATTCAAAATGGGACAAGAATAGGTAGTAATACTAAACATGTATGTACCCTATAACAGAGCTTCCCAAAATTTATGAGGTAAATACTGACAAAACTGAAAGGGGAAATTGACCAATCTACGATTTTAGCTATAGGTTTCAATTTTCCTTTCTCAGCAACTATTCAAACATACCAACATGAAATGAATACTATAGTCCCCCCATATCCACAGTTTTGCTTTCTGAGCTTTCAGGTACCCACAGTCAACTGCAGTCTGAATATACTAAATGGAAAATTCTAGAAACAAACAATTCATGAGTTTTAAACTGTGCACAGGTCTGAGGAATGTGGTGAAACCTCTTGCCATCCTGCTCTGTCCTGCCTGGGACTTGAATCATGCCTTTGCCCAGCGTGTTCACACCATGTATGTTGCCCACCCATTGGTCACTTAGTACAATAGCTGTCTCATTATCAGATCGGCTGTTGCAGGATCACAGTGGTTGCATTGATGTAACCCTTATTTTACTCAATAAGGGTCCTAAAGCCATCCACATAACTTTTATTACAGTATATTGTTATAATTACTCCATTTTATTATTAGGTATTGTTAATCTTTCACTGAGACTAATTTATAAATTAAACTTTATCATAGTTATTTATGTAAGGCATGCACTGCATAGTGATGTTTTGGTCAAACATGAACCGCATATTGCATATATGATGGTGGTCCCATAAGATTAAAATGGAGCTGAAAAATGCCTATCATCTGTGACACTGTTGCTGTTGCAACATTGTAGCACAATGCATTGTTCATGAGTTTGTGGGGATGATGGTGTAAACAAACTTAACTTACTGTGCTGTCATTTGTATAAAAGCATAGCACACACAATATGTGCAGTATATAATACTTGATAATGATAATAAACGACTATGTTACTGGTTTATGTACTTCAATACTATACTTTTTATTATTTTAGAATGTACTCTCTCTACTTATAAAAAAAAACCCAGTTTGCTGCAAAGCAGTATGCTGTGTTACGCTGGCTGCAGCCTCCTATATTTTGTATTTACCACAACCTTTGATTACGTCATTTTATCGTGTGCTTGCTTTAATGCCCTATTGTTTTGCTCATCATGGCCCCTAAGCATTCACACAAAGACAAAATCACCTAGTGACACCTTTCTCAGAAGTTATACCCATAGCTAAGTGACGCATGACTATGTAGGAAAAAACATAGCATACATAGGGTTTGGTTCTATGTGCGGTTTCAGGCATCCACTGGGGTCTTGGAATGTATACCCCGAGCATAAGGGGGTGACTACTAGTTTATAAAGATGTAAACAACCAGCTTGACCTATTTCATACTTACAGACACTCCACAGAATAATATAATCATTTCATGTTCATGTGGCCCATATTCTGGGCCATAAAACAAATCTCAACAAATTTTAAATACTGAAATCAAACAAATTATAGTCTGTGACCACAACAAAATTAAATTAGAAATCAATAATGGAAAGATATTTGGAAAAAGAGTATTTTGGAGGAATCAGCATAGTCAGTAAGGCATTTAGTTTGGAGAAAACACTCCTAGTCAAGTGTGAGGCAGATGAAAGGGTAGCAAAGTCAATTCAAGAGCATCTAAAATTGTTTTGAGCAGTTCATAATGTTCCTGATCAGGTAGCATCAGGTAATATTGTCCCACATACTCTTATTCATCTTTTCCCACTGAGTAAATGAAAATGCCCCACCAATTAAAGGGAAAGATGTGTGTGCCATATAATTTGTACCATTTTTAAAGAGTTGGAAATAGGTAGAATTCCATTCACTACTGCAAAGAAACTACAGTAAAATCTTGATATGTGAGTAACTTGGTTTGAGAATGTTCCACAAGAAGAGCAAACATTTCTAATACATTTTGACTTGGTAAACGAGCGATGTCTTGCAATACAAGTAGTTTGTTTCCGGAATGAAGTATGCCCGCAAACCAAGGTATTACTGTACTTATGGGAATAAAGAGGGAATGAATGAGGATAGACTTTTCCTCTTCTGCACCTGTGTACTGTCTCTGCAGTTTTACTTTCTCCAGAATATATATAATATATATATAATAGTTGGAATCACATAGTATGGAGCCTTTTTAACATTGGCTTCTTTTGCTTAGTAAAATGCATTTAGGGTTCCTTCAAGTCTTTTCATGGCTTGTTAGCTCATTTCTTTTTCATGCTGAATAATATTCCATTGTCTGGCTGTATCACAGTTTATTTATCCTTTCACCTACTGAAGGACATCTTGGTTGCTTCCAAGTTTTGGCAATTATGAATTAAGCAGCTATAAACATCCATGAGTAGGTTTTGTGTGGCGGTGAGTTTTCAACTTCTTTGGGTAAATACTGATTGCTGGACTGTATAATGTGAGTATGTTCAGTTTTTTAAGAAACTGCCAAACTGTCTTCCAAACTGGCTGTATCATTTGTATTCCCACCAGAGATGTATGAAAATTGCCGTGCTCCACATCCTTTTCAGTTATTTGGTATTGTCAGTGTTTTGAATTTTGGCTATTCTAATAGTGTATATTGATGTCTTATTCTTGTTTTAATTTGCATTTTCCTGATGACATATAATGTGAAGCTGTTCAATTTTTTTCAAACATATCTTGTCAAATATTATAATCAGCCATTACAATAAAAAAAAATCAAACTGAATCTTATACCAGATATGGATTTGATACGTGGACACGGTTGAAGAGTTAAGAATATCAGAATATTTATCATCTTAGATAATCATCAGTTTGATGAATTATACCTTCTAGTGAATAGTAAGGTGACTACCAGTCTTAGTTTTCCTGGGACAGTCTTGGTTGATGCCTTTGGTCCCAGTGTCCTTTCTGCTTTAGTATTTGTCTCAGATTTTTTTATTTCTTAATGATGTATTGTTATCAATACTTGCATTTAAGTAAGCTTCTTGTACGAAGAAGTGTCAATTCATAAGTTTAACAATCTCAAATTTAATAACCAAAAATGCAATTAAAAAATGTTAAAAATAATAAGGCCATATTAAAACATACTCTTCAAGAAAACATCAGGGACAAAGTAATGGCGATACTTATGGCTAAGAAATGGATTAAAATATATAAATAGAATTGAGTACACTTATTCTGCTCATCATTTTTGATGTTCAGATAATCAATAAAATAAAGTTTTAAAAAATCATATAGATGGCCAATAGACACATGAAAAAATGCTCAACATCACTAATCATCAGAGAAATGCAAATAAAAACCACAATGAGATATCATCTCACACCTGTTAGAATGGCTATCATCAACAAGACAAATAATAACAACAGTTGGAGAGGTTGTGGAGAAAAAGGAACTCTCATTCACTATTGGTGGGAATGCAGATAGGTGCAGCCACTATGGAAGGCAGTGTAGAGGGTCCTCAAAAATTCAGAATAGAATTATCATATGACCCAGCAATCCCTTTCTTAGGTATCTACCCAAAAAATCTGAAAACATTTATCCGTAAAGATACACGTGCTCCGATGTTCACTGCAGCTTTATTTACAGTAGCCAAGACATGGAAACAACCAAAGTGTCCTTTGATAGATGATTGGATAAAGATGTGATATATATATATATATATATACACACACACACACACACACACACACACACACACACACAATGGAATACTATTCTGCCATAAGAAAAATTGAAATAGTGCCATTTGTGACAACATGGTTGGATCTTGAGATTATTATGCTAAGCGAAATAAGTCAGACAGAAAAAGTTGAGAACCATATGAGTTCACTGATATACGGTATATATCATATGGCATATATCATTCAGTATATATGGTATATACAGAAAACAACAAAAGAACAAGACAAACAAATGAAGAAACAAAAATTCATAGACACAGACAATAGTTTAGTGGTTACCAGAGGGTAAGGAGGAAGGGGGCTGGTTGACAAGGGTCAAAGGGGTCAAATATATGGTAATGGAAGGAGAACTGATTCTGGGTGGTGAACATACAATGTGATATATAGATGCTGTGTTACAGAATTGTACACCTAAATCCTATGTAACCTTACTAACCTTTGTCACCCCAATAAACTTTAATTTTAAAAAAATTTGCTTTAATGTACATAGATATGTTTTTTTTCAATTTTTGGAACTAGAACTTTGATTTTGGAAATATTGTAGTTTTAGAATAGAACCATTTTGTAGTTAAACAATTTTGAATACAATTTTTTTAGTCAATAAATATTTAAAAGTTATATAATTTTAATAATATCAGCAACCCCTTTTACTTTTAATTGTGCCCTGGCTTACGAGATACATTTATATAGTCACCCTAGTAACGATCAACGTAATCTAAACAGGAATGAGGTGGTAAAATAATTGTTATTTATGTTTTCAACAAGAAAGTAAAAAGTACAAAAGCCATCAGTACATTAAATAAAAATACTATGCTAAAAAAATTAAATGAAAGAAAAACTTTTATAACTCCCACCCAAATGTAACCATTCTTCTGAAAGAAATGAGATTCTGATAATAAAAATGTCCGCCATTTTCTCAAGCTAGCATGTCTAGTAGCTCCAGCAGTATCTTATTGTATTGAGGTTTCCAGAGCACTTTATTCATGTAGGAATTTTAAACTCAGATATGTCTGCATTTAGCGGTAAGAATATGATCCTTTACCAAGAATGACAGTTCTAAAATTCTAACTCTAGTTGTGTTAACATGCTCAGATCACACTGTCTCTTATGCAGAACAAGGGAATGGGTGATACCTTTGGGGTCCCTCCTGAATCTGTGACTGAGGCCCAAGGTTTTAGGTAAAGAAAACCTGCTTCCTTTTCCATTTCCCCCCTCCCTGCATTCAATTTCTGTTTATATGTTATTTCCACTTCCGAGGCTCCACATCAGTTAGGAACTTATATCTCCACCTGCTATTATAGGATGCCTCCCTCGAACAATATACGGTTGACCCTTGAACAACATGGGTTTGAACTTCACAGATCCACTTATACATAATTTTTTTCGATAAGTATTGTAAGTGTATTTTTTCTTCCTTATGATTTTCTTAACATTTTCTTTTCTCTAGCTTACTTTATTATAAGAATACAGTATATGATATATACTCTTATACAAAATATGTGTTAATCAACTGTTTATGTTATTGGTATGGCTTCTGGTCAAAACTAGGCTAATAGTAGTTAAGTTTTTAGGGAGTCAAAAGTTATAAGCAGATTTTTGACTGTGCGGGGGATTGGCACCCTATCCCCTGGGTTGTCCAAGGGTCAACTGTACCTCTACCCAATTTTTGTCCTGTGGTTTCACGTGTATGTCAACCTAGCAAAACCCAGGTAAGCTAAAATAGCTAAGTGTAAAAGAAATGAGAGATCCCTATAGCATTGGGAAAAAGTCACATAGTTAATTCTAATGATAGTCTAAAGTTGGTATGTTGGTTATTTTCCATTTACCAGCACCCGCCCTCCCCTAATTGGTCAGTGTTTTCTGCCTTGCTCTGGGATGGGAAGCCGACCTCTATGGCGTAGTCACCCAGGGTCCCTTTTTCTCTGGCTTCCTTTTGGGTTCCGCTAATGAGCAGCACTAGCAGGAGACTGGAGAAAGGTTGGGATATTCATCCCTCTTGTTCTTTCCCTGTCTCACTACAGTTCTGGCAGCTGCTGTGTCCCTCAGGCCACAGGTCCTCTCCGGTGGCCCTTTTTCCCCAGTTCCAGGTCTTGTCAGCCTCTACGAGTAGAGTTGTTCTCTCCTTGCCTCTTCAGGCCAGACAGTGACAGTGGTGTCTCGCTGTCAATAGCCCCTGGGCGCTTTATCATACCTTGCTGCTCAGACCTCTATAAATGGTCTCATCAAAAAATTTATTCAACTTAACTCTTTTGAGTGTGTCATTTGTTCCTGTAGGACCCTGACTGGCAGGCCTGGGGTCACTAAAATGAATGTCTCTGAGTCTGCCTTCTAATTCCTCTACATTGCTGTTAGAAGTATGAAGTGCTGATAGTTAAGAATTTATGGGATCCAGGGATTTGTCTTAGAATCATTGGCAAGCGAAATTCAATTTAATTTGAAAAATGGTCAAAGTAACATGATTTAACCTGCCTTTTAGATATTTCTGAAAGTGCAAGAAATTGGGAATATTCTTAATCTGTATTACAACACTCATTTAGAAACAAAATGATTCTAGAAAATTTAGTTTCAGAAAATGTCTCATTCATTGTACCACGAGTACTGTTGTAAGTAGAAATTGTGAGTTGCTGTAGTTTTTCACTAAATAAAAACGTTGAAGACAACTGCTTGGAGAGACCACAGACGGAACCATCTCCACAAAGCAGACTAGAAAGTTTACCATCATGCCAGGCCATTCTGTGGACGTTCAAGTGATGACAAGGCACTTTGCTCTCATCGCTTTACTGGGAAAAAGCAAATGTAACCCAGATGTCACTTGGGGCTGCCCTGACCCTTAGAGAGTATGTCAAACTCTCAATTTCAAAACTTGGAATGTCCAGTGGCCTCCCCATGACCTCTGCAAATATCTGACAAACATCTAGTGGATCTTTCGTTTTCATTCCAGAACTCATGTGGGTCAGTTAGATTTAGCATCTTGCACAAACTTAACTAAAACTTTTCTCCATTCCTGTTTCTGCAGGAAACCCAAACACATCAACCACATTGTGATTTGTAGACTGAATGAAGAATCCTGGGATCACTGTGAAGGAATCACACTAAAAACATCCTGCCACCTTCTCCGTGGCTCCCTCCTTTCCCTTCTTGTCTCTCCTTACTCTCCCCTCCAGCTTCTCTCCCTCTCCCTCCCTTTCTTTCTTCCTTCTGCTGTCTCTCCCTTCTTCATACTGTCCCTTCCCTAATGCTTTTTCACTGCATAAGACCACATCTCTGCCTTCTATGACGGTACCTGTAATCCATATTATTACATCCACTGCTTTTCTCAAAGAAAATTCTAGTGAATACATTTTTCCCCCTCTGATTTGATGCACAAATAAATTTTTATAGATAGAATAACTGGGAAAATGCCCATTTAATACCTCAGAGAAACCTGAGGGTCTGCTACAAAGATAACATGTTTTAAGAAATTAACTAGAGAATAATGCTTAATAAAAGAACTTTTAAACCCTTCAATAATCAAAAGAGGCTAAGACCTTTGAAATATAAAGCATTTATGAATATTTTGTGGTGGTCAATATCTGTGAATTAATAAATCTTGGCAAACCCCTTTTGATTAAATCATGTTGGAGCAGACTAGGAACAGCAAAGATGGTACCATCAGAATTTGTCCTTATCAGTCAGAATCATTTTGTGGATGTGCTGGTCATCTCTGTCATCGGTTGAGTTCTACAGAATTGGACTGAGATGAAAACTATGTACAAAGATTTACTAGGGAAATTCTCTTAGAAGACCAGGAAGGAAAAGAGAGCAAGCAAGAAAATGTTTTTAAGCTAAGTTCTGTGGAGGGTAGCTTCATCTTAATCCCCCAGGTTAGAATGTGAGTTATATCCCACTCTGTGAAAAAGGGTGTCCCCATGTCAACTGCCAGACACTTCTGGGTTTGGAGCTAAGTGGCTCAATTGAGGGCAGCCAAAGAAAAGTGACAGTTTTCTGTAAGCATACTCACTCCAAAGCCAGGGGAAGAGCACTGTGATAATTTTAAAACATCATAAATTCTCCAACACTCTTCCCACAAAAGGGAACCTAATTCTCCTTCCCTTAAATATGGGCTTGCCCTAATGATTCACTTCTAATGAATAGAATGCAGCAGAAGTGACACTCTGTGAAATCCAAGGTTAAATTAAAAAATGTGTTACAACCATCTGATTCTGACTGCTGTTCTTGGGTTGGTCTTCTAAGAACTCAGGTACCACATAATGAGGAAGCCCAGGCCACATGGAGATGACTGGCCAACAACCCCAACTAAGGTCTAAGTCCACAGCCAGCATCAACCACTGACATGTGAATGAGGTAGACATCCCGTGATTCCATCCCTCAGCCTTCCAGCAGATGCCCCAGACATCATGGGTAGAGGCCATTCCGTTCTGCCATACCTGGTCCAAACTCTTGACCTGCAGAATCCATGAGCAAAATAAATGGCTGTTTTCTGCCACTGAGTTGTGCGGTGATTTGTTACACAGTCACAGGACCTGGGACAGGCATAAAAAAATGTAGATGCTTTTGTGGGATGTTTCTGAAGCAATATGGGTGGAGTATTAGAATCTGTGCCAGTCCCTAATGATATTTTCTTACTAAGGGACTGTGAATAGCCTTGTTCTCAGATAACTGGATAGGGTCATGGGGCAGTGTGATTCAGTGCAAAGAATGCTGACCATGGAGTTAAAAGACCTGAGCTCAAATTCTATCTTGGGCACAAATCCCTGAATCTCTTAGAGTTTTCTTATTAGTATTACAGAGATAATTATATATAGATAACAAGTTGTTTTTGAGAGCTGAATGAGATATGTAAGAGCATCTGAGATACAGATACTAGATGTAGAGTCCCAGTGAGCACTCTAGTTTCTCCATCAAGTGTGTGTCCACTTCATATAAACCAATGCTATTTCACCCAATTCCTGCTCAGGTGAAGACTTCTCTTTGGTAATAGAGGAGAAGCTCTGACTTTGTCTTTGACTTAGAACTTTTTCTGTGTTAGAAACCCTTTTTCTACACTATTAATGATCTCAGAGGACACATGAACTTGCATGAACTTATTTTTCCAATACTAAATAGGTGGTCTTGTCATTAATGTCTTAAAGAGGATTTAAAGTTCTCCTTTAGGGTGCCATTATTATTAAATAATGTGGCATTCTCCATTATAGAAACCATCTTGACTGTTGGAAGCATTGTCAAAACCGTATTTGGTAACCCAGGAATGAAATGCATCCTTATTAAGTTATTCAACAATTTTGAAGTTTGCATTTGGAACCACTCACAGAGTTTTTTTAAGCTATTAATTTCACACAAGGCAAGGAAGACATGTCTAGACAAATGTTCCTTAAAGGAAATATTTTAAAATAAAGCCTTTTTTGAAATGGCTATACACTTTTGTGCCCAAACATTTTACTTTGAACTTACTGCAATATTTGCTTTCTTGAAAGCAAGCTAATGTTCTGTGTATTAACCAGACTTCAGAGAGTTGTGATTTTTACAATGACAAATTTTCAGGAGTGTGAAAAAAACTTATTTTTGTTAACAGAAAGACTTTGACAGAACATTTTTATGAAGACCTTTTTTTTATTTTTATTTAATGGGATTATGGGTCTATGGATGTAAAAAATAATGGGAAGACCATATTCTGGTCTTAAGAGGAGTCCAGGGCTGGCCGAGTGGTGCGTTGGTTAAGAGCTGGCCTGGGACGCCAAAGGGCCCTGGTTCGGATCCCACATATGAGGGCCAGTGACACTGCCCTTTACACCTAGGATGCTGAACAACAGCTCGACCTGGAGCTGGGCTGCCGTGAGTCACCAGTGATGGCGTGGGCTGCAGCCCCTGCTGCAGTGGGTTGCCATGGGCATGTGTGTAGCCAGCAGCCAGTGTGAGCAGCCAGCAGCCGCGGTGAGCAGCTGTCCAGAAGCCGGCGACTGATCTGCCTCGCCCGGGAAGAGCGCAATGATGGTGCCAACTTGGGCCAGTGAAGCAACGTCCTCCACAACTAGACTGAAGAACAAAACGACAGCAACTTGTCTGTTCCCCTTCCCCCAGTTCCCCAGCGCTGTTCCCATCCCCCAATTCCCCAATTTAAAAAAAAGGGAAAAAAAAGGAGTCCAATATGAACATATTGAAAAATCAAAATAAGAATCTTTGTGATTTGTAGTAGCATATCCTTTGATTATTGTTAAAATAACCTGGCAAGACCACAAAAATTTAAAATCTTGTTTGGCTTCCACATATTACTGACTTTCACAGTCAACTGAGGAAGTGTTTGGCCATATCAAATATGATTCAAATAAATTGTTGATAACACAAAGTCATTAATACAATTGAACTTAAGATTGTCGTGAAGCTGATGTATGACTAATTTTTCTCATCTATGAAGGTGAGAAAAGGTGTAACAGCACTAGAGGCAGATTCAGGGCTATATCCTGCCTAATTATTTCTGTCTTCTCCAACACTATCTCTAGAGGAGAAAGAAGTTGCCCCTGAAAGAAGTGTCTGAATAAATTACCTCCACACAAATCCTCATATCATGGTCTGAAAGGTGACCCAAAAAGATGCCCCACTGCCATCATCCCATAGGTGAGGTGAATAATAGCCATATTTAGGAATGTTGGAGCCATGAAGAGTTTTGACTTCCCAATAACTCTGTTCACTCATTCATTCATGCAACAAATATTTACTGAGTGCCTACTATGAGCCAGGTACAATTATAAGCACTGAGAGTATTGTGGCAGCAAAACAAAGAATCCTGCCTTTAAGAAATACATATTGGGCTGGCCAAGTGGCGTGTTGATTAGGAGTTGGCTTGGGATACCAGCTCTGAGCAGCAGGGCCCTGGTTCGAATCCCACATGTGGGCCACTGACGCTGTGCCCTCTACAGCTAAGATGGTGAACAACAGCTTGACCTGGAGCTGGGCTGCTGTGAGCGGCTGTCCAATGGCCAGTGAGCAACTGCCTCAGCTGGGAAGAGCACAATGATCACAATACCAACATAGGCCAGTGAAGCAATGTCCTCCACAACTAGACTGAAGAACAAAAGGACAGCAACTTGTCTGTTCCCCTTCCCTGATTCCCAAACGCTGTTCCCCTCCCCCAATTCCCCAATAGAATCTTAAAAAACTAAAAGAACAAAAACAGAAATACATATTATAGGATAGGGAGGTAGATGACAGTAAACAAAAAAAATATACGAATATATATATTCAAACAAAGATTAAATATATATGTATGTGTATGTGCATGTATCTATATTGGGTTGCAGGAAAAGTCATGATGCATTTTTGCAACGAAAAACAAAAATACATCATGACTTTTCTGACAAATTTATCTATCTATCTATCTATCTATCTATCTATCTATCTATCTATCTATCTATCATCTGATGGTGTTAAGTAGCATAGAGAAACATCAGACAGGAAAGTGAGCATGGAGAGTAGGAATTACTGTTTTACATGGGACGGTCTGGGAAAGCCTCACCTATAAGGTAACACTTGAGTGGAGACCTGAAGAATATAAGGAAACAAGCCATTCAGATTTCAGATGCTTGGGGAAGAGCAAATATTCAAACCACTGAAAGAGAGAAACTACCAGCCAAAAAGAATAAATCCTGCAAAGTTATCCTTCAGATATGAAGGAGGAATAAAGACCTTTCTAGATATACAGAAGCTGAGGGAAGTTTGCACCACAAGGCCTGTATTACAGGAAATACTGAAGGAGTTTATTCAACCTGAAACAAAAAGACAAAGGGCTATAAAACTATGAGCAACATTATGAACAGACAGAAAAAAACAGAAAATGGAAACCTCTATACAGAACAGAGCACTATACACTTAAACATAACATAAAGCGTAAAGAAGATAAAAAAAAAAAGAAAAGACGACAATTTGCTACTGCAGCTCAGAAACCAATTCGCAGCACAAATAGGGATAATTTGTGACAGCAAAAACACAAAAGGGAAGGGAGTCAAGGTCTGAATTTGTAAAGGAGAATGGGGATATGCATGCTGAAGAAAAAGGACAACTGTATCTGTGAAACAATCCACGCACAGAAAGTATCACATGCAAAACCTCTGAGGCAAGAGTCGGCTTGTGAAATACAAGGAATGCCAAAAAGACCAGTGTGGCTGGAGCAGAGGGGGCTGGGGTGGGGGAGTGGGGTGAGAACAGTGGGAGCAGGGGTCACAGACGTAGACGCCTAGACCTTGGATTAAATTCATGCAGTGAGTGCAAGAATTAAGGAACTCTTTGCAGAGAAAGAAAACAAGATTTCAAGAATAGAATGTATGGAAATGCCTCCATTAAGGAGGTGGAAAAAGATAAGGAGGTGGTAAAGGCTATTTTAAAAAGGTGACAAGGGGACCCCAGGAGACAGCAATGCCACAAAACCTTGGAAAGAGAAATTAATAAAAGAGGGGCTGTTCAACAGCGTCCACTGAGCATCAACCGTTTCATATTCTGCATGAAAACAAGGATTGAGTAATGGCCTTTCAATTCGGTAATTCGCGGTCACAGGAGATCTTTGAGAGGACAGTTTCCCCTAAGTGACTGGAGTGGATGTCAAGTTGCAAAGTAAAAAGAACGAGTGGGGAAGCAAAGCAGGTAGCTTCTGCCTTCTCCTCCGCCCCCTCTCCTCCTCCTGTTCCTTGTCTTCTTCTTCTCCTTTTTTTTTTTGATAAATTTGGTCACAAATGGAAAAAGGGAGATAAGATAACACTTTGAGAGCACAGAAAATATTTGTAAAAATAGCTATTGGCTTTTTCTTTTGCGAGTATATGACCAATGAGTCACTGCGGAATTCAAAGTCAACCTTACGCTCACAAGCTGTGTCTGCTAGGGAACGCATAGTGTCCCACCACAAGCGACTCATGCCAAAGACTTACTGGGAGGAGACAGGAAGATTCAGTTATTCCAGTTCATCTTGGCACGCTTAAAACAATGGGAGTGGTATTTCTAAGGAGGCACTATTAAAACAGATCACTGATAATGGACTTTGGTTAAAGGGATTAACCAAATTTTTCAGATTTCATTCTACAGTGGTTATAAAGACATTTTGTAGGTCTTTTTTTTCTTTCAAATTTTATAATTGGTTAAAAAAATTGGCAGATATATACTAAGCTAACTGGCAGGCACTCTAATTCTGTGATTTATTCAATTCCTAGAGCAGTGTTGGCATTCAATAAATATTATATATTAATATTATACTTTCCATGGTGCCTTCATTAAGTTTTTATACCTTAATTAAATGATTACACTGGAAGCAAACCAGGTGATCAGATGATTATAAAATATCTCACCCTTGAAAGTCAAAGATCCACATGTTGAAATCCAATGCACGCTCTCTATAATTGACTAAAGAAAGCATATTTATGGCATTACATAGAAAGTGTGATTTTTTTTTTCTCCCCTTAACTGAGGGAACAAGATAAATACCCGATGATATTTTTGGCAGGCTAGCCTTCCCAGGATGTGCTATTAGAATATCTTTGGGCCAGCCACATTTTGCCTTCACAAAAACAGTAAGCAGCTGAGCTTGAAACCCCTACAAGAAAAAAAAAATTACAGTAGAAATTAGGATCTGGTTCACCAGTGCTACAGCTCTCTCAGGCATTGCCCCATTATAACCTAGATCATAGAACAGAGAAAAGGGAAGATTGATGCCAAATGGATCAATCATGCTAGTAAAGTTCTCAATGGGGAATGCTGAGAACTATACGACATCTCTTAATGATTAGGGTGACAGTCCTGTGACACTTCTGTACTAGAGCGATCTGGTTAGAGAAAGGGGAACCTTTCCATTCCGAATCATCTACATCAATACTAAATGGGAGGGAAGGTAAGTGTGAAGGAAGGACATAGTTTACAAAATATAGAGTATAAAATTTAGAGGAACACCCAAGGCCAATCTTAAAACACCAACCATTAAAAATATTCTAATTAAGTTTTCTAACTCTTTTAGAGAAAATGTCTTTATCAGCTCTTGCACTTTGCTTTGTGACTCATCACTTATAGTGTTGAACTTTATTTTTCAAAAATTGTGGTTTTCTTTTTTTAAATAAATTTATTGGGGTGACGTTGGTTAGTAAAATTACATAGGTTTCAAGTGTACAATTCTATAGTACATCAATCTATCTATTGCAATGTGTGTTCACCACCCAGTTAGTTCTTCTTCCATCACCATATATTTGACCCCTTTTACCTTCTTCTACCACCCTCCTCCCTGCTTACCCTCTAGTAACTACTAAACTGTTGTATGTGTCTATGAGTTTTTAGTGTGTTTGTCTTGTTCATTTGTTGCTTTCAGTTTTATATGCCACATATGAGTGAAGTCATATGGCTCTTGGCTTTTTCTGTCTGGCTTATTTTGCTTAGCACAATAATCTCAAGATTCATCCACGTTGTTGCAAATGGCAGTATTTCATTTTTTCTTATAGCCGAGTAGTATTCCACTGTATATATGTACCACACCTTCTGCATCCAATCATCCATCGAAGGACACTTTTGTTGTTTCCATGACTTAGGCCACCATGAATAATGCTGCAATGAACATAGGGGTACATATATCATTATGGATAAATGTTTTCTGATTTTCTGGGTAGATACCCAGAAAAGGGATTGCTGGGTTGTATGGTAGTTCTATTATTAATTTTTTGAGGAAACTCCATGCTATTTTTCATAGCAGCTGTACCAATTTACATTCCCACCAACAGTGTATGAGTATTCCTTTTTTTCCACAGCCTCTCCAACACTTGTTATTGTTTGTCTTATTGATGACAGCCATTCTAACAGGTGTGAGGCGGTATCTCATTGTGGTTTTGATTTACATTTCCCTAATAGTAAAGCTGAGCATTTTTTCATATATCAGTTGGCCTTTTGCATGTCTTTTTGGGAGAAGTGTCTTTTCAGGTCCTCTGCTCATATTTTAATTGGATTGTTTATTTATTTTTTGTTGTTGAGTTGTATGAGTTCATTATACATTTTGGATATTAGCCTCTTATCAGAAGCGTAGTTTGCAAATATCTTCTCCTATTCAGTTGGTTGCCTCTTTTTATTTTTTTGTTGACAGTTTCTTTTGCAGTGCAGAAGCTTCTTAGTTTGGGATAGTCTCATTCACTTATTTTTGCTTTTACTTCCCTTGCCTTTGAGGTCACACTCACAAAATCCTCTCTAAATCCAGGGTCCATAAGTTTAGCACCAATGATTTCTTCTATGCAATTTATTGTTTCAGGTCTTATATTCATGTCTTTGATTTGTTTTGAGTTAATTTTGGTCTATGGTGACAGATAGCAATCTAGTTTCATTCTTTTTCATGTGACTTTCCAATTTTCCCAGCACCATTTATTGAAGAGGCTTTCTGTTCTCCATTGTATGTTTTTGGCTCCTTTGTCAAATATTATATGCCTATATATATGTGGGTTTATTTCTGGGTTCTCAATTCTATTTCATTGGTCTGTGTGTCTGTTTTTCTGCCAATACCATGTAATTTTGATTATTGTCACTTTGTAGTATAAATTGAAGTGTGATACCTCCAGCCTTGTTCTTCTTTCTCAGGATTGCTTAGGCAATTCAGGGTCTTTTGTGATTCCATACAAATGTGATGTTTTTTGTTCTATTTCTTAAAAAAAATGCCACTGGGATTTTGATGGGGATTGCATTAAATCTGTATTGCTCTGGGTAACATGGCCATTTTAATTATGTTGATTCTTCTAATCTGTGAACATGAAGTATCTTTCCATTTCTTTGTGTCTTCTTCAATTGTTTTCTAATAATGTCTTACAGCTTTCAGTGTATAGATCCTCTGTTAAGTTTATTCCTAAATATTTTATTCTTTTTGCTGCAATTGTAAAAAAAATTGCTTTTAAAACATTTTTTTCTGAAATTTCATTTTTAGTATATAGGAACACAAATGGATTTTTGTACATTTTGTTTTGTATCCTGCAACTTTACTGTATTTGTTTATTATTTCTAATAGGTTTTTTTTTGTGTGTAGAATCTTTAGGGTTTTCTGTATAAAGAATCATGTCATCTACAAAAAGTGACAATTTGACTTCTTCATTTTCAGTTTGGATGCTTTTTCTTTCTCTTGCCTGATTGCTCTGGTTAGGACTTCCAATACTATATTGAATAACAGTGGTAAGAGGGGGCATCCTTGTCTTATTCCTGATCATAGAGGAAAAGCTTTCAGTTTTTCAGCATTAAGTCTATCTTAGCTGAGGGTTTGTCATATATGCCCTTTATTATGCTGAGGTACTTTCCTTCTACACGCATTTTATTAAGTGCTTTAATCATAAACGGGTCTTATATCTTGTCAAGTGCTTTCTCTACTTTTATTAATATGATCATATGATTTTTACCCATTATTTTCCTTCAAAAGGTATCTGTATTATAATGTAAGGCTGGGTGTTCTTAACTTAAATTCACTTGGTTATAATGTCAGTCTACAATGCAGGTGTTTCCCCATCACACAGAGATGGAACAGCATTCTTCTGATCCAACAATATTTTATTACAAAATATGTTATATTTTTACTATAAATGGATCAACAATCCAACAACTGATTGATGACAGCAAGATAGAAGTAGCCAAGAACAGAGAAGGTATATATATTTCAAACTCTAAAGTTAAAGTGGGAGGAAATTAGGAAAAATTTGCTATGAAAATGCAAAAACATTTGTACATCAGAAATGCCTGACTACCATGGTGAAAAAGAAAGGATGGGTCTTCACAGAGATATTGGGATCAGGATGGAAAATAGTACAGTATTCAGTTGTTTTCTTTTATCATTCAACAGGCTCTTGCTTCTTCTTTCCTCAGGTAATATATATACCAGAAACCATTGATTAAAAAATAATTCTGGATATCTAATACACTCAAGTTTTAAGTATTGATTGATATCTGTATATGGAAGCTTTAGAATTGTTTATTCCTTTTTCAAATTCCCTATTCCATGTAATACCTCAAAATTAACAATATTTAAGGATTATCACAATCAGTATTAATTTTAAGACCTAAACGATTTCTGTTGTATACATTAGCCTTAAGATTCAGGATTACCTTTGTCAAAAATTAACTTAGGTTTACTAGAAGATGCTCATATGTACTCAAGGCTTGATACTGATTAAGACCTAGATATCTTTTGGCAGTGGTGAAATATCTTCAGCACAATCTTTGTACCCAGTCACATTATTCTGTTAAGCAAATTTTAATAAAATAAATAATATATATTGGAAGAAATCTAGTCAGTCCCTCTGTAGGAAACTAATAGGTTTCCCTAAGGTCCTTAAGGGAAGGAGAACGTTGTTATCTATATACCACTACTTACTTTTCTGCTTCTGCTTACTAAATGGATTTATGTGGCTTTTGTTTTTGTGGGTATTATGGGACTTGTGATGATTAGTTAGTATGTTAAATTTGTTAGGATTGATTTCCTCTTAATAGGAGGATAAAATAATATAAGCCACTAACTTTGGATGGTGAACACACAATGTGATACACACATGATGCATTACAGTACACTTGAAATCTATGAAATTTTACTAACAGTTTTCACCTCAATAAATTTTAATTAAAAAATAATAATTTAAGCCCATGTATAGTCCCTAATCTCAACTAGCCATTTTTATGTAATTATAAATTTATTAGAGAAAGGCAAAAACTATGGATGCTCTTGTATTTTATCACACTTTTAAGATTTTTTCCCCTAAATTGGTTCACAATGTGTCATGGATTCAGCTGTGTGGAGGCTTCAGCTATAAGTGCAGTCTGGGACAGTATGGTTAGAAGTATAGTCAATTGATAGTTAAAAGGACTATATCTTTTAATTAACTAGTTTTCACCACAGATTCTTGTTAAAAATAGTTGGTAGGCAAAAACAATCAAGGCAGAAGTTTCAATGGGCAACAATGTTTGCCATGAGGTCAGAAATCCTGTCCTTCTCAAAGTTGTCTTCTGTCTGTACACTGTGGATAACAAATGTTCTTCTGATCAATCACCTCCCAAAGGAAAGTCCACATATTTAGGTTCCCAATTCCAGACATTCTTTCTTCAACGTCTTCTGAAGTTGATTCTGGTACCAAACCAAAAAAGATTGTGGGTTCAAACTACTAGGAAGTAATTAGGCGTTGATGGACTGTACTGTCTGCTGGCATTATGGAGGATGAGGGCCTTGTAGCTGAGATCTTCGATCCAAAATTCAGTATGTCAGACCACCCACAAGATCAGTCTTCTCACAACCTTCAGGAAAATGCCTGCTACACGAGACCATGAGCCAAGGAACAAACTAAACTAAGTATGGTTTCCTTTAATAGAAAATCTTTTTCTCCAAACACACACACACACACACACACACACACACACACACACACGCACACACGCACACGCACACACGCACATGCACACACACACACACCTATTGATATGCAGTTCATAATTTCTTCAATATCTTGTCTTTAATCACCTCCTATATATGACCAAACTAATACAATG
Organism: Hipposideros armiger; assembly: GCF_001890085.2. Classification (NCBI taxonomy): domain Eukaryota; kingdom Metazoa; phylum Chordata; class Mammalia; order Chiroptera; family Hipposideridae; genus Hipposideros; species Hipposideros armiger. The sequence goes on along the minus strand of NW_017731467.1, from coordinate 1,635,097 downwards.
CAAACTATTTATAACATTGTATAAAATTGGTTTCAGGAAACAGGCTGTATGTGAGCATCATGGAGAGAGATTCACCTTGCTAAGAGAAAGATGCCAGGATGAGTAAGAAAACATTTTCTGTTCTCAAGAAACTTGGAACTGAGCACGTACCAAAGAAGATAATATTTTTCATGCATGTATAAAGAAAATATGTATACAATCCAAAGTGGAATTAAAATAATTACTTTAGGGAAGTACAAAGTATTAAAAAGGCAAAAAGTGGGTGGTATATGTCTATTTGGCTTTGCCATCCTAATAAATACAGAATATATAATTTAACCTTGAGACACAACAAGGCGCTTAAAATGCAATCTTATTATATTAATATATTTGTTTCCTATGGGTACAAGTACCATTCATAAGATACTTTTATTAGTAGACATTATTATTACTATAATAATTCTCCCCATGTATTGAATGTAGCAGTGTATACTGGGCATTTTGTTTCTTACTAGGTGTTCAAATATTTTAGAGTAAATGAATGAAGTGCTGGAAATGGAATGCCAACAAAAGAACTGGCTGATTCCAAAGCCCATGCATGCTCTTTCATCACAGCATGCTACCTTTGTAAATTAGTAGTTTCAACCTTGACTGCACCCTGGAATTACCTAGGGAGCCAGGTACTAAAATTCTGATTTAAGTGGTCTTGGATACAGCCTGGGCATTGGCATTTTTTAAAGCTCCTCAGGTAATTTTAATGTGCAGTCAAGGCTGAGAATCAATGTTCTGAATATACTCCTTTGAGATAAAATACAGACATTCTTATTTGCTAGATAAGAGCTTTAACAATTTAAACAAGAAATGAGATTTTAACACAGTGTTTTAGGATGGATTTGGACCATCTGCATATAATTAAACACTTTTTAAACATCAAGCCTTTCTAAATGCAAAGGGCAGTTCAGGTTAGAAGATTCTTTAATGTTAAAAAGGTAATACCTCAACCACAAGGTAGAGACAGATTCAGGTGAAGGCAACCAGCATTAACTAACTCTAATTACTTTATATGGCTTACCGTAGGAAAATGTATGTGGTAATTAGGCACAAGGAAGCCTTTTTTTATTTGTTTTAAGAATTTCCCAAATGTCTTAAGTAATGTATTTGTCAGGTTTGAAATGTTTCACCTAAATTTTAGGGTCCCTCCATTCATGCCTGAGTCTGATCTAGAAGTTCCATGCAGACCTATTCACAGTTACTCCTTTTTATCCCCTGCAGCAGGTTTGGATCAAGTATGTAGTAACTTCATACTAGTAAATTTATTGTCCAACCCACAAAAAAGCCACATGAAAGGCGAGAAAATCTGAGATCTGTAATGTGGTCACTGCTAACTCAGCCAAAACTAACTCTTTGATATCTTTATGTTCTTAACATCTGCATTTTGCTCAGTCTTTAGTATAGTAAGAGAGGTAATAGAGGAGACAGATGAGAAAAAATGGAGGAAAAACAGCCCTCCAGAAACAGTATAATAAATTATTATAATGTATCTTCATTAATCATGCTCAGCTATGGTTTCACTTATTTATTTTTCAGTGAAGGCTTCAGGGTGAGTGAGTGAGACTTTCTTTCAAGCTGCTTTATGGTTCTTTAAAAATCTGGGATGGAAAAAATTCTCAGGCCTTAGTACTGAGATCCTAATTGAAGCCTCATTCTTACTGAAACCAACAAGAGGAAATAGCATAGAGGGATAGCATCTTGGAATCTACAAATCCCTTTTAATTGGTATCATTGTCTCCCTCAATACACTAAATTGGCTCTATTTTTTTCCTCACATTTTAGAAATGATATTTATCCTAAGGAACACAAATGGTTTACAGAAACTCTTCCACAGAATTGTACTTCCATGGTAGGAATATTATCTTCCTGGACCGTCTACACCCGAGTCCCTATACAGTAGAGTGAAGCTGCTTATTCCAGGGCCAGTGCAAATGATCTCTTCAGTTTTCATGGTTTTGTACCAGACTTCAACTTCTAGTCACAACATGACTTGAATAGTTTGAAAATGAGCCCTCTCTCTCATGCCAGCTGAGGGTGGCCTTTTCTGGAAGCCCACAAAAGATGGAATGTCTGAGATCCCGAAAGTTTCTCTATGGAGTTTTAAGACAGTCCACACTTCCTCAAATGGTGCCAAATTCACCAAACTTTTCATAAGTCTGACCCAAATTGTAGACTGTGCACAGGGCCAATCACCAAGCCAAACTCATCTGGTTCAAATGTAGAATTTCATTTGTAGAACTGGCCGCATCTGGCAAGGGGGACAGTAGAGCTGGGCACTGGTGGACAGCGTGTGAAACCAGCAGCTGGGGGTAGGAACAGGCTGAGCAGGAAAGGAGCCTGAACTGGGCCTGGAGCTCCGTAACGGCTAAAGGGAGGGACGTCAAGAAGTAGCTGGTGAAGCTAATATGTATTTTCACAAAATTGTCTATTTTCTTCAAGTTGGAGAAAGCTGAGCAAATAATAACTAATGCTATTATCACCTCAAATACTTAATCACTTTTGTAAATTTGAGTTCTGTGTCAAGTGGCTGAGACTAAAAAAGGAAAAAGATTAGACCATGATTCTGAAGATAAGAGTATGGCCTTGGAAATGAGGTGGGGTGTGTGTGTCCCTGTTCAGTCTCTGGGTGGGGGTAACATGCAAAAGGGAAATAGTGGATAGATGATAGGTCCAAACGTTGAAAACAGTGAGACCCTGGAATTCCATTTCATCATATCACATCTGGTGACCACATGTTCCCCTCATACTTTGGGATACAGAAGCAATAACTTTATCCCTATGTTCAGTGTTTTAAAAATTCACATTCCTCATGACAATGTACACAAAAGTAAAAAAGAACTCCTGTACCTTGAAACATGCAATCGTTCAGGTTAACTCCTCTTCCTTCTCTTCCTTCTCATCATCATTGTCTTAGCCATTGGTTCAATGAAGAGGAAGATAATTGATTCAGGAAGTTAAAAAAGCAAGGGGCAAGGTTTTAAAAATAAAGGACCATAAGCCATGATGTAATAAAAATCAGATATCAATAGAAAACATTATAATAAGAAATGGTCAGAATCAATAAGTAAAAATATCCTTAAAACTTGATATAGGCTAAAAATCATATCTACGTCAAATTGGGAAATAAATAAATTGTCATAGACATGAGAAAACAATAAGAATGACAATAGCCCTGATCAATGATATGAAGGACAAAAAAAGCATTTATTCAACATACACTGTTGAGACATTATAAATTAGTCATATAGTTGAGATAAATAAAAGTAATTTCACCAATAATGGAGATAAACAGCAATACAAGCAATAAAAGAAATGCTGAGCACAATAAACTATGATAGGTATCAAAAACAAGTGCTGTGACAGTTGGGTGAAAGATTTATTATTGAGGGAATGGTCAGGGAAAATTTTATGGAGGTTGTATATTTAGACTTAACCATGAAGGATGAGTGAGATTAGATGAGACAGAAAGGGGAAAGGTCATTTGACTTCAGGATAATGATCTGAGCAGTAAAAGAGTAGTGTAGATTCACACGGAGCTTTTGAAGAATATCAAGTAGACAATGCTGCCTAAAAGTGAATGTGTATGTAGAGACAGTAAGAGTGAATGTTGGAAAGAAACATAGGACAACAGGTTGTAAGGAGCCTAAGCACCATACCAAGGAGTTTGGACATCATGCTATAGATGAGCAGAGTTCCTTGGAAGATTTAGAGTGAAATGGTGACCTAAATAGAGCATTGTTTTAGGAAAACTCATTTGACATTAAAGTATGAACTAGAATAAAGAAATAAAAGCAAGGACCAGACATTAGGGCATTATTCAATGAATACTTTTTGAGTGCCACCTCAGTGCGAGAAATTGTAAAAGATATTGCAGATACATAGATGAATAAAACATGGTCAGTTCCCAGGAAAGACTCACAACCTGATGGAGAAAATATACCAGTGAATTTAAAAAATATATAGCTATAAAAAAATCTTTGGAACCATTGTAGAGAAAGCACTTCATTTGACTGTGAAAGATCAACAGATATTCCCTAGGAGACAGGGTGAGAAAGGCCAAGAAATATCATGAACAACCATCCAGAGATAGAAAGAAAAGGGATATGGAGGCAACTGCAAGTTGTTTTCACTCTGGGTCATATGTGTTGAGGAGTCCGAGGTGATGAGGCTGGAGAAACATTAAATGTAAAAATGGTAAGTGGTTCAAACTGTACTGCAAGCAAAAAAGAGTAATACGATATGATATGATAAGCAATTTAGAAAGATAACTCTAACAAGCAGTGTGAAGTGGCTTAATTAGGAGTATATATATTGATAGAGGCCAGTGAGCAGATTATTGAAATAGTTCAGGTAAGAAATAATAAAGGATAAAACTAAGGTAGTCACATACAGATGGAAACAAAAGAATGGATTCAATCAGTATTTAGGAGCTAGAAACAACAGAATTTAGAGACTGATTAGGTGTGGCTGGAAGAGGAAAAGGCTGGAAGAGGAGATTCCAGCCTGGACGACTGGGTGGAAGATGGAGAGAAAGGACAGCCTTGGGAAATGGGGTGGGGAACTGAAAAGTGAATTCAATTTGGGACGTGTTGTATTTCAGGTATCTGTGGGTCAGCCAAGTGAAGAAGACCGCTAGGCCGTTGTAACGTGGTCTGGAGTCCAGGAGAGAGGCTCGGACAGGCTCTATGAGTCATCAGCATACATGTATTCCGTGAACCCAGGAAATAAATGAGGTCATCCATGGAAAGAATAAAGAGCGAGGAGAAAAATGCAGTGAAGACTCAATCCTAGTGAACATATGACCTCAAGTCAGAGAGACACCAGAAGAATAGTTTAAGTTTAAAAAAAAAAGGAATGAAAAAAATTAAGAAGAATGAAAAGAGTTGGTATAATGAAAACAACTGAGAAATACAGCAGGATGGGTTGGGGTTGGGGCGAATCAAGTGTCAAACACTGACAAAAATTCAAATACAATGATGTCCACGTGTGTGCAAAAGTGTTGGAAATTTGCCGTTCCCTGGAGACCTTAGCTAGGGCAGTTTTAGTGTGTGGTAGAGGCAGAACCTATTCTTTAGTGAATGGGTAAGTAGACTGGAAATGACACAATATCTATTCTTTGGCCTATTCTCTTAAGAATGCAATTTGGGAAGGAATAGGAAACAATGAACGGAGGAGAATAAAGGGTAGAGAGAGAATTGTTTTTTTTTAAATAACTGATTTCTAGGCTGGGGTGAAACAGTCAGTAGAGAGGCAGTGGGAGTAAGGAGTATGTGGCAGGATTAATACTAGATAGTGAAAGGGGAACTCTTGTTTTGAGATCGTCTGAGAATTTTATGTAGAAATTTTGAGGGTTAAAAGAAAAACTAAAGGGAACCAACCTATTTCCTGAGAGTGAGGCTGGTGCAAGTAAGATAGAAAGTTTGTGAATATAGATCAGCTGGTGGAACAGACGGCCAGTGTTGGAAATGGGGGGAACAATTAGATAGGGGTCATTAAAGGATTTTTGAGCCCCTAAATGATCTTAGATAATATAAATTTGTAACAGAGCCAAATTATATAAGTTTCTCCCAAACGCTTGGCAGTTTGGGTGTAGTAGTGAAGATGGCAGATGTTTTGTTTTGATTGATCCAGGTTTGATGTTTGACAGAACAGGTAGAATAAAAAGATGAAGGAATTCAGAATACTGGCGAGAAAGTAGAGATGAGATGTACTGTATTATCTGAAAAGTCTCAGTTAAGGAATCCCTAGGAAAGAGACAGAACTAGGAGAAACAGACACAGAGCTAAGCTAAGGTACAAAACCTGTGATCATTTCTAAACTTTAACTCAATTAACTACAATCCTGCTTCTAGCAATTTATTTGACAAATATTCCCATGCACAGGCAAAGTATATTCACTGCAGCATTGTCTGTATTAGTGAAAGACTGGAAACAAACAAAAAATTTCCATCAATATAGATCTAATAGATAAATTAGAGTGTAATGGAATAATGGAATACTAAGCAGCAATTCAATGTAATGAGGCAGGACTAATATACGACGACTCTAAGATGTGTTAAGTGAAAACTCAAGATGCAAAAGCATGTGTACGCATAATATATGCCACCATTTGTATAAAATTAAAGTGCATACACACACACACATACACGTGTGTATATCTCTGGAAGGCTAGAGAAAGTTTGGATATGGCAATTGCCTCTGGAAGTGGAGCCATATGGCTGGGGTAATGGTGAGAAAAAAAGACATGCTTTCACTTTACCCTATATAGTTTATGTGTATACTTTCCCCATTTTTTATTACACACACATATAATCACATGGACTAAAAAGATTTTAAAAATCAACCTGCCATCATTATATCTGTCTCCATTCGCGGGAAGGGCTGGTGGAGCAGTACACTTAAATACATTTGTGCGTTTATTTGATTCCTTCTGGACTAGTCAATTTTTAGTTACATTAGATACAATGAGGTTGTTTAGTGTATGAAATATGTTTTATGCTCTCTGAACCAGCAAGGCCTTCAGCTGAGGTTCAGAAAAAAGTAGGGCTATTTCTGGTAACAGTGGCATGTGGAAAAGATATTCAAGTCGAATTGCTCTACTAAGCTGAAAGAACATTCTATAGAAACACATGTTCACTTTTTTCAGAGCTTAAGGAATAAAATGAGTTTATAAATGTTCACGCATAATTCTACTGAAACTCAAATATGTTTTAAGTAGTAAGCCTTTCTTGCTTATTAGGATTTCTTGTGATTTAAGAAAAAACGTTTTATTTGAATATCTCTGGGAGTATACATAGCTACCAGAGAATTCACCTCATAAGTTGTGAAAATTGTTAGTGCTTTTCTCTATATAGCAAGCCAGAGGCAGTCTTCAAGTTGCTATCTGTATAGACATCACCTACATTTCAGGCTTGTTTTTAAAGAGACATACGCACGATTTTGTAACCCATATCTTGCTAAATGAGTCTGTACAGCATCCAGAGTCATTATTTGTGAGATATCTCAAAAGCTCTATGCAAAGCTGTATGATATAGGCCATATGATGGAGACAACCCAAATACACTTGGGGAAATCCTGAAAAAAGTATAATGTACCACACAAGCAGCTTTTGTAATGCCCGAGTCTGGTATGTATTCATCATTCAAAACTAACAGCGATGACTGCCAAAGCCCACATTGTTTTCGGTGCTGATTTATATTGTGGTTGGTTTGGGGGTGCAGGGTGGAGAAAGAGAGAGAAAACTAGAGAGCAAGAGAGAAGCTAAATTTTTATACCAAATATTGGTCTCAAGTGTTCACTGCCTTACTGGAAATCATATTATTTTGAAGCATTTCAGCAGGATCTACAGGGAATCGCACCATTAGCGTACCTATGCTTGGGCTGTCAGCTCGGAAGGTGAGCTATGAGGTCAAGGACAAACTCAGACAGCACCACTTCTGTTTACAATAAGTACTTTCATGCCTCTATAACCTAAGACTTCTGACTAGCAAGTCATTGCCTCCCTTTCAAACCTAGAGAGCTATACATTCCTTCCAGGTTTCATTCAAAATGTCCTTTCTTTCTGCTTTTCCAGGCATCCTTCTTTGTGTTACTACAAGTTTATGTTCATACACATCCATTATAGCACTTCTTACAGCATTCTATAATGATTAGTTTATATCTATACCTATAATGATGAACATATGCTTCATCATTGTACTATGAAGTCCACGAGATCAGAGGCCTTGTCTCTTCATGTTTGAATCTCCAACAGGTGACAATGACTTGGAGGGCCGCAATCTCCCTCAGCTTCAGTTTCCTCATATGTAATGCAGAAAGAGTAGTTTCTGTCTTCAAAGGTTGTTTTAAGGATGAAAAGGAATACGTGCACAGTATTAAGGAAAGAAGAAAACCAAGAGGGGCCCATGACCAGGAAAACACTGTGCAACCATGTTCTGTGCTGGGTAGTCATGTTTGGTCAGGCACATTTGGGAGGAGACAGAGAATATCCTCAGAAAGAAGAATGAACCAGACAGGTAGTGAGAAGCAGGAATGGGAAACGGAGTGAGGTCATGCATAGGTCCATCACCTACAGCCTTCCAATTCCAAGTTCCAGTCCACCTGCATTCTTCAGCATTACAATTGTCTTAAAGCATACCATGATCAGAAAGAGAAGTTTTTATTATTTGTTAAGTGATGAATCACTTCCAAGGAGGAGAACAGAAACCCAAGTAGCAAACTGGGAGGAGCTTATATCAATGATGTTTATTTTGTACCTTTTGAATGTATGGAACGATTTGTTATGAGACACCCAAGGTTTCCTTGAAACACGTACCCAACCTTACACCCTGCTGTTCCTGTCCATCATCTAGATTGTGCATTATGACTTCTAGTGCTTGGTACATAACTACATTGCCAACCAGGCTGAAGACTCCTAGAGAGATGAAATTTTATCTTCTTCCTTTCTATTCCCCATAGAGCCACGCTCACAGTTGAACACATAATTGATAATAACTTCATCAGTATTTTTTAAATGAGTGAATTCCATTTTAATTAGGTCCTGATACATGCATGAAATTCTTAGATAGGTAACAAGGGGAATCTACAGGCCAATGAATCAAAGATGGACATTTATGCCTCTTCTCAATCTATAATATATACTCCCTCTGGGTGATTCAATACATATCCAAAGTTTCAATTACTGTATTGGTGCTGATGGTGTTCATACCTTCTCTCCAACTCAGGCCTTTAGCTTGTGCTGCAGACTGTTTCCATCACCTGCAGTAGCTGGACATAATGTCCCACAGGCATCCGTGTCTCAACATCATCAAACATTGATCTTCAAATATAGTTTTCTCCTCCAAATTTGCCCCTTTTCCTGCATTCCAGGTCTCAGAATATGGGTGCCACCACTTGTCACCCAGTCTTGCTGGCTGGACAACTGTGGGTCATTCTTAATTTTCTTCCTTGCTGCACTTAGGAGAGCCATGTGGTGCATATTAAAGGACACAGGATTGAAAGTCTAACAGGCCCGATTTGGACTCTACCACTCAGCTCTGTGACCTTGAAAACATTTCTGTCCTGTGATCCATTATCTTTCATTGTAAAGTGGGACTATTAATGCCTATCTTAGAAGAATGTTTAACAACTAGATATAATGATATAGAGCTGCAGACTCCAACACCCGTTTGGAGCCCTGGGCATGCCTTCACTGTGTCAGAGCACACCATGGTTGGTTTACTTGTAAGTCCTCAGAAGACTAAGCAAATTGAGAAGGGGACTCTAATATTTCTCTCTGATACTTTGAATTGAATGAATAGTGCATAGTTTCCCTAAAAGCTTTGAAACTACATGTCAAAAACAAAACAAAACACAGAATATAAGACACAAGAAATAGTAGCAAAGTAAGAATCTACCTTATTAGATTTCATCTTTATTGTTTGTATATATTTGGAGACTATATATATATATATATATATATATATATATATATATATATATATATATATATATATAATACACCTATTTTCAAAAGCATTTGTAAAAATGTAAGGAACATTCTAAGAAGAGAATAATATGCTATGCTTTTCAGAGTGGAAGAAAACTACAAAATATCTTGATAGACAATCTAAATCAGACAGAAATCCCTTAGACAATCAAAAACACGGTTAATATGGAATGTTTGGACTGGCTAGCTGGGGGGACAGGATGGTGGGGGAAGGCACAGCCAAAAATTGCATTGTTGAAGCAGTGACTCACTGCTTCAACAAAAATGGTGACTTCTGAGAAATACAATTCAGAGGAAAATACCTGTAATAAAATGTGTAGTGTCACACTAAAACTAACATTTACTTAAAGGGGGAAGCCTTTAATTACTTTCACTTAGATAACAGAACTTTGAAATCACTGAGAATCTACCTGAAGATCACAGAAGGCTTATGTGAGCTCATTTGTTCATTTATTGGCTCATTCTTTTCTCATTCACCAAATATTTATTAAGTACCAACTACAAGCCAAGTCTCTGATAGGTATGGTGGGGAACAAAGCAGGCACAGTTCCTATAATCAGCAAGATTACAATTTTAACAGAAAAGACAGACAAGTCAACTAGCAAAAACAATAAAATGTGATATATCCCCTACTGAACATTAATGCTGTGGAAGCAGACAGGAGGAATGCTTAACAAATCTGGGGTTAGAAGGAAACACTTTCCTCAAGGTGCAGAAGGGGTAGGAAGATTATCAATAGGGCGAGTGTATGCAAAAACATGGTGAGAAATTCCCCAAATGGAGAAAACTTAGACTTTAAGATGAAACATTAGAGATTAGAGTATGATACATTAATACTTGTTTGTTCAGTCATTTACTAGAACCCCTCATTATTTGGGTTGTTTCCAGTTTTTGGCCCCTATAAATAAAGCAGCTATGAGAATTCATGGTCAAGTCTTTTTATGGATGTAAATTTTCATTTCTCTTGAGTAAATACCTAAGATATGCAAGGTCATATGATTAAGTATATTCAACTTTATAAGAAGCTGGCAAACTGTTCTCAAATATGGTCATGCCATTTTATACCTTACCATAAAGCTATGAGAATTCTTATTTCTTTTTCAACATCCTTGCCAATAGTTATATTACCAATCCTTTTAGTTTTAGTAATTCTATAGGTCTGTGTGGTATTTCATTATAATTTTAACTTGAATTTCCCTGATGACTAGTGATACTGAACATCTTTATACATGATTATTGGCCATTTGTATTTTGTCCTTTGTAAAATTTGGTTCCTTCATTTGCCATTTAAAAAACTGGGTTAATCATTTTATTATTGAGTTGTAAGAGTTATTTATATATTGTTGACTCAGAGCTTTGTAATTTATACATGTTATAAACATTTTCTTTTAATATGTTCTTGCCATTTCATTTTCTTGAGTTTCCCCTTTGAAAAGCCCAATTTATCAATGTCTTTTTTTATGATTACCTTTTTCCTTTTTCTGATGTTTGCTTCTATAAGATTTATAGTCTTAATCTTTGCATTCAGGTATATACTCCATTTTGAATTAAGTTTGTGTATGGTGTGATGTTTAAGAGTTGAAGTTCATTGTTTTATACATGGAGATTAGATTCTAATTGTTTCTGCACGATTTGAAAAAATCTATCATTTTCCTATTGAAATATCTTATAGAAAATTAATTCCATTTGTATTGACTCTTTTTTTTTTTTACTTGACTACGTACTTCATGTCTCTCTTTTTTTATTGAATACTAGATATTTTGGATAATACATTGTAAAGAATTAGGATTGGGCTGTCTTCTTTGTTTTGTTTTTGTTTTTGTTTTTGCCTTTTTCAACAAGTTCAATTACTAGCTAATCTAGAATTTGATTTTATGCTTTATTAGTGAGGAACTATGGAAATCCCAAGGTATTTTTCCAGCCTCTCTACTTGGTGGGACTCGACTTTCAAATTGTGTTGCTCTACGGATCTTGTTAGAGCTTGGTATAGGGTTTCTTTTGGCAATTTTATAGTAAGTCTTACTCTAGAGCATGGTCCTTATTCCTAAGACATGGCTTTCTGGTGTCTCAGTTGGATGCCAGGGATGTGTGTTATAGTGGCTTCAGGGAAATCTCTCTACTCTGGCAAGGCTGGCAATGTCTGCATTTACTGCTTAATCTTTAATATCTTTGTTCAGCTCCTAACCCAATAGCAGCTGCTACCCATGAAGCCTCTGGATTTGAGGTGGTCCATCATATATATTTCTGGGACACCTTCCGTCTCTGGAATGTCCCACCCATCACACTGCAACTGCTTTAGTAACCCAAAACTTTACTTTCTGCTGCCTCAGCTCCATGGGACTACCGTATTCTGCTTAGGCTCTACTTTTCTATGTGAGAAAATTGTTCCCAGGACGAGAACTGGGCAATCATGGGGCTCACTTCATGAGTTTCCCTCCTCAAGTATCACAGGCTTAAACTGGCTATTGTCCATTGCCTGAAAAACAGTTTACTGATGTATTTTGCCCAGTTTTAGAGAAGTCTATGGCAAGAGATCTAGCTTGGTATCACTGACTCCATGACAGTTGGAAGCTGAAACTCCTTCTGTTTAGGTATTTAAGCAGATAAGTAAAGTCGCCTATTTGTACTTTAGAAGGGTCTCTCTGGCTGCAATAGCAAGAGAATTGGTGGGGAACTGGATAAGGGTCAGAAATACAACATGTTGTAGTGGCAATACTCCTGAGAAAAACAGATTACTTATTTAATAAATATGTACTTTGTGCTCACTACATTCCAGGCATGATTCTTATTTTAGTGTTAACTCAATCATCAAAAATCCTGTGATATAAGTGCTATTGTTGTCTCCAATTTAAAGGTTGGAAAACTGAGGGGCACAGAGGTTAACTAATTTGTCCAAGGTAAGATATAGCTGGAATGAACCCAGGTTGCCTAACTTGAATCCATGGTCTTTAATACCATGCAATGCTATGGTGAAGGAGCCTAGATCCAAGTAGTGGAAATGAGCAACCTTTGCTTCATGTGCCCAAAGAGGATGTACTTCCCTCTTCCAGACACTATTATGAGCAAACATTCTATGTTTCAAGTGTGAGTAGAATAATATCAGGCATCTTTGGAGATAAGGAAAGGAATTCAAAGCAGAAAAGATCCTCAGCCTTTACACTTGGTAGAATCTCAAAAAGATACAAAATCATGAAATATTGGGTTGTTGGAAAAGTCATGATGCGTTTTTGCAATGAAAAACATAGAAAAAATACGTCATGACTTTTCCGACAACCCAATAAGTAATTGTCATAAAAATATACTGCAGAGTAACTCCTGAAATGCTAAGCAGATGCTAAGCATAGTGAGAACTGCAAGGGTAGGAAAGATCATCTACAGATTATAAGAGTAGAGTCTACCTTTATATGGGTTACATTTGACAAGAGAATGTCAGCCATAGTCCTGAGAGCATTGCACAGGAAGTCTCTGATGAGAACTGGCCTTATAACCTGTGAAAAGTCAATTGCCTCTGAACCAACTTCCCCAGCTATAAAATGGGAATAAAGTTATAACACTGAAAGGCATACATCACTGAATTAATTTCCATTTTTAAAAGTTCATGAGATTTTCTGTAAAAATGTGCTTTGTGTAATTGCTGAGGGAAAGAGCTTAAATTACAGAGGGAATAATGAACCAGGATTATGAAAAAAATGATGAAAAATTGCCATTCTTGGAGCAATGAATGAAAAAATATATCTGTTATTATGAAATACTTCATTTGAGAGGTCAGGAGAAAAGGCAGCTGAGGCTAAAATCAGCATCCTCAGAAAGGCTGTGAGCTCAGAACATCTGGGTCTGGGTGAACATGTCATGTGTACCAAGTTAAGGGTGTCTTCTAAATTTTGGTGATAAACAACCATTGAGATTAAAACATGCCATAAAAATCATGTTTTTAAAAAGTACTGTTTACATTCATCTGTGGAAAATTGTGTCCTGCTGATAACCCAAATATATGACTTAAACCATCTGCCTTTTCTGCTGATGTGAAAGAGAAGGATGTACATGCTGCTTACAGCAGTGAGTTAGTTTTCCGGGAACTTGCTGCTCTTTATTAGCATTTTAACTTGGGATAATTGAGATAATTATGCTACATGCATATTCTCAACAGGAGTTCCACAGGCATCTTTCCTGGTGAAGGTGGGTTTACCTGGAGGGACACTAGGATGATAATAGCATAGGCTAGTATGAAAAGAGAACAAAAGTCACCATGTTTATAAATTTTTTACTCTAGTCAAGGTATCCATGCAATTCAGAGAGCTTCACCTAAGAGACAGTAGGATAGAAATACCACAAGTTTTGATGGGAGATAAATTCAGATTCAAATTCTGTCTGTCTAATCTTGACCAAGTTATGTGAATTCTCTTAACCTTGGTTTCTTCATCCATTTTAAAAAGCTTAGATAACTGTAGTGAGTTGAATGGTGGTTCACACATGTCCATGTCCTAACCCCAGAATCTGTGAATGTGACCCCATTGGGAAAAGGGTCTTTGCAGATGTAATTAAGTTAAAGATGTTGAAGCATGATCAATCAGGATTTTCTGGGTGGGTCCTAAATCCAATGACAATTGTTCCCATAAGAGATGCACAGAGAGAGACACACGGGGAGAAGAGGAAGCCGTCTAAAGACAAAGGTAGAGATTAGAATTATTCAGCCACAAGCCAAGGAATGCCTGAGCCACTGGGAGCTGGAAGAGGCAAGAAAAGATGCTCCCCTAGAGACCCTGGAGAGAGCATGGCCTTGCAGGTTCCTTGAGTTTCATCTTCTGGGCTCCAGAACTATGAGAGAATAGGTGGGTTTTAAGCCACCCAGTTTATGGTAATTTGTTATGGAAGGAAACAAATACAAGAACCTTACAGGATCCTTGTAGGAAACACAGACAGAGCATCGCACAGCCCAAGTAAATGTTTAATAAAGGTTAGCTACTATGGCAATAGAACATGGTACTTCAAAAACAAAACAATGTTCCGGAAGTTACTAAATTTCCCAACATATTTTTTTTTTCTGCCACAAAAACCCATATTTATGATGATTCATCTTGAAATGTTGGAGGTATCCATGGCCACAAGATACCTCATGGAACCAAAGACAAAGTGTTTTCCACTCCAATAAGAAAGTTTATATGAGGCTCTCAGGTTACTTCTAATAATGTTCAAAATAAGCTAAGTAATCTTAAGGTTTAAGGATATCAAAAATCTTTAATTTTCTTGGCAGCTGAGAGGAAATTCACTTTTAAGAAAAAGGCTACCATGGGCCAGCCGAGTGGCTTGTTGGTTAAGAGTTGGCTTGGGATGCCAGCTCTGAGCAGCAGGACCTGGGTTCAGATCCCACATGAGGGCCAATGACACTGACCTCTACAGCTAAGATGGTGAACAACAGCTTGACCTGGAGCTGGGCTGCCGTGAGTCACCTGCGACGGTGTAGGCTGCAGTGGAGCTGCAGTGGGCTGCCATAAGCTACCGAGAGTGGCCAACAGCCAGCATGAGCGGTGGGCAGCCCGTGTAAGCTGCCATGAGCTGCGGTGAGTGGCTGTCCAATGGCCAGCAACCAATCTGCTTCACCTGGGGAGAGCGCAATGATCACAATACCAACTTGGGCCAGTGAAGCGACGTCCTCCACAACTAGACTGAAGAACAAAAGGACAGCAACTTGTCTGTTCCCCTTCCCTGATTCCCCAATGCTGTTCCCTCCCCCAATTCCCAATAAAATAAAAAAAAAAAAGAAAGAAAAAGAAAAAGGCTACCTTTATTGAAGACAAGATTTAAAAAGCCCATTTCAGAGACGCTGAGCCCCCTGGGCCTGATAGGAACAGATACGATTCATGTAAGACAACAGGAAACACCTATTGATGATGCCAGGAAAATGAAGGAGGAAAGAATTAAAAGGTAGAAAAGGCTCCAAGCTCCAAAATCTAACCCTTTCTCCATAATCATCTTTTGAAAAAATTTTATTAAATTTATTGAGGTGACAATGGTTAATAATTACATAGGTTTGGGGGTACAGTTCATAACTATCTTTAAGAAAGCTACAAATTTCACAAAATATGATTTGAGATAAGTGACTTCCTCCCTCCTTCCTTCTCTTCCTCCCGGTTTCCTCCCTCCTTCCTTTCTTTCCTTCTTTTATCTATCACTTTTTTAGTAAAAAATGCAGCAACTGGTCTTCAAATCCTTAGTAACATAAAACTGAGAGAGTGTGTGAAAGTGAAAATGGAAATGCAAAATGATACCAGTGTTTTTAGTTTTTGCTTAGGCCCAGCTACCACCTCAAAGTCAAGTTGGGTATAAGGGAGGATTGTATAAAGAACTGCCAAAGATTGGGCTTCTGTATTGATGCTCCTTTTCTCTTTGCAAAACTCCACTCACTAAACACACAGTTCAACAAATGAAAACACTTTATCCATGAATTTCAAGAATTCTGAACGGAAATATTTTTCTGGGATGGAAAATTAACTTCTGGATGAAAATAGTTTTCAGATTCAAAAATCTAGTCACAGAATGTATTTTTCTAGGGCAACATATGTCTTGAAGGATGGTTATTTTTAACTAAGATTACCGCAACTGAAACATGGTTATAACTGGTTATAGTTAGTTGCAATAAAACTAATTATACTTTATAATTTATATGTTATCTTTATATATATATCTAATAAAGGTTGAGTTATCAGCAAAGTTATACATTATATGTAACATGCCATCTTTGAAGACTTTTTTCGATCAATCTAGGGAATCTGATCACATCAAATATACATCATATTATTAGAGAAAAATTACATGCTAAAGTGCCTGAATCTATTGTAAATAGAAATTCAGATAATATACTCATAGAGTTAAACAGAGACTAGAATAATTGGAAAAAGCTTCCTGGCAGAGCAGAGAATTTGAATTAAACATTAACAGAGAATCTAAGGATATCAGCAGTTAAATTAAACATCATAAAGGCTAGCCAGCTATACTCCCAGGATTCTAGAGATGAAGGTGGGAGGGAATAAAGGGGTATTAACATTCTTTTACCTCACTGAGGACCAAATTTAGATTAGAATTCAAAGTTCTGAATATGGTAATTATATTCAGCATCACTTCAGCTGGTGGAAATGGCAAATGGGTAAATAAAAGCCCTGGGATTACTAGGTAAATAGACGAGATATGAACAGGAGGTATATTCTCTGATGCACTTAGGCTCATAAACAAAGGGCTAAGCTGCAGTGGTATACTGAGAAACTGGAAAACATTTTAAAATTAAAATGCAGCCTCCTTAGGTTGAAATTTTTCCCCGAGTGGGTAGATTGGTTAGTCTGGACCCTTTGAACACTTTTAAGCATTCCAAAATGCCTCCAATGGGTTCAGAATGCCAAGAATGTGCACAAATTTGGTATTTAAAATTCTAGACTTGCATTTGCTAATCCAATTAAGCCTAGCTTTGCCAGACACAGCGGCTGATCTCCACTTCAAATCATGTAGCTGAAACAGAAAGACTCAAGGAATTTGTGAGAAGAAAAACCCATTTTAAGGCCATGATACCTGTTTCTAAAATGACTATAAATATTTAAAATTACTAACATTACTTTGAACTTGATTATTGCTAATACCTTCAAAATCCAGCCCCCCCCAAAGATTACATAAATGAACAAAGTAGGTATGAAATTGTTAGTGTTGCAAATGTATTTGATTTTGAAAACCATTTTATATATATATTTTAAAGATTTTTACTGGGGAATTGGGGGGATGGGAACAGTGCTGGGGAATTGGGGGAAGGGGAACAGACAAGTTGCTGTCGTCTTTTTGTTCTTCAGTCTAGTTGTGGAGGACGTTGCTTCACTGGCCCAAGTTGGCACCATCATTGCACTCTTCCCGGGTGAGGCAGATCAGTCGCCGGCTTCTGGACGGCCACTCACGGCGGCTGCTGGCCGCTCACGCTGGCTGCTGGCTACACACGGTAGCCCATGGCAACCCACTGCAGCAGGGGCTGCAGCCTATGCCGTCGCCGGCGACTCACGGCAGCCCAGCTCCAGGTCGAGCTGTTGTTCAGCATCTTAGCTGTGGTGGGCAGTGTCACTGGCCCTCATATGTGGGATCCGAACCAGGGCCCTCTGGCATCCCAAGCCAGCTCTTAACCATCACGCCACTCGGCCGGCCCGAAAACCATTTTATATTTAAACTCAAATTCATGTCTTTATTTATACATTCCCATTGTTCTCAGAAGCACCTACCTTATCTATTACATTTAATTAAATCATCCAATTGTTTTTCAAGTCCATTTCTAGTATTTTTTTATGTTTCTAATGAAATCTTAACTCTCACATGAATAGTGTACATTTTATCATCCCAACAAGGTAGTAAGCTCCTTAAAGGAAAGACCATATCATATGCTTCTTTTATAGCCTCGTGATACCTGGTAATATCATGATAGACCCTGACTAATATGTTGAATTGATTTCCATGAATTCAATTCCTATCTAGTATTTTTATATTAGCAAATGTTACTTTGCACTATTAGAGAATTTGTTCTATTGTAGATTGCATATGGTAATTGGATCTCTTTAAAAAGAAACAATATACAAAGGTAGACAGGTTTGTATCTTGAAAAGCTGAAGTTCTTAATTTCCTGTTAAACATAGCATATTGAACACATAGTTATCCCTGCAGTGTCCAGAAATCCGTCCAAAGAAATTTCTTAAAAGTATGAACCCCACAAGAAAAACAAAAGTAGAAAACTTACAAAGAACTAGAGATGTAAACATAATTTTGGAAGATGGAAAAATAGATGGTTACGTGGTGCCTACTTAACAGAGAAGATAAAGTTAATACTTAAAGGCCAACAGAAAGCAATGACAACTAGGTACAGGACAATTTGTGCTGCAAAACCCAAAAAGGGTCAGAAATTAGAGGCACCAGGGATGAAAATAGGGATAATGGGAAGGCCCTAAAACAGAAGAATTATTGGGTTGTTGGAAAAATCATGACGTATTTTTTCTATGTTTCTCGTTGCAAAAATGCAACATGACTTTTCCAACAACCCAAGAGTTGAGAGTATGAATAAAGGGGAGGTCCCCCCTCACTTCATGCTAACTGTACACCAGGAAGTAATAAAGGATTAGGAATCAAAGTGTCAGATTTCTCAATGACAACATAAACATTAGATGACAATGGAGCAATGCCTTCTGACCTAAGGGGGAAAAAGATCTGTAACCCAGAATTCAACAACAAATTATCAATGAAATAAATATATTTCTAGCTCTATAAGGTCAAAAAACTTACTTATGACTTCTTTCTTGGGAAGCTACCAGAGGATACGGTACAACCCCCTAAAAAAGGGAGGGGGCAAAAAAAAAAAAAAAGGAATCCAAGAAATAGAGATGTAGTATAAAAGAGAGGTAAAAGGCATTTTTTCTGGGATGATGATATACAGAAGGGCCAGGATGGTGAGGAAGTCTGAGAGTGACAACAGTCCTAGAAAACAACCTTTTGGAGCAAAAGGACAGAAGGGTCTAGAAGGGATGGCTGTTCAAGAGAACAAACAGACAGACAGACAGACAAACAAACATAAAACAGACCTGACAGGTTGCCTGTTACATTTGGCCATATAGAAAAAAAGGTAAAATTGATTTTAAAATGCATTTGGAAAATGTTTATTTCACAATAAGAAAAATAAATAAATAATGTGCATTTGGAGAATTTAGGAAGAACTATTAAAGCAGTACACAAATAAATACAAAAGCAACCAAACAGGAATCATTACTTAAAAAAAAGAAAAGAAAAAAAATGTTGTATAAGGAAGAAAAAAAATCATAGCATACAACGTGGTTCAACACGCATGGCTATAATAATATAAATAGTGAATAGTGAATCATTCAAAAACTGCGGAAACAACTACATAGGAAAGAAGGTGGAGGGGGAATGATAGCATATATGTGGTTGGTAGGAAGAGGGCATGACAGAGGTGTAGGAAATAAATTCTCCAGTAGGAAATAAACAGAGAATATTTAAAACGGCAGTATGAACATATTATTTAGGAATACATAAAAATAGATTAAAAAGTTGAAAGTGGTTACCACTGGGGAGCAGGAGGCAGGGGTAGGAAAGGAAGAGGAAAGAATGCCATTTCTTTGATAAACTTACAGCAATACTTGTATTTTAAACTATGTATATGGATTACTTTAAAGAATAAAAATTATGTTACAAAACAGTAAAGTCAAAGCAAAAAAAAAAAGCAGGACAAAGTTAAGAAACGAGCACATAAAGTTTTGAAATCTCCAAATGTGAACATACTGTGATTTGAATTTAATAGCTTATAGTAAAATAATCCACAGGTTAAGTGTTTTTTTTTTTAAGGAAGAAGGTTTTTATAAAGAATTTCCATATTCCTGGCATTTCCAGAGAAGGACAGCCATGATAATCAAAGTCCTGATTTAATACATAAGTCAGAAGACATTGTGTCAAAATCCTCTGGTCCAATGGCTTTCTATTTTACACAGAGTCAAGCCACAGTCCTTAGAATGACCATCACCATTCTGAAAGACCTACACCCCAACCTCCCTGACTTCATCTCCTACTCTAGCCCTGGGGTCCTCCTTGTTTCTTGACCACAACACACATATTCTGCTCAGGTCCTTTGCATCTGCTCTTCCCTCTGTTTGGGATTATCTTCTCTCAGATCGCTCTGTGGCTCTCTGATCATTTCTTCCAGATCTCTGACCAAATGTCTCCCTATGACAGAGGAATCCCCTGACCACTGTGTGTAAAGCAATGTCCCCCTCCTCCCCACATACACATCTCCCTTTAATTCTGCTTAACTTTTTTCATAGCCCTTTTATCACCAATTGGACTGATAAGAATTCATGGAGGGTTGGAACTGGAGAGAGGTGGAGAGATGGAGAGATGGAGAAAGAGGATTCCAGGGAAGCAAAGGAAACAAGAAAGCATATACATGAAATATTTAAGGGACTGAGTAGACCCATCTGACTGATGCTGGGATTACATTTAAGAGGTGAAGATGAGACAAATTGGAAGACAGTTTGTGGTTATAGTATGGATAATCCTTATCTCCTAAACAATGGGTCGCTTTTGGAAGTTTTCAATCAGAATTTGCTATGATAATATTGCAGTGATATGAGATGGTAGTAATAAGCAGGAGAGGTTAGGGAAGAAAGAGGAAACCAGTTACGAGGCAACTGCTAAGGTAGAAGTTATATCAAATATAACAGATAGGACAAAAAGAATCAGAAGGACTTCATGACGCACTATAAAAGAAGAAAAACAAAGGGATTAATCAGAGAACTCTGAGGTTTACATTTTGGTTATATGAAGAGAATAATGATACCAAAGACTGGAATAAGTAAATAAAAAATGGAGTCATTTTTGATGAGAACGTTGAAAGCATGGTTCTGGTGCTAACTATATTTTGTGATGACACTGAGGCTTTTAAGAGGAAATTATTAGCTGCCAAATACAGAAAAGACAATCAGGTTCTCTAAATAGAGATGGGGAAATTAATCTGTTTAGAAATGATAATTGCAGTGAGAGAAGAAGACTTCTGAGAAAGACTTGTAAAGGGAATAGAGTACATCAGGTTGCACCTTGGGAAATGTCACCTTGGGAAGGTGGGGGAGAAAGAAGAGTCCAGATGTCAGAGAAGAAATTGCTGGAAAAGTGAGTGGAAAAATAGGCCATTATAATGTTATGGAAGATAGAAAAAAGAATTTCTTAAAGTGATGCTATGTGGTTTTAAATGTTGCACTCAAGTCAAAGGAAATGATTGAAAGTGTAGTGTCTGGAGAAATCAAGGTTTTAGATATGAAAAAAATAAAAACCTGAATTGCAGCAGACCCTTAACATAGTCTAAGACTTAATTTCCCAAGTTTACCACTATACCATATTACTCTTCAACTCTAAAAATTGGGGATTTTAATGTCTACTTGATAGAGTTGTTTTAAGAATTAAGTTACTCTCAGTAGCCTAAAACAATCACAATCGTTTCATTATTATTATCTCTCATGGGTCTGGGGGTTGATTGGACTCAGCCAGGCAGTTTTTGCTCAGGGTATCTTGCGTGGTTGTCATCAGACAATGGCTGGGGGCTGGAGTTATCTCACATGTCTGGCAGTTAACGCTGGTCCTTGGCTGTGACTTCAGCAAGGATGTTGGCCAGAACACACCTACACTTGGACTCTCCATGTGGCCGGGGTTTCCTCACAGCAGGGTGGCTGGGTTCCAAGAGAAAGCATCCCAAGGGAAAACAGACAGCAGCCACATCACCTTATATGATTTGGCCGTGGATATCATGTGGTGTCATTTCTGCTATATTCTATTTGTTAATAGCAAGTCATTAAGGTTAGCTCTTATTCATGGGAAGAGGGGTCACATTCCCCCTCTTGATAGGAAGAGTAGCAAAGAATTTGAGGACATGTTTAAAACTACCACAGCAAGTGACTTTCTCTTAAACACAGCTCTGCACGTTTAATGTGAATTCATGCCTCGCAGAATTATTCACTCTACATAGACCTTGGGGAACTTGTGAATATGTGAATCTGTGAATATTACATCTATATAGTTCAAGTGTTTACTATATTAAAAAATGTAATGCTAAGAAGTCATTCAAGCTACCTTCTGTTTCTTCTCCTTGGAGGTGGCAATGAGACCATGAGATGGAGGTGGCAGCATGCCCAAGGACCAAAGAGGTGGCAGAGGGACTGAAGAAGCAGCAGTGGAGCTGGGGGCTGAGCAGGTGGCTGGGATGATTGGAAGGCTGGTGAAATACAGGTGAAATGTTAGTAAATATTTTTACAAAAGAGAAGGAATTTGCAAATATAGAAAGAAGGAATGTTGGAAAGAACATTCTTAGGTGAATGTTGGTGTTAAGTGCTGGATTAGAATAGATCATATCTGTATGTTGGTGGAAACTAATGGTTTTAAACACACACACACACACACACACACACACACACCTAGATTTAAATGCATAAGTGTACATGTGTGTATGTATACACATACAGATATTTTTCCTAGCTCTCTCTTCTGAGTGGGTCTAGCAACAACATTCCCAAAAGTAGTAAGTACATCAAACACTAAGATCTTCATTTCTAAATAGCATCTTTATTTCAATTACAGTTGACATTAGTATTATTTTATATTAGTTTCAGGTGTGCAGCATAATGGTAAAATATCTATGTAATTTAGGAGGTGATCCCCCTGATTAGTCTGGTACCCACCTGGCACTATACACAGTTAGTACAATAGTATTGACTATATTCCAGCTGTATTTTACATGCCCATGATTATTTTGTAACTACCATTAGTGTTTCTTAATCCCTTCACCTTTTTCACTCAGTCCCCAACCCCCCTCTCATCTGGTAACTGTCAGTTTGCTCTCTGTATCTATGTGTCTGACCTTTGAATAAAGGCATAGATTTATTTCTGGGTTCTCTATTTTGTTCCATTGATCTATGTGTCTGTGTTTATGTCAGTACCATGCTGTTTTGATTATTATGTCTTTGTAGTATAGTTTGATATCAGGTAGCATGATACCTCCAGTTTTGTTCTTTTTCAAGATCTTTGTGGTTATTTAGGGTCTTTTATGGTTCCATATAAATTTTGTTTTAGCTCTGTGAAAAATGACATTGGTATTTTGATAGGGATTTTAATTGAATCTATAGATTGCTTTGGGTAGTATGGACATTTTAACTTTGTTAGTTCTTCCTATCCATGAACCCAGGATATGCTTCCATTTATTTACATCTTCTTCAGTTTCTTTCTTCAATGCCTCATAATTTCCAAGTACAGATCTTTTACTTGCTTGGTTAAATATATTCCTAGGTATATTTTTTTATGTAATTGTAAATGGAATTGTTTTGTCAATTTCTCCTTCTGATAGTTCATTATTGGTACAAGATCTGACAATTATGTTCATGAACTCATCCTAGAATAAGTCTACATACCATATTGCTGAAATATCACTATGGTCACCTTCGAAGTACTCCCCTTGGGAAGCTATGCACCAATGCCAGCACTTAGTCCACCCTTCAGAGCAATTTTGGAACTCTTTATCTGGAATGGCCACCAGAGCTGTTGTCAAATGTTGATGTCCTGGATGTCATTAAAATGTTATCCTTCCAATATTTCCTTTATCTTTGGGTAAAGAAAGAAGTCATTGGGGCCAGATCATTGAGTAGGGAGAGTGTTCCAATACAGTTATTTGTTGACTGGCCAAAAACTACCTCACAGACAGTACCATGTGAGCTGGTGCATTGTCATGATGCAAGAGCCATGAATTGTTGGTGAAAAGTTCAGGTTGTTTAACTTTTTCATGCAGCCTTTTCAGCATTTCCAAATAGTAAACTTGGTTAGCTATTTGTCCAATTGGTACAAATTCATAATGAATAATCCCTCTGATACCAAAAAAGGTTAGCAATATCATTAAAACAAGTTTGAAAACTTAATTGTCAGACTTGTATATAAAAATGCAACCAATTTCTGAATATTAATTTTGTATATTGCCACTGCTTTACTGAATTCATTTATCAGTCATAGTAGCTTTTTGGTGGAATCTTTGGGGTTCTGTACACATAGTATCATGTTATCTCTAAATAATGACAGTTTTACTTCTTCCTTTCCAATTTGGATTCCTTTTATTTCTTTTCTTGTCTGATTGCTGTGACTAGGACTTCCAATTCTATGTTGAATGAAAGTGGTGAAAGTGGACATCCTTGTCTTGTTCCTGATCTTAAGGAAAATGGTTTTAGCTTTTCCCCATTGAGCATGATGTTATCTGTGGGTCTAAACACTATCTTTTGCTAAAAGGAACCAGGGCTTCTTGGAGAAACAGCTGAACATCAGGACAGGGGCAGGGAAAGTACAAAGTGAGCCTGAAATATCTTATTGTGCCAGAAAGTAATAAAGTTCCTAAAAGAAAAATGTAAGCAGATCAAGTGACAGGGATATAAGTTTAAAGTGGCTATCACAAACAAAATCTGGGACAATTAGAGCATTAAATAATGATACCAATGTATGGATCCCATTGAAAAAATATGAATTCATGAGTCCATACTGACAAAATGAGTGAGTGAATGAGAAAGGAGGAGTGTAAATGTCAATTTTATGTGCTAACTTGACTGGGCCACAGGGAGCCCAGATATTTGGTTAAACATTTTGAGTGTGTCTGTGGAAGTGTTTCTAGATGAAATTAACACTTGAATTGGTAGACTGAGTAAAGCAGATTGCTCTACCTAATGTGCATTAGCCTCACCCAATCCATTGGAGGTCTAACTCGAGTAACAACAACAAAAAAACTTGGACTAGAATTCATAGCATCAACTCTCTTGGTAATCAGATCTTTGGATTTGGACTGGAATTTACATCAGTAATCCTGGTTCTCAGGCCTCTAGTCTCAGACTGGAATTACACTATTAGCTCTCATGAGTCTCAGCTTGTCAACTGCAGATCATGGACCTGGTCAGGATTTTGAGGGCAACATAGTCCTCATTTGGGTATATTATTTCAGCTCATTTACTGAGTGACCTGAGAAGCTGCCAGTGTTGAGTGAGGCTCGGAACAGAAGGTGGCTCTGCAATACATTAGGCTACCATGTAAAGTACTCTGCAACTTGAGCCCCCTCATCCAGTAGATCCAATGGTGCTTGAAGTGTTAATGTCAGGTAGGGATGCTGTTTAGAGCCTTTGGCAGATATCTACAGAATTAGAGTGTAAGTCCTTAGGATTTTGGAGCAAAGTCCAGCCACTATCCATGAATAACTTCTCTCCTTTTGAGAAACAGCTGTTGGCCTGTTACTGGGCTTTAGTGGAGACTGATTGCCTAGCCATGGGCCACCAAATTACTATGCAATCCGAGTTGCCCATCAGGAACTGAGTGTTATCTGACTCATTAAGCCATAAAGTTGGGTGTTCACAGCAGTACTCCATCATCAAATTGAAGTGGTATATATGTGATCAGGTTTGAGCAGGCCCTGAAGGCACAGGTTACATGAATATGTAAGTGGCCCAAATGCCCATTGTCCCCATTCCTGCTAAATTGCCTTCACTATCCCAGCCTGTGCCTATGGTCTCAAGAAGAGTTCCTTATGGCTGGTTGACATGAGAGAAGACTTGGGCATGGCTTACAGATGATTTTGCGCGATATGCAGGCACCACCCAAAAGTGGATGGCTGCAGCACTACAGACTATTTCTGGGATATGCCTGAAGGACAGTGATGAAGGGAAATCTTCCCAGTGTGCAGAACTTTTAGCAGTGCACCTGATTGTTCACTTTGCTTGGAAAGAGAAATGGTTAGATATGTGATTATATACTGATTCACAGGCTGTAGGCAATGGTTTGGCTGGATGGTCAGGGTCTTGGAAGGAACATGACTGGAAAATTGATAATAAGGCAATTTGGGGAAGAAGTATGCGGATAGACCTCTCTAAATGGGCAAAAAATGTGAAGACATTAGTGTCCTGAGTGAATGCTCACCAAAGGGTGAGCCCAGCAGAGGAGGATTTTTAACAGTGAAGTGTATAGGATGACTCGTTCTACAGCTACCAGTCAGCCCCTGTCCCCAGCCACCCGTCATCTCTCCATAGACTCATGAACAAAGCGGTCATGGTGGCAGAGATCATCATGAAAGGGGGGCATTTTGTTTTTACTGGAATAGACACTTACTCTGGATATGAATTTGCCTTCCCATATGCAGTGTTTCTGCCAAAACTACCCTCCATGGACTTATAGAACGTCTTATCCACTGTCATGGTATTCTATACAGCACGCTTGTGATCAAGGAACTCAGTTCACAGCAAAAGAAGTGTGGCAAGGGCCCATGCTCATGGAATTGACTGGTCTTACCATCTTCCCCACTGCCCTGAAGTAGCTGGCTTAATAGAATGGTGAAGTGGTTTTTTGAAGACTCAGCTAAAGTACCAGTTAGGTGGCAATACCTTGTAGGGCTGGGGCAAGGTTCTCAAGAGGCTGTTTATGCCCTGAATCAGCCTCCAATATATGGTGCTGTTTCTTCCATCATCAGGATTCATGGAAATGGGAGTGGCACCTATCACTGTCACCCCTAGTGACTCACTGGCAAGATTTTGCTTCCTCTTTCCATGTCCTTATATTCTGCTGGCCTAGGGGTCTTAGTTCCAAAGAGAGGGATGCTTCTACCAGGAGACACAACAATGATTTCATTGAACTGGAAGTCATGACTGTCACCTGGGCCCTTTGTGCTCCCTTATGCCTGTGAATGAACAAGCAAAGAAGGGAGTTACTGTGTTGCCTGGGGTGATGGGTCCTGATTACCAAAGAAAAATCAGACTGTTACCTCCATAAAGGAGATAAGGAAGAGTGTGTCTGTAATACAGGAGATCCTTTAGGGCATCACTTAGTATTACCATTGCCTGTAATTAAGGTCAATGGAAAACTACAACAACCCAATCCAGGCAGGACTGCTCAGGGCCCAGAACTCTTTAGAAAAGAATGTTTGAATCAGTCCACCAGGTAGCAAACCGTGACCGACTGAAGTGCTTGCTGAGGGCAAAGGTAATACAGACTGGGTGAAAAGAAGTTAGTTAGAAATACCAACTATGACTATGTGACCAGTTTCAAAAATGAGGACTATAATTGTCATGAGTATTTTCTCCTTATTTTGTCATGAATATATTTGTATACAACATCTTCATTTTTGTCCCCTCTCTTAACCCCTTATAAGATGTACTGACTTTATATCATAGTATTTAATATATTGTTAACTTTACATCATTGTATTTAAATTACTGGATATCAAGGAGAAGAGTAAACATCACTCAAAGGCTTTACATCCTTTTCTGGGGAAGGGGTATATGTGGTTTTCATTGTATGTAGGATAGCTATATCATGGTAGGTGGAATTTTGACCTTGTTTTTGTCTCTATTGGGAGATTACATATGGTTTGAGGAGATGAGTATGGGTGCCAAGTTGATTAAGGGTTGGACTTAAATGGTTAATTTTAGTTGTCAACTTGACTGAGCCACAGGGTGCCCAGATATTTGGTTAAACGTTATTCTGGGTCTGTCTGTGAGGACTTTTCTGGATGAAATTAATATTTGAATCACCACACTGAGTAAGACAGATTGCCCTCCATAATATGGATTGGCCTTATCCAATCCACTATCTCTGCCAGACTGTCTTTGAGCTGGGACATTGGCCTTCTATTTTTGGACTCAGACTTAGACTAGAACTTACACTATTATCTCTTTTGGTTATCAGGACTTTGAACTCAGACTACACCTTACACTATTAGCTCTCCTGGTTCTCAGGCCTTTAGATTTCAATAGAAACTATACCATTGGCTCTCCTGAGTTGCTGACTGCAGATCTATGAGACTTCTCAGCCTCAAAATCAATTGAGACAATACCTTATAACAAATCTCTTTATAGATATTGGTTCTTATCTTAGTTCAGGCTGCTGTAGCAGTATACCATAGACTGGATACCTTATACAACAAATGCTTATTTCTCACAGTTCTGGAGGCTGGAAGTCTGAGAGAAGGGTGCCAGCATGGTTGAGTTCATAGATAGAGCTCTCTTCCTTGTAACGTTCTCACACGGCCTTCCTTGGTGTGTGCACGCAGATAGAGACATGCTATCTCTCCTCTTTGTATAAGGGTCCCACCCTTATAACCTACTATAATTGTAATTACCTCCCAAAGTCCCCACCTCCAAATATTATCACATTGGGGGTTAGGGTTCCAAAATATGAATTAGGGGGAACAAGAACCTTCAGTCCATAGCAGTTTTGTTTCTCTGGAGAATCCAGACTAATACAAGGGGAAACTTCTCTTACTATAGGATGCCAACTAATAAATGTAGATTTGGCAACAGTCTTAGTGGTGGTTTATTTAGAAGAGTTTCATCAGTGGGTGGAGCTGTGCTGTAGAAAACAATATTAACATAATCTTGGAATATCTCCTCTTACTTGGGGAATTACCAAGGAGGGAAGATGGTGACTCTACCGTGCAACAACCTGGCAGGCAATAACTTACCTGGTGATGAAGGTTAGCCTCACAAGATGAGAAAAAGATAGACATTGTGTACACCCTTAAGGTCATGCGATACAGCATCACTTTTATAGTTTCCTGCCAACAAAACAAGACCTGACATTAGTCCCAAAGAAACATCAGATGGGCCCAGCTTGAAGAACACTCCTCGAAATGAAAGGTCTTACTATTTCAAAACTTAAGATCATGAGAACCAGATCTTGGACCTGTTCCAGGTTGAAGAGCCTAAAGAGATATGACAACTAAATGTAGCTCCTGATCTGAACTGGATGCTGGGTCAGAAAGCAAAAGGAGACCAAACTGGTATAGTTGAAACCTGAATAGGGTCTGTGGATTGGATAGTAGTGCTGTATGACTTGATTTCTTTGGATGTCTGCATTTGGTTATGTATGACAGTGTTCTTGTTTTTTTGAAAAATATACACTAGAGGATTAAGGGCTGAGAGCGAGAGCAAGAGAGAGAGAGAGAGAGAGGGAGAGAGAGAGAGAACAAATGTTGTAGAATGTTAACATTTGGAGAAGTTGGGTGAGGGAATATGAGAGTTTTTTTTCTTTTTTTTATGTACTGTTATTATAATTTTTCTCCAAGTTTGAAATTATTTCAAAATAAATAATATAAAAAGAAGTTCTTAGAAATGTATATCTCCTACTAAAGTTTCCTGATCTGTCACCAAATTAATCTATATCTCCATTTATTTCCATTCCCTGCTCCTTATTCTACCACTAAATCATCCATGCTTTTACCCACAATTTCCATATATCCCTTTCAAGAAAGTCCTGAGATTCATTAAACCAGACACAGAAAAAAAGATGTAGCCTAATCCTTGGTAAATTGTCTTCATGCATATCCTCCCTTGTCCCCTTCTTAACCTTCAGAGCAGTGCCTGAATCTAAGCAGAAACTGAAATACATCTGCATTCAATTTCTTATTTTCAATAATTACATAGGCCAGAGTCAGTATACACATTTAATTCAGGGAGCTCCCAAATAGTGGGGGTTGAAGTATGACCAAGTATATCTATAATCACACTAAGCAAAAAAATCATTCCAGTATGAGAGCCACTGACTCAAGGAACTTAGCTTCAAAAAGAAGCTAAAATATGGGAAAATATCACATTCTTCTCAGATGCCCCTAAGTCTAAAACTGGTGATGTCCAGTGGCATTTGCTGTGACCACAAAAAATGTTCCTTCCTTCCAGAAATGCACATTCATTTGATCCTTATTAAACTGCAACTCTCCAATCCAAATCAGAACCCAGACCGTGGGCTCCAGACCGTGGGCTTAGGAGACTGTTTTGATAACAACCAAAAAATTCAGAATGTTTTACAGACACCATACCGAGAAGGATCCAGTAAAGGAAATAACTTTACTCAACAGAAGATCCCCCAGGAGGACCCATATTATGATTTAGTCAATACCAATCAAGAAGGTGGGTGGTAACGAGCGGGGTTCTTTACCCAGAAGCCAATTATGCACATAGGTAAAAAAAACAGTTCAAATAGATTCGAAGCTAGACTAATTCACAGTTATATTTTGTCACTGGATCATACTGTACCTAAGGCTGCACCAAATATTTTTAATTCCTAATACTAAGAAAAAAAGCAAGAAAGTAAAATAAAATAAGAGACATTGGCATAGAATATAAAGCATTCTTTCTCTAAGCAAAGAGTGCACATTTTCTTCATATTTTCTCTAACATTTTTACAATTGGGAAAACACCCCAGCAGGCTACAAATATTTATGTATAGTCTAACCTCTTCAAGTGTTTTCCTATTACCGTGCCTGATGCTTGATAGCACATGATGAATTGGTGGTAACTGTTTGGTGAGTCTTTTTCAAAACTGAGTACCAATCCTTCCTGGTGGTTTAGAGTTAAATGGTGCATGTACTCCTACCATCCTTATAGCATATCACCACAAGACAGAACAAAATATAAAATAAATAAAAAAGAACAAAAGAAAAGCACTGTATCTACCTTTTAGCATATTAGTTGATAAAAGATAGGACCATATGGCATCTGGTTTTAGATCAAACTTCAGGTCTTCTAGATATGTTATGTTTCATTCATTAAGGCACAGGCTTTGCTATCTGTATAGGCCACATAGAACAGGCTGTTTAAGAATTTCAGCCTCAGAAGCAGCACATCCTTCAAATCAGTTACAACATCAGGTAGCAAGACACTTATATGCTAAGCCTGGTTTACCCAGAAGCATTCATAAAAAATGGCAACAGCTCACTTCTTTTTTGTGCATAGTGCAATTCTGAGTCATTATAGCCAAAAGTGTTGGGTAAAGCTAAAAATGGGGTGTGAGAAATGATAAGAAAATGAGGGAAGGTTGAATATGCATTTAAGTCATTGTCGATGATTCAGGTGGAAGGTTCTAGTTTTCACTGGCCTTATGTCAGCACATGTAGCTCTTGCTTATCATTCTTGGCGACAGTGACAGCATCTGCTACTTCTGCTGAAAGAAATCTGGATCACCAAGAAGAGTACTACAACAGCAGTCATGATGCTGGCACATGTTGAGATACAGTGTAACGGCCAGCAGAAACTACAAGATCAGGCAGAAAAACAGGAACACATTGCTAGCTCTCCCCAGCTTTCCAGAAAGGCTGGGCATTTGTAGAAAAGTGATCTTTACTTGGAGAAGCACGTTTTTCTTTTCTTTTTTTTTTTTTAGGTCCAGGGAAAGATCATAAAAGTTTAGTTTGAGTATCTCAGTTAGCTAGCCTAACCTAGCTTCACTCCCTTACCCCCACACCAGCCAGCACTGATAAGGCACCCTAATAATAGCCATAAACTTTACACATTTGTACAAAGTCTTCAGGGGAACCTGGATCAACCCAAATTTTTCTTATAAATTATAGAACAAATTTCTAGGAGTAAACAATCAACTCTGCTCCCTGTTGCATTCCCCTATTCATCTTCATAACATCAGTGTCATTAAAGCAATGACTTTTCAGTTCCTCCTTACATGGGGCTCTTGGCTGTGTGCAGAGTTACAGAGTCAGTTCCTGACCTTTAGGAGTTTCAAATCTAAAAACATTTTTAAAAATGTGAAACAGAATCTATATTGAGAACACCAACCACAGGAATAAATAGTAGACTACCCACAATCTCTGTGAAGCCGTCCTCATAGAGGATCAGAATTTATACTGTTTCTTAAAGGTTATGCAGGATTTAAATAGAGGGATAGAAGGTGTAAGGAGGGGAAGTAAGGAAGATATTCTAGATGGGGGGGCACAAAAATATACTGGTGAGAAAGTAAAAAGTTTGGGCAATAGTGAATATGGCTGTTTGAACAGAGCAGGGGCTCCTGTAGGTAAGTAGTAAAAAGAAATCATAAGAAAGGTTGAAAAGGACAATGAATACAAGTTTAAGAGTTTGAACTTTATCCTTTGCTGATGAGTATCAACAAAGGAGACATTTCATCAACAATTGAGGAAAACCAAGTCCTGACGAATTTACCAAGGCTGGTGTAATAGTGATGACCTGGGTCACCATTTTATGTGATATAAATAGTACCAGCTCTCCTAATAGTCATAGAATCCTGTTCTGTTTTTCACAACTGAGTGTTGATAGAACTGCCATTGTGGCAAGGTCTCTTGGGTATGACGTTGAACCCTCAAGTTGGTAATCTCTGAGCAGACATTCCAGACACTTAGAAGAAAACCAAAGCAGTAATAAATAGCATCAATTCAATTTTCATAGCACCTTTCCTCCCAAATGCTTTAAGTACTAAAGAGAGCCTGGCTTTTCACAACAGGGCCTTGCCAAAACTCACTAAACAAACTCCTTGTTTAAGAGGGATAAAATCTTCGAACATATGCATCTGTAAACTCTCTACCACCTCATTATGACTTGCACAGGTTAGTGTCAAAGATCTAGAAAGTGGCCAGAAGCAGAGTATTTCCAACTCATAAGTGGAAGCAGAAAGGCTGCCTGTGTCAAGTGCTGCTCTCAAGGTTTCTATAGCACTTCCTTAGCTGGGGAATGCATACCATTAACTCTTGGCTGGCATCTCTGGCCCAAAGAAATGAACCCTTATCTTTGACAACTGGCTTTCCACATAGCCCTGACAGGCTTATTTTCAGTAAATCATTTTTAAACATCAGTATTATACAATACTCTATTTCTACAATGCCTGAAAAACCAAGTTCAGACACAATACAGATGTTTGAGAGCTGAAGTCTTCCCTGACAATTCATTGACCTACTATGTTCTCTGATTCCACTTCCCCCCAGGTCAACAGAAGACTCTCTTCTGTCTATCCTTAAATACGTTACAGTCATTCTCAGCCAAATATGCTAATTAATGGTAGATCTCGTGTCTAAAGTATCCCTCTGCATAATCTATACAATTTCCATGGAGTCATCCATATCTCTATTAATTTATTACTGATTTATGACTTCTAGCAGCATTTATAATTTATTAATGTTAATCTGGGACATAAAATTATGTATACTGTCTTATACTAGCACTAAATATCTTTTTGTTAAATTAGATTATAAACTTCCAAAAGCAAGGAGTTATTTTTGGTAAATTCTTTAATGTTCCCCACAATACCTATCAAAATAAAAAGTACAATTAAGTGCTAATTAAATATCTATTAAATTACCCCAGACATGCTTCGGTCATTGGTCTATGAGATCAACAGTCAGAAAGGCAGCTTGTTGTAATGGAAATAGTACAGGCTCTGGATTCGTAAAGACCAGATTTAAAATCCAAACTGTTCAACTTACTAGCTGAGAGACACTGGAATTGTCCTCTCTTTGCTTTAGTTTCCTTAGATGTAAAATGGGGATACCTCACAAGATTATTATGAAAACGGAATGAGACAGCCTTATATTTCATATAGTAAATTTCAATAAATTTTAGTTCCTTACTGAGTACTCATGCATGTCTAATTTTTGTAACTGTAAAGTAAAGAAGAGGCAGAGGTACCATTTTGATAGGCCAGTTGGCTGCTTTTGCATGTACAAGGGTGTCTCAATAAGAAGGACAGCTAACTTCACATCAGAAACAATGAAGGCCAGAAGGTAGTGGGATGATATGTTAAATGTACAGAAAAAAAAAAGTCAACCATGAATTTTACATCAAGTGAAATGATCTTTCAAAAAGGAAAGCAAAATAAATACATTCCCAGATAAACAAAAACTGAGAAAATTTGCTGATGTCAGCAGACTCATTCTACAAGAACTACTAAAGGAAGTTTCTCAGGCTGAAAGAAAGTGACTTTGGATGGTAATCTGACTTCATATGGAAAAACAAAGAATGCAAATAAAGGTAACAATGTAACTATTAAAAAAGTATGAATACATAGTTTCCTCCTTTTAACTAATTTAAAAAGCAACTTTATAAACTAATATGTATATTGTTGAGTCTATAACATAAATACAATTTTTGACAATAACAGCAAGGAGGAGGTAAAGGGAGCAAATCTGTTTTGGAGTAAGGACATGACACCAGATGGTAATGTGAAGTCACAGGAACAAAGGAAGAAAAACACAAATGGTAGATAAAAAGGTTAACATAAACTCTATAAATATGTACTTTCTTTTCTCAGCTTCTCTAATGGGCATACTTAGACAAATACAAGTAATAATTGTTAAGAATGGACTGTAGGGTTTGTAGTATATACCAGGGGTGCCAAAAAAATGTATACATATGACTTGTATTCATCTTTTGTTATCAGTACATGTTGAGTATTACAATTTTAATACAGTGTTTTCCTTTCTTAAAATGTGTATATATTTTTTTGGCAACCTCTGCATAGATGTAATATGTATAACAATAATGGCACCAAAAAGAGGCATGGGACTAGAGCTATGTATAAGAAATGTTTCTATACCCTACTGGAATTAACTTAGTGTACCTCTGAAGTAGATTCTAATAAGTTAAGATGTATATGGCAAATCTTAGAGGAATCATTAAAAAACTTTAAAAAATAGTAAAAAAATAATTAAAAAATTAAAATGTTACACTAAAAACGTTCATTTAATGAAAGGAAAGCAGTAAAAGAGAAACAGGAAGAAAAAAGACATCAGACATAAAAAAAAACAAAAATAAAGTGTCACATATAAATGCAGCTATATCAATAGCATTAAATGTGAATGGATATTTCAATCAAAATGCATGGATAGTCAGAATGGATAAACAAATAAGATCCAAATATATGCTGTCTATAGGAGACAGTTTAGATTAAAAGATATAAATAGGTTTAAAGTAAAAGGATGGGGAATGATATACCATGTAAACAGGAACCACAAGAAACCTGTAGTTATATACTAATATCAGAAAAAGTAGGCTTTAAAGTAAAAAATGCTACTCAAGAGAGGGGATATTTGTAAAGGTAAATTACAATTATTCAGGATTAGATAACAATTATAAACATATATAACCCAATATGCATCATATATGCACAAGAGAACCCTAAATTATGTGAAGCAAAAATGGACAGAATTAAAGGAAAATGTAGAAAATTCAACAATAGTTGGGTATTTTAATATCCAACTTTCAATAATGGATAGAACACCTAGATAGATAACCAATAAGGAAACATAATACTTGAACAACACTGTATATTAACTAAATTACTAGATATCTATAGAACATTCCATCAAATAGCAGCAGACTAAACATTCTAAAGTGCACATGGACCATTCTCTAGAAATATACCATACGCTAGCCCATAAAATATGCCTCAATAAATTTTAAAAAATTCAAAAGGGTTGAAATTGTACAAAGTATGTTCCCTAATCACAATGGGGTGAAATTAGAAATCAGTAACAGATAGAAATTTGGGAAATTCACAAATATGTACAAATTAAACAACATACTCCTAAATAACAAATGGGTCAAAGAAGAAATCACAGTGAAAATTGAAAATTAGTATGAGATGAAGGAAAATGATGCAGCAAAACTCATGAGATGCAGCTAAAAAATGCTTATAGGGAAATTTTTATTGATAAATGTATACATTTGAAAAAGATCTAAATTATATAACATAACTTTTCATCTAAGACACTGGAAAAAGAAGAGCAAACTAAACCCAAAACAAAAGGAAGGAAGGAAATAATAAAGATTAGAGTAGAAATAAATGAAATGCAGAATAGAAACAAATAATAGAGAAAATCAACAAAATCAAAATTTGGTTCATTGGAAAGACAAACAAAACAAAACTGAAAAAAAACCATTAGCTAAACTGATCAAGAAGAGAAAAGGCTCAAATTATAAAATCAGGTATCAAGGAGGGGACATTACCACTAACCCTAAAGAAATAAAAATGATTATCAGGAGCTAATATGAACAATTATATACCAACAAATTAGATGACTTAGGTGAAATGCACAAATTCCTAGAAAGATGTAAACAACTAAAATTGACTCTGGAAGAAAAAGAAAATTCTAAATAGATCTTGAGCAACTAAAGAGACTGATTTAGTATTATAAAAACCTATGAGAAATGTCCAGGCCCAGATGGTTTTACTAGTGAATTCTACCAAACATTTAAAGAAGAATAAAAATTTTCCACAAATTCTTCCAAAAATTAAAATGAGTGGGTACACTTCTTAACTCATTCTATGAGGCCACTGTTACTTTGATACCAAATCTAATCAAAGACATCACAATATATGAAAATTACTGATCTTCATATCACTATAAATATTATACCTTTATAAACTACTGACCTTAATATCATTTTTGAATGTAGGTGCAAAATGTCTCAACAAAATACTACCAAATAGAATGTAGTAACGTATGAAAAGGATTATACACCATGACAAAGTGGGATTAATCTCAGGAATAAAAAGTTGGTTAAACATCCCAAAATCAACAAATGTAATACAAAATATCCATAGACTAAGGACCACAAATTGCATGACAATCTCAACAGACACAAAAAAAGCATTTAACAAATTTCAATACTCCTTCAGATAAAACACTCAATAAACTAGGAATACAAGGGAATTTCTTTATCATGATAAAGGACATCTATGAAAAACCCATAGCTAGCATCACACTAAATAATGAAAAATGAATGCTTCCTTCTAAGATCAGAAACAAGGCAAGGATGTCTGCTCCCCCCACTTTTATTCAACATTGTATTGGATTTCAAAGGAGACCTTCAAGAAAATGAAAAGGCAAGCTACAGAATGAGAGAGAAGTTTTGCAAATCATATATTTGTTAAGGGATTTCTATCTAGAATATATAAATAAGTTTTACTAATGATCAAAAAGAGAAATATCCCAATTAAAATGGGCAAATGATCTGAATAGAAATGTTTGCAAAGAATATAGACAAATGGCCAATCAGCCCATGAAAAGTTGCTTAACATCATTTGCCATGCAGGAAATGTAAATCAAAATGACAAGGAGATACCACATCACTACTTGGATGGCTATAATAAAAAACACTGATGATATAACAAGTGTTGGTGAGGATGTGGAGAAATTGGAACACTCACACATTGTTGATGGGAGTGGAAAATCGTACGGCTGCTTTGGGAAATAGTCCAGCAGTTTTTGAGAGGTTAAACATGGAGTTATGAACTAGCAGTTCCATTCTTGGGGACATACCCAAGAGGAACTAAAACATCTGTCCTAATCAAAACTTCCACATGAATGTTCATAGCAGCACCATCCATAATAGTGAAAATGTGAAAATAATCTCAAATGTCCACCAACTGATGAATGGATAAATGTGATATAGTATATTCATAAAATGGAATATTATTCACACACACACAAAAATAATTGAAGTATTGATACATGCTACAACATGCATGAACTTTGCAAACATCCTGTGAGTGAAAGAAACCACACACCTAATCACACATTATATGATTCCATTTATATGAATAGGCAAATCTACAGAGACACAAGGCAGATTAGTGGTTGCCTAGGGCTGAGAGGGGACGTGGACAGTGATTGCTAAAGGGTATGAGCTTTCCTTTAGACATCGTGTAAATGTTCTAAAATAGATTGTGGTTACACATGTACACATAGTTACACAACTCTGTGACATACTAAATTCAATTGAATTGTTCACATCAAATGGGTGAATTATATGGCATATGAATTATATCTCAAGAAAGTTTTTATTTAAAATATAAGGTAATAGTCTCCTGATGTCCCTGTTAGTGGATTTACAATCATATTTTGCCCATTTATAGGGGTACAGGGGTGGGGGTGGCCACGAGGGGAAAGGAGGACAGAGAGACAGAACTCCTGACTCCCACTTTCCACTTTGGAAGACCTCTGCATTCACCTACTTTATTTATTGGGGTTCTAGATAAGATTTTGTTTTTTTCTAAAAAGTATCCCACTGCTTAAAAAAAAATTAAAATCAACTGTATTAGTGGATAAATTTAAAACCATGGATATGACATATAAAGCCTTTTTTTTTAAGTTTATTTTTTTAAGATTTTTTTTTTTTAATTAGGGAATTGGGGGAAGGGGAACAGACAAGTTGCTGTCCTTTTGTTCTTCAGTCTAGTTGTGGAGGACGTTGCTTCACTGGCCCAAGTTGGCACCATCATTGTGCTCTTCCTGGGTGAGGCACATCAGTCGCCGCCACTGGACGGCCGCTCACGGTGGCTGCTGGCCGCTCACGCTGGCTGCTGGCCGCTCACGCTGGCTGCTGGCTACACACGGTAGCTGCTGGCTACACACGGTAGCCATGGCAACCCACTGCCACAGGGGCTGCAGCCTACGCCATTGCCAGTGACTCACAGCAGCCCAGCTCCAGGTCGAGCTGTTGTTCAGCATCTTAGCTGTAGAGGACAGTGTCACTGGCCCTCATATGTGGGATCCGAACCGGGGCCCTCTGGCATCCCAAGCCAGCGCTTAACCAGTGCGCCACTCAGCCGGCCCTATAAAGCCTTTTAATACGTGTCTTAAACTGTTTCAGCCTCATTTCTTTCCACGTCTTCGCTTTGGCTTCAGCCACACAGAAGTGCTCACTGACTGCTCCATGTTCCATTAGGGCTCTAGGTCTTTAATACCTTGTTCTCCCTGGAAAGATATTCATTCCTTTCTATGCTTGGTGAACACCTATTCACTCTTTAAAACTCAGTTCAACTCCTTACTCTGACCCCTTCATGAATGAGTGGCTTCCTTCTCTGGGATCCCAGGTACAATAAAGCTCTTTTAACTGATCTCCACTTAGAGGACTTCTTTATTAACCACTGCTCTCCGTTTGTTCCATGTAACATGCTAACTGATGCCACAGCCTCCTGCATGTTTTTGGCCAAACAGCTGCACTCTGGTACCCCACCTTCTTCTGCTCCCACCAGTGAGGACTGAACTGTGAACTTACCAAACTGGTTGACAGTTTCTTCCCAAACTGAATGACAGTTGTTCTTAACAAATTTACCTCCCCCCACTTTTTTTGGTTTGTCTTTTCCTATTGAATATAAACTCCATGTGGGCATGAATTTATGTTTTGTTCATTGCTGAATATCCACTATTTTAACAGTGCTTGCATATGGTAAACAGCAAGGATTTGTTGAATGGACCAAATATTATATGAATAAGTAGTTGTGAGCACTTCTGTAAGTAAGAAAAAAACATAACTGACAATAGTTTAGAAATAGGGATTTACTTTCTACCCAAATAAAAAGTCTGAAGGTAGAGAGTTGCTGTCACTGATTCAGCAGCTCAATTATGTTAACAGCTGGGAGGTTCTATTGGTCTTGACCTCATGGTTGCAAAATGGCTGCAGCAGCTCAAAGGATCACATCCTTATACCATATCAGAGCCAAAGGAAATATGGAAGGCAGTGCAAGACAGATCTCTTATATTTGATTAGCTAGAACTGTGTGCTAAGTAAAACCTATCCCAGGTGCTAGGCTAATGTTACCTGAGATCAAGTTACTCTGCCTGATGTCTGAACAAAATCAGGGTTTTGTTAGTGCATAAAACCACTCCATCAGGGGAAGCAG
Organism: Hipposideros armiger; assembly: GCF_001890085.2. Lineage (NCBI taxonomy): Eukaryota > Metazoa > Chordata > Mammalia > Chiroptera > Hipposideridae > Hipposideros > Hipposideros armiger. The sequence continues at coordinate 1,595,587 of NW_017731467.1, read as the reverse complement.
GGAATGCCTTTTGGGACAGGCAACAGGTAGTGGCTGACACAATACATAAACCATAAAAATATGAGTGGGAAAGAAAATTAAAGTTACATACACACACACTTACACATACGTGCACACACAGCTGATTCTTGTGATTTATGGTAGTTAAGTTTTATGAAGTCACCATGAACACTGAATTAGCAAATACTGAGCCACTACCCTTAAGGGAAGTACAGGGGGTAGGTTCCTATGAGCCTCTGGTCACATTTTCGTCAACTAGTCAATACACAACCTTGTTTGATGTGAATTTCTGTTTAAAAGATGTCTTATTTAATATGTATTGTTGATTCATTAGCATTGAACTCATAGCCAAGAGCATCATAATTTGTGTTTAAATGAAGCTTACCTAAACATGTATTTTCTCTGTAAAGCACAACACAGCCTTTTTGAACTCAGGGACACTACATAGCATTTCAGAATTATGCTTGGAGGCCATTTTAAACAGTGAAATCACCATCAACAAGCACAAAACTGCAAAACAATATGGTGCTAAGTAGACTGTGAAAAGGACCCTTGTTTAGAGTTTGAGAGCTAAAACAAGAAGGCAGAGCATCATCTTACTCAGCCTCAGATGGGAATGTGAGCAGTTGGCGGACCACCATTTTTTGCCATTCTGCGCATGTCCACAAATGGCTGGGAAAGCACTGAGAATTATTTTTGAGTTACGAATAGAGTAAGTGAATTTGTAAACATGGAATCCATGAAAAATGAGGACTGACTAAATTTTTCTTATTCTCTTTTTTTAACTATGCTTATTTTATCAGTGGATTATGACATTGTCTACAGTACCTGTTTCCTATCCTTACAACAGCTCAACTATGTTTCTAGTTTTTCTTGGAGTTAGCATGGTCTTGTGATAGGCTGCTTGCCAAAGGAATGGACACAGAAGTCATATACACCCTTTCCAGACCTGGTCCATAAAAAGCTCCACACAAGATTCTCTGCGCTTTTTTTCCCTTTTCTGCCTCCTGGGATGGAGATCACCCCAGGGCAATCCTTGGGAGTCCTATACTGAATTTTCCAGAGTCACAGGATCAGAGAAACCATTGAAAGTATTCTAGGAAACCATTATACCTCAATCATCATTCGGAGGTGAACTGCCCAACATGATGAAAGAAATACACTTTTGTGTTAAACCACTGAGATTTGGAAATTTGCTTGTATATAACAGCCAGATCTATGTTAAGTAATACTCTAACGATTACTATTCCAGTTAGTATAAGATAAGGGGGCTTCTTTTTACCTTGTCTGTGTCTCTACTGCTTAATTCTCTGGAGCATACACCTTAATTACTCTGTAGGGTCTGATGAGGATATTATTTTACTCACCTATCTCTGGTCAGCTTCAGAATCAAGGTCAAAATGGTAAGAAAGAAATTTGAGTTACTTACTACATATTCAAAGTGTTCTTCATGCAAAGATTCATGGTGTGGTTTGTTATTGTCTAATTATACTAGAAAACTTAGGTCCTGGATTATTTTATTAATTCACAAACATCATTGAATTAGGAGGGATATATAATTATTTCTCTACCTGCTACATTAGACAGAAATTTTGGCCTGAAAAAGACAGCATTCACAGAGAAATCTGTGAGTTCAATAGGTCAAGCTACATTAAATGCATTTTCCCCCAGGAAGTGAGGGGAAAAGCTACACATTTTAAATCTCATAACATTTCTGGAATGTCCTAGCTTCTGGCTCAGGATTCTCCTTTCACTCAATCTCCTCTCCCCTTCAGTGTTTTCATCACAGAAAGAGTAATTTAAGAACCTGTTGGAAACTAGCATATTAAAATAGCTCCAAAAAAGGTTTTTGCCCTTCAATTATAGCACTTTGGGGGAAAGAATTAACGTTATCCTGAAGCCTCCCCTCCTGGGAGTGCTTTGTGTTCCAGACTAGTTACTAAGCCTTTGGTCATAAACTGAGAGCCTCCCCATCTCTTGGCCAGCTTTTCGACTCTCGAGGCAGTGTTTCGTACATCAACAAACATTTACCGAGAAACTGCGTTTCAAGTTGCATGTTAGGTACTACCCAAAGAATTCAAAGACAAAGTCTCTATTCTGGGGAGCCAGATACCTCAATAACACATTAAACGATGCAATAAGTGCTATAATAGAGGTGTGCACAGAATTCTACAAGAGCACAGGAGAACAATGAATTCTGTAAAGATGGGGCCGTGAAGCAAGAGCAGGTAAGATTCTATAGTGAAGGAGATATTTCTACCCCTTAAAGCATTTATGGGATGTTGATATGCAGAGGCAGGAAAAAGGGGGGTTCTGAGCAGAGGCTGTGTCTCTACAAAGGCACCAGAAATAGGGGAAAAAACAAAATATGTTCAAGGCACAGTGAGGAGTTCAGCATGATTGAAGTGTAGAAGACAGCAGGAAGGGAAAAACTAGAGATAAAACTTTAAAAAGTAGAAATGAGCCTGCCGCAAAAGTTTGGGAAATAATTTGTATCAGGGGAAAAATGTAATTTATGATCCCTCTCTGCTTTCTGAGGGTGGAGCTAGCAACAAGAGATTCTTTATTATTTTCCTGAATGAGGTGATGAGTGTGGCTATGCATGTTTGGTATATGTTTTCTTATAAGATACATAAAAAAAGGAATGGGTAGAGAGGGTTATAGGTACAAAAGAGAAGAGCTTGGAAGATTTAGGGCCCTCATGCTGGAAGGGTAAAATAAAAAGCCCATAATCAGTCACGCAGCTGAAAAAGGGCTAGAAGAGAATGAAATCTGTGATGAGGGTTTGCTGAGCTGTTTGCCATATGGTGAGCAGTCTCTGCCTCGCCTATGAAATTGTAGGTAACTTCTATACTGCTTGTCAATATTTTAGGATGACAGGGTTATTTACTTAAGAAATCAAAGAAGTGCTGGGTTCACATACGTGTATTCTTCAGGGTTGGTACTTCATGAAAACAGAAGCTGTCTACATGGAAATCGCATACTTATGCTACATTTGATGTTGAACCCATAGGCGGCCAGGACATAGATTTTAAGCAGATAGGTAATAGCACATTGGATTGTTAGAAATAGTAACTCTAGATTAAAGCATGTTAAACAAGTGATGGTGTAGCAGAGATTATAAACTAGTCATCATAACCAATGTTCTCAATGGTTTTTTCCTGTCCCCACAGCTAAACTTATGTTTCCTAGACTTTCCTGCATCTAGATGTCACCATATGATTGAGTTCAAACCAACAGAATGTGAGCAGAAATGACGGACGCCACTACTAGGCCTAGCCTATTGAAAACACCTTTTCTAGCTGGCTGGAATGGAGCTGGCTCATGGGGCCATGTTGAAAGATGCATGTAGAAAAAAAAAAGCCTCTATCAGCTCTGGCACCTGAATGACTGTGTGGAACGGGGATCCCCACCCACCTATTTATAATAGTGTAGTAATGTGCGCAAGAAGAAAACCTGTATTGTGTTTGAAACACTATAAACTTTGGATCACCTTCTAATAGCTATCGGGATACCTTTACTAATAATATACATGTGAAACAATAGGAAGCTTTTCAAACAATCCAAGCAGGTGGGATGTAAACCTGAAGTGAGGCAGCGACAGTGGAAACAGAAAGGATGCTGCCAGTTCACGACCTTACCATTTCTCAGAATATGCACTAGTCGAGTGTCGCTGTAATCATACCGAGTAACAGATAACCCTCAAATTCAATGACTTATAACAATGAACATTACTTTTTTTACTCACAAGTCTGTAGATCAGTTCGGGTTTGGCTGGTATCTGTTGGGCTCTGGCGCATTTGGCTGCAAGTTTCCAGGCGGTTCATGTCTGTCCTAGATGCCTCATTCTGGGGCCCGCAGTGAACTGGGTGGGGCATGCTCTTCTCATGGCAATGGCAGGAGCACAAAAAAGAGTAAAAAGAAACACAGGATTTCCCTTAAAGCCTCGTTCAGAACTAGCACCCAATCCATTCTGCACACATTTCACAGTGAAAGCAAGTCACATGACCAAACCCAACATCAATGAGACATGTAAGTATAATCCTGTCATACAAGAGGACAGGATTCATGGCAAGGAGAAGGAAGGAAGGAAGGAAAGAAGGGAGGAAGGGAGGAGGGAGAGAGGGAGGAAGGAAGGGAGAGAAGAAAGAAGGGAAGGAAAGAACTGTGAACAAAGCATACAAAAGATCCCAAAGTGCAGCTCAGAATTGTTTTCCTTTGTGAAACTTTCCACAATTATTCCAAGTTACCTTATTTCTTTTATATTTATTGTTAGTTGTTATATTGCTTGGCTCATTTTAGATAAGGAGTTTGCTTTATTTACTTAAATGGTTAAGAAGCCTGTCATATGACTAAACACAGAAGTGACAAGCTAATGATCTTGAGGCAAACACTTTTTAAAGATATTCTGAAAGCAAAAACATTGCTCCTTGTTTTGTGTGGTTACACTAGGCAAGGGAGGGGCAGGGCAGCTGAGAAGTAATACCTGTTGAACGTTAAAGCACATGAATGATAAAGTCAGGATGGGCTAAGTTGGTGCTACTCTTGGGAAAGGGAGGTTAATATTAGATTAGGTCCACAAAGAAAGTTACCAGTAGAGTGTTCTGTAACTACAAAGAAAATCTGATTCTAAGGAGTGAACATATAACTGTGAATTTTGTGATTTAAAGGCAATAAAGTTAGAACATATACCTACCAAGGTAGAAGGACAGTGGGACTCTTTCCTGGGAACATGGTGGTGGTGGCGGCGGTGGGGGTGGGAGGGGAGCTTGATGCTATTGAATGAGTTGGGCCATGAAGGAGAAGGAACAAGGAAGCCTCATGACGTGCTGAGCCCCAAATTACTACAAATAGGATTATTTGAGAAAGAAAGGCAAGCTCAGTGAGACTTTAGTAACGAACAGCTTAAACCCAACAGTGCCAGTGATAACAGAACTGAAGAGAGGCCCCGATCTGGAACCCACACAGCAAGGGTACATGATCAGAATCCCCAGTGAATCTAAAGATATGTCTATAATCGTTTATTTTAAATACTACATATGGCTTATGTGACTTTTAATCTTACAGAATAGGTTTCATACAATTTAGAACATATCAATAAAAATAATTAAAAAATATATGATTAGCTCTATAAGCAGCTATCTCTCTTTTTTTATGTTGTTTTTGTTTTGTTTTGTTTTGTTTTAGCTGAGCCATCCTGCCACCTGTTGGCAGCTCAGCGGCAGCTCAGCTCGGGCCAGGAATTGAACCAGTGACCCTGTTGCTCAGAGCTCGCACTCTTGAGCACGCTCTTAACCAACTGAGCCACTCGGCTGGCCCCAGCAGCTATCTCAATACTTTGTTATCACCTAATTTAAAAAATTTCCAATGACATTGCCCTACTACATTATTGATCTTAGTCTCAATATCACTATCAAATACTTTTTGCTGTTTCCCTCAGTATGAAGTCTACCTGTGTAAAGAATCCAAGGAAATATTTGAGAATTTAAAAATAAGATCATAAAATTATTTAAAAAATTAACTTTAATGTTAAAATATGGCATAAATATTATAAAAAGGCAAATAAAATTAGGTCAGGTAGCTGCAACACATGTACTTTGTATACTACATATTCTTTGAATATTATGTGTACTTTGTATTCTTTGTACACTAGCTTTAACATATAAAATCCTCCTATAAGTAAAGGGGGAAAAAGGACACATCAAAAGAAACGTGGGTAAAGATGGAAACAGGCAACTAAGGGAAGAAATAAGATGACCAGTAAATATAAGTTTAATCCTATTAGTAATAAAAAGAAAATGCTTTTGAAAATTAAATAGTATTTTTTTCTAAATTGAGAAAGACTTTATTTACTTATTTATTTTAAAAAATGTTTACTAAATTTATTGGGGTGACATTGATTAGTAAAATTATTTAGGTTTCAAGTGTACAATTCTATAACACATCATCTATATAGCACATTGTGTATTCATCACCCAGAGTCACTTCTTCCATCACCATATATTTGACCCCCTTTACCATCTTCTACCACCCTCCTCCACTCTTACCCTCTGGTAACCACTAAACTGTTGTCTATGTCTATGAGTTTTTGTTTGTTTGTCTTGTTCATTTGTTGCTTTTAGTTTCATATCCCACATATGAGTGATATCATTTGGTTCTTGACTTTTTCTGTCTGACTTATTTCACTTAGCATGCTCAATATCCAACCAAGTTGTCACAGATGGCATTATTTCATCTGTTCTTATGACCGAGTAATATCCCATTATATATATGTACTACATTCTTTTTATCAATCATCTATCGAAGGACACTTCAGCTGTTTCCATGACTTGGCCACCGTGAATAATGCTGCAATGAATAGTGGTACATATATCTTTACAGATAAAAGTTTTTCATATTTTTTGGGTAGATACCCAGAAGAAGAATTGCTGGGTCATATGGTAATTGTATTCTTAATTTTTTGAGGAACGATACCATGATCAAGTGGGATTTTTCCAGGCACACAAGGATGGTTTAACATATGCAAATTAATCAATGTGATACACCACATAAAGAATAAAAACTATATAATCATATCAATACATGCAGAAGAAGCATTTACAAGACACAACATCTATTTATGATTAAAACACTTAATAAAATGGGTATAGAAGGAAATACCTCAACATAATAAAGGCCATATATGACAAACCCTCAGCTGATATCATACTTGATGGTGAAAAGCTGAAAGCTTTTCCTCTATGATCAGGAACAAGACAAGGATGCCCACTCTTACTACTGTTATTCAACGTAGTATTGGAAGTCCTAGCCGGAGCAATCAGGCAAGAGAAAGAAATAAATGACATTCAAATTGGGAATGATGAAGTCAAACTGTCACTTTTTTTAGAAATGATTATTTATATAGAAAACCCTAAACACTCTACCAAAAAAAAAACTATTAGAAACAATAAACACATACAGTAAAGTTGTAGGATACAAAATCAATATCCAAAAATGCATTGCATTCCTATATACTAACAATGAAATAACAATTCCTTTTGTGATTGCAATAAAAAGAAAACGATATCTAGGAGTAAACTTAACAAAGGATGTGAAGGACCTGTATACTGAAAATAATAGAACATTATTAAAAGAAATTGAAGAAGACACAAAGAAAACAAAAGATATTCTGTGTTCATGGATTGGAAGAATCAACATAGTTAAAATGGCCATATTACCCAAAACAATATACAGATTTAATGCAATCCCCATCAAAATCCAAGTGGCATTTTTTAAAGAAATAGAATAAAAAAATCACTAGATTTGTATGAAATAACAAAAGACCCTGAATAGCCAAAGCAATCCTAAGAAAAAAAAAACAACAAGGCCAGAGGTATCACACTCCCTGACTTCAATTTTCAAAGCAACAAAAATCAAAACAGCATGCTTTGGCAGAAAACAGACACAATGGAATAGAATTGAAATATATGGGCAGATAATTTTCAACAAAGGACCAAACATATATAATGAAGAAAAGAAAGCCTCTTCCTCAATAAACGGTGCTGGGAAAATTGGAAAGCCCCACACAAAAGAATGAAACTAGACTGCCATCTGCCATCACATACGAAAATTAACTCAAAATGAATCAAAGACCTAAATATAAGACCTGAAACAATAAACTGCATAGAAGAAAGCATAGGTACTAAACTTAGGGACTTTGGTTCAGGGAGCATTTTATGAATTTGACTTCAAAGGCAAGGGAAATAAAAGCAAAAAAAGAATGGGACTACTTGAAACTAAAAAGCTTCTGCACAGCAAAAGAAACCACCAACAAAGAGGCAACTGACCAAATGGGAGAAGATATTTGCAAACAACACCTCTGATAAGGGGCTAATATCCAAAATATATAAAGAACTCATACAACTCAACAACAACAACAACAAAAAACCCCAAACAATCCAATTTAAAAAATGGGCAGAGGACCTGAAAAGACACTTCTCCAGGAAGACATACAAATGGCTAACAGATATGAAAAAAATGCTCAACTTCACTAACTATTAGGGAAATGCAAATCAAAACCACAATGAGATACTACCTCACACCTGTTAGAATAGCTGTTATCAACAAGGCAAGTAATAACAATTGTTGGAGAGGCTGGGGAGAAAAAGGAACCCTCATACACTGCTGGTGGAAATGTAAGTTGGTACAGCTACTATCATAAAGACTTTAAAATAATATTTAAATTTAATAACGGTTTAGGGAATCCAGTGTACACAGCTGAGGGTAGCTTATATGCATCCTCTTTGTTTAGCCAATTTTACTTTTAGTAAGTTAGTTTAAGGAAATAATTTTGGATGGAAATTAAGATTTAGTTATTAATATAAGCACGTTCACCAGAGCGATCTTTTTTTATAGAGAAAAAATGTACAACAATAGAGAGTTGCTTAGATAAGGTATATTACATTGATATAAAGAATTTCAAGCATGGAAAGAGATTCACATCACATTTTTGAAAGGGGTAAATAATTTCAAAACAACATTATGATATGATCTCATTTAAAAAGATTATCTTTCTCTTAAAAAGCAGAATATAACTAAAATTTAAAAGTTATAATTTATAGGAGATGGAAATATAGATGGTTCAAATTTCCTTACTTTGCTTATCAAAGTTTCAAATATTATATAATGCGCTTATATCTTTGTACCACTAGAAACATATTGAATGTCATTTTTAAATTAAAATTTTCAAAAAGGCATCGAAAAGAGTCTAAAGGATGACTTCACAAATCACTTTGAGCAGTAAATAAGGATATACTCTCTAAAAATGACTTTTAAAAGAACAATACTCATTCAGAAACATAATTTCTGAGGTGATAAATTATGTTACTTGAGAATCAAAATTTCTACTTATTTGACTATCTGGTTAAAAGCTGGGTATTGTGGAGGTGAAGTAGTTTCCTTGCTAAGGAAAAGCAAGTGTGATTGTTATGATGTCAGAAAAAATAGTTCAGAAGGCAGGGGATTCCAGAAACATGTTTACATTTAAAATTACATGCATACATTCTGTTGCCTGATTGTGTCTATCAGTTTTGGTTCCTATTGTCCATCTCTGGAAACAACGGCCAAAATCTGCCCAAACCAGTCTAGCACTATTGCATTCAAAGATGGGATAAATAATGTTTGTGAATCCTGATTATGCCATATATTTGCATTCTGCTTTACAAATTGTAAAGCACTTCATGTCCCCCAAAGTAATTATATTTCAAGCCTGAAAGTATAAGAAAGAATAAAGACAAAGAATAATAGATTTCAACCAGTGCTTGTCACAAGCATCTATTAATATTTATTAACTGTTTTCTGTAGATAAAGATACCTTACAAAGAAATACCTCCTCCTGGACTGATTCTCCTGTGTGAAATGGAAGACTTCTGGGCAAGCCTCTAGAACTGCATCTTATGACAATTATTTTCTGTTTCTTCTCCTAGACGATAAGCTCTGCATGTTTGTTTCCTAACACTTAGCAGAGTACGGCCCATAGTAGGTACAAAATCAATGTTTTTCTAAATGCTGAAGGAAGGACACTTTTGAAAAGTTAAATCAATGTTTTCTATGTAATACGTCCATTATATCTCAATAAAGCTGGACAAAAAAATCATTGTTTTAGCAATTATTAAATTGATTTAGTAATTAATTGGCATTTCTTTTCTAATCCTTTGAAATATGTCCCAAATACTAGCTGAGATATGACAACAAAGGTCAGCAGAAAAGCTTCTAACAACGTATACACAAGAGTGTTAGTTAATAGGACCTCTCTGATTTTCACAAGATTCACTTTTTACAGGCCTAAGTGCCTGGAAAACTGTTTCAACTCTACAGCCTTGCTTAGTAATCTATCTCTTGCCTAGAGCAGGATTACTGACCAGATAGGCTGCTACACTTCTGTGAGGGTCCAAAACTCTTCTGGAATGATGTGAATTTAAAATGACACGTAATTTCTAAGCCATCACAAGTTTAGAGGTATGATTATGAACAATAGCTAAGGGAGACTGCAGCCACTTCTCGCACGCCCAAATTTTACTTCGGTTTCAACTAAAGATGTTAATTCTTTTTCATGTGAAAATTCTCCAGCTATTAACAATCTTTTGGGCTTCAGTTTGTTCAATGACTTTCAGATCCTTTCCTAGAAATAATTTTTAATAAAGAAATTAATTTACCAAACTTGTAGGTGTTTCCGTGGCCGGCTGAGCTTCTTTAAAGTCAAATAGTCACATTTTAAATCAGCTGTAGTGAGCTGTTACTAATCGCTGTCTCACAGGATTCCTTTGGTAGGAGACTCAGGCATATAGCACAATGTTCAAGAGATTTCTCCACAGAAATAGTTCACAATTTGAATGAATCCACTATGGCCAGTCTGCCCTGATCAAACTCAGACGAGAACTTTTAACACGTTCCTGTGACTCTTCCTATTTCAGGGAGGAAAAGTCCTCCCCCCAACCCCCCACCCCCGCAGCTAGCTGAAAACATAACGTCAGTCATCTACAAAAAGATTTATGTTATCTGTATTTCATCTCATATATTCCCAGGGGACAGAGAATTCACTTCCCTGGACAATACTGTGGAAAGCTGATTCTTCCCCTTTAGAAGGTGTGGTGCTTATATATGATATAAATATTAAGATTGTAACACCTGAAACTAATTTTTTAAAAAAGGTTATCACCTAACTGCATAGATTAAATAATACCTATTAGAATGGTTTTGACTTAGAAAATTTATTCCTGTTCTTACTTCACATACATACTCCAGCAAGAAGACTTTCTTTAGTCAAACGAATTACTTGCTATAATAACTCAATCTTAAATGTAATGTGCTGTGTTGAAGAACCGCCGCTTTCCTGTTTGGTGCAGAGTTTAGCATAAGGAAGGGGATGTCAAGTATGATCTTTTCCATGAAGTAGTCTACTGTGGACCATGGCTGTCCTCCAAATTATTTAAGGGGGAAAAAAAAAAACCTAATGAACTAACACAGGGGGAAGGCTGTTTCCATGGCAATTGAACTATCAGAAAACCCAAAGAACAGAGATTCTTTCTCTAGCTAGTTTACGTAGTTCCATTTTTAACTCCTTGCTGCTGGCACTCAGAATCAACAGCTATCCAAGTAAATGTTTACTTTCCAAAACACCAAGAAATAAATCATGATCCAGTTATTATTTCTTGAAAAGATGGTCATTATCCCCTGAGAGAGGGGAGGAAAAAGAGGAGAGATGAGAGAAATGTTTACGAAGAGCTTTGGGCGGAGGGCAATGAAAATTAGAGAAGACACGACATGTCTCCTCGGTTGTGTTTAACAAACATGTCCTGTCAACTATTTAGGGAACACCGAGATGAGGAGGAAAGCTGGTCTAGACCTCCAGAAATTCAGAGCCCACTACGGGATGCCATCAGGTAAAGAGAACATTCCCATACACTCTTGTAACATCTACGATGGTGATGTCATCAGGGTAGTGGGGAGCACGGCAGCAGGGCACGAATCCCACTTGGAGTGGGATGGGAATTGCCAGGGAGGTTAAAACTGACGCACGTTTTAGAGGATGGATCAGAGCCAGGTAAGTCGATAGGAATGGACAGGGCACTGTAGGGTCGGGATAGATATGAATGAGGTGGAAGCAGGAGGGTTTGTTCGGGCAAGAGCTCCACGCACGTAGTTCTTACTGAAGCAGTGAGTGAAACCTGCACCGAGCGTGAAAAAGCAGCCAGAGAAGAGACTGGACAGAAAATGAACGAGAGGAGGCTCTGTGACTTTGGATTTTATCTAGATGGCAGATTATGTAGGGTTTATATTACCTTCTGTGGTAATGGTAATAACAATATAAAGAATAACAATAACTACAGCTGCCTTTTATTAAGTACTTCCTATATAATAGGCACAGAATTAGCATTTTATATAATATTACCTAATTTAATATTTACCTAACCTACGAGGTGGATTCTATTATGCTCCTTTGCAACATAAACGTTTGACTGCAACTTTTGAAATCCCATGGGGAGAGCTAAATGGTTGTTTTCCCAAATTCCTTTGGTAGGAGTGGCCATATGACACAGTTCTGGTCAATGAAGCCTAAGTAGAAATCTAGGTCCCTAAAGAAGATTTTGCTTTTCTCATAAAAGGAAAAAAGAAAAAAAAAAGGAAAAAAAGAAAAAGAAAAAGAAAGAGCAGCGAGTATTGCCACTTCCATCTTCTTCCAGTCTTCGACAAAATGTTGCAGCAATCAATTTGTTACCATGGGGTAAAAGAATTAGGCAATGGCCCAGGGAATGGTAAGACAGCTGGTCCTGAAGTCATCAAGCTCCTGCACCAAAACCAGTAGCTGCCGACCACTGGACTTCTTGATGGGCGGGGGAAAAAAGCCTATTGACAGCTAGGAGTTTTGTTACAAACAGCTACATGTATGTACTCCCACGGGACATACCTATTTTATAGAAGAGGAAAATTAGGTTCCCAATCATTAATAACTTGACTAAGATCACGCTTTTAGCAAATGGTATAGTCAGGATTCCAAATCAAGTCTGACTTTAAAGCTTGGACTCTTAAACATTTTGATGTATCAGTTCTTTTTCCTCACTCTTGCTTGAATAGGGGCAAAGTAGAAGATAAATTCCATTCCTAGGTGAGAGGAAAAGGTCCCTGATGGCAAAGAAAGGGAAAATTTAGGAATATGAAAGCTGAAAACTCACTTTAGTAACCCAATCTGGTTTTAGCCCTGATAAAAGAGAAAATGAGATAAACCGAATTGAGGAGTATCTTCCTGACTGCAGAGTGCCTCTGTCATATCCAAAGCCTTCCCATCAAGATTCCTCCCTTCTTCTCTAAATGAGAAACAAAGAGCATGCCAAAAAAATGTATACACATTTTAAGAAAGGAAAAAACTGTATTCAAATTGTAATACTCAATATGTACTGATAACAAAGATGAATACAAGTCATGTGTATACATTTTCTGGCACACCGGTATATGATTGCTAGCTAAGGTACTGCACTTCTCTGGGAAGAAATTTGATGAGCACGTTGGCAATGTCTTACACTTAGACACAAACTATAACCTTGATGCTTAAATTATTTATTCATTCAAATATTTACTGAATTCATTTTTCTTTACAGTGATGAAGGAAGAAGAACTTAGGAGGCTGTTGAAGGAACAGAACTTTCTATCACCTCACATTATTTTATATATTTATAGTATACATAATTATTTGCCCTACAACTCCTTTGGTAAACTGACTGTAGCTTAGTGGGCCAACCACTCTGTGCCATGCAGGGAGTTCTAATTCATAAGATACATGCACAAAATTGTAATATAAATGAAGTACAGGGTGGTGGTTAAGAGTGCAGGCACTAGTGTCAGACTGTCCAGATTAGAATCTCAACAACTTTCCAATTATGTCACCTTGGGAAGGTGACCTACTCTCTCCTGTGCTTTAGTTGCTACATCTTTAAAAGGAAGGCTAAGAATAGTACCTACCTCACAAGGATGTTGGGTGGGTTAAAGAAGGTAACCCATTTAAAGAGCTTAGAACTTCCTGGTATATAATAGGTGCTCAAGAAACATTAGCTAATACTATTGTGTTGGTTTTTGGAATATCCACCTAACCTTTGTTGCATCTTCCAAATTCTCTCCCGCTTCATACATCCGGAACTCACATGATTGATCCTTCTCACCATTCTCTACTAACAAAATTTGCTTTTACAATGCATTTACAGTACAATGTAGTAAACATAGAATGTCTCACCTAGGGGCATGTTAAGGATAAAAGGCCTCACCTAGGAGCATTTGTACCTTAAACTTCATCTCTAGTTGGGGAATGAGTTATGTACCTGTATATACCAATAAATAGTTAGGAAACTCTATTGCTTGGCAGGAAGTCCTTTGTGGCACTCGTAAAATCACTACAGGTAGACAGTTTTCTAATGAGAGGTAAGGAAATCTCCAGGTAAACCACCATTTGAGAGTCAGCAGAGTAAGAGATTACTATACTATGACATCATCTCTGTGACTCCAACATAGCTACCCACAGTTCAATTCTGTAAGGTATGCCCTGCCCTACCTGCGCAAAGATGTTTTTCTTTACTTAATTGCTTTTCCAGAGTAACAAAAAGAGCCAAAAGGTCAGCAGGTATATAGATGACACCTGCCTTACATTTGTAAATTCCAAACACAGCAAAAGACAGTGTCTTACTCTTCAACAGACTTGGCAAGTGCCTGAGCAAATACCAGGAATGTTTGCACAAACGTATGCCCTGGGTTTCCAGCGCCCGCGCTACCTCACTACAAGGAAAACCCTATTCTTCAGGAGAAAGGTACCCACCACGTCTTGAAGGAATATGTAAACATTTTTTTTGAACCACCAAGTTAAATTTAACCTATGTAACATACACAGATGACACACTTACTTTTCACATGGGCTGCCAACTGTATTTCAATTTAAATCTTTTCAGAAATATTACTGGAAGGAACCTAAATGCATTTTATCAGAATAGTACCTAAAAATTAAATTGAAAAATTAGCCTTCCAAAAGAAAAGAAAGTGGATCAGAAATAGTAAAGGCCATGGCTCTTTTGAAAAAAAGAATATAATTATTGTTTAATAAAAATCTCACAACCTTTTCTCACTAGCATTAGGTCTAACGAACATAACTCACCTTTGAGGATAAAGCTCTGTTGTAGCTTGGCTATTTAGCTGCAATTTCAAAACTGGCTTAAATACACACTTAAGAGCAATATGTAATATTATAGAGAATTTATTTAATTGGAAGAAAATAATTCTCAACGTCAATAAAAGAATGACCTTATAGGATAAGGAAGGTAAGCGTAGTAAATATTTTTCTAGAAAATGTAAGATTTGCTTCTTAAAATCCTCTTGAGAGTCTTATTACCACAAATTCCTACTATTATGATTTTGTAAGTTCACCTAAATAATTCTGCATGGCCTACAGTATAAAACCAAAGTCCTCTGTGTGGCATATAAAAACCTTCACAGTGCAGTCACTGCTTAGCTCTCAAGCCACCCTTTTCACCATTCATCCCTCTGCCTTCCTGCATGTAAAACTTCAGTCATGCTGAACAACTTGCAGTTCCTCAAACAGTCCATACGTCAGGGCTTTTACTCATGATTTTTTCTCTGCCTAGACATCTTATTCCAGTCTTGACCATCTGGTGAACTTGCCTTCATCTCACATTTCAATTAAAATACTATCTCCTCAATGTAAAGCATCCCCAGGGGATGAGGCTACTCTTAGTCCTTAAGGGTCTCACTGCATTTTGTACAATATTTTGTTACGATTATGTTACTGTATTGTAATTGTTTCTATGTATGTCTTACAACTAGACTACAAGTAACCTGAGTCCAAGGACCATGTCTTCTTTTTTTTAAAGATTTTATTGGGAAATTGGGGGAGGGGAACAGTGTTGGGGAAT